>NC_073313.1:91311074-91638196 GCF_027595985.1 Sorex araneus | reverse complement strand
CTGCTGGATACCTCAGTGTGGACAGCACAGAGCTCATATCCCACTTAAAAAGACATCAATAAAATTAGAAAAGTAGACCCCAAAGGGATAGTATTGTGGGAAAGTTACTTCGCTAGCACACAGCTGACTTGGGTTCCAGGACCACTGCCAGGAGTGATCCCTGAGCACAGAATACAGGAAAAAGCCATGAGAATTGCCAGGTGTGGTTCAAAAAACAAACAAAATTTAGAGTAAAGGTATAAGTCACATTTACTAATCAAGTTGTATATACTACCTTTCAAGTATAAATATGGTATCACTGAACCTCCTCACTAATGCATATGCTTTGAATTATTTTCCGGACAAATAAAATTATTGCACTCTCCCTTATAAAATGTTTTGATTATTTGCATGAAGGATAAAATCTCTTATGCTATAAATAATTTTTGCTTAATGTACTAACAAGTTAAAAATATGGGTTTGGTTTATTTATTATTGTGTTGTAAAAGTTAGAACTGAATCATTCAGACTACATTGATATACAATACAGATCTTTCATGATTATAAATGGTTGTATATATATTTAATCAACTATCATTTTAGGTATGTCTTAATTATAATCTATAACTTATCTTGTTTTAAAATTTTAAATGACATATTAAATCAAAATCTTATAAATTATTTATGACTATCATAAATAGATATAGGTTTGACTTTAATTCTAATTATACATTTATTTTATTTGTAAAATTTATACTTATGTTTATTTATTAATTTTATTTATTACCATTTAGGTAAGTAGGTTACGTTAGTGTTTAATTCTTTAGTTTTGATGTACAAAGTTACTGGTTGTTACTCCACCACTGAAATTAACATGGCCCTTATCCTCTGTTCCTATGTAACTTCTAATTACTCTTCATACCCCCACACCTGCCACTCTACAATTTGATGATAGCTAATTATTGTTTTGGAGAATACTGTTCCTTCACTTTACTACCACCAGTGTACCCTAGATGCTCCATCTATGTTTTCTTGTTGCTTTTAATTCATTTTTCATCGTTTGCCCTCTTCCCTCCCCACCAGTTTTGTATTAAGTCAATAATGCAATGCCCGAGGCTTATTATCAATTGATACTTATAAAATTATAAATAAATTTATATGCCTTTCTAGTTATTGATTTTTCACTTCATATAAACATGAAGCTTCAAAATTACCAGTTTTGTTTCAATAATATGATTTCTGCAGTGTACATATGTATCACTGTATCACTGTCATCACTGTCATCCTGTTGTCTGTCGATTTACTCAAGTGGGCATCAGTAACGTCTCTATTCCTTTCAGCCCTGAGATTTTAGCAGCCTCTCCTTACTCATATTTCCCAAGGATTGGAGGCTCTTTCAGGGTCAGGGGAATGAGACCTATTGTCACTGTTTTTGGCGTATTGAGTACACCATGGGTAGCTTGCCAGGCTCTGCCCCTGTGGGTGGGATACTCTTGGTAGCTTGCCGGGCTTTCTGAGAGATATGTATAAACTGTCATCCCGTTGATCAACTATTTGCTCGAGCAGGTCCAGTAACATCTCCATTCATCCTAGCCCTGAGATTTTAGCAGCCTTTGTTTCCTCGTCCTTCCCAATGGTGCCATATTAGAGGCTCTTCTGGGTCAGGGAAATGAGACCCATCATTGTTACTGTATTTGACATATGAACACACCATGGGGAGCTTTCCAGGCTCTCCTGTGTGGACAGTAAACTCTCGGTAGCTTGCCAGGTTCTCCAAGAGGGAGTGCATATTATGTATATGTACATATGTATATGTGTGCGTGTGTGTGTGTGTGTGTGGACACACAATCAGAAAACATCCAAGTGTTGTATTTTTAGCTTTTTCTACATAAGACCTTGGAAGATGAAGAATTGAGAAGTGGACTTTTTTTAAATGTAGGAACACTACTATTTTTCAGCTGTTAAGCTGATTGAATTTGGCATGAACTCCACATTACCTTTTTTTAAAAATTTTTTAATTTTATAAATCAGTTCACAATGTTTGATTACCTTCAATATTCAAACACCAATCCCACCACCATTACACCTTCCCACCACCAATTTTGGGATGTTTCCATCCCAAGCCCCAATCCCTGTGCCCAAACACAACCAAAATAGTATATTTTGTATTGTTTGTTATGAAGAACTGCAGAACATGCTTACAGTAAAGTGCTCATATAGGAAATAATGTGAAGATTGTTCTATTTTGGCAGGATAAATTAAGACATCCCATAGAATATCACTAACATGTTGTTGAAGTTTGGGTGATGTGAGCTTTGTATATATATCTGAAAAATATGTATATATGCATATATATTTCCCTCTATGATTTGTTGCCTGCCATCTGAACCCCATCAAATGTGGTGTGGTAATTATGGAGAATGTGTAGGGAGTGTTTTATGACATGATATGTAATATGTAACAATATTCATGAGAAGCAGCCGTGAAATCTGGATGGTGACTGATGACAAGATTATCTGGTGCCAGCAGGAGGTGGCTTATGGACATGACACCTGGATCACCGGAGACAGGGGAAAGAGGGCAGCGGATCTCCGCTCCTGGTCCCGGTGAGGCCAGAGTCCAAGGTCACAAAGTTCCACATTACCTGGGTTCCGTAGGACTTCACTCATATAACAGGTACAGCAAGGTTGTTTCTAAGTACTAACTTTCTTATCATTCTCACATACTTATTTTATAGTAAGAAATTAAACTTTCAAATGTGGCAGTGAAGTATTGGAGAAGATACCTACTTTAAAATTAGAGTATAAAATATAATTATTTCAAATGAAGTATTATCCTAGTGGCAAGTATAAACTCTGGAATTTAAGATTTCACACAATTATTTGCTGAATAACTACTGTGATTATGTGTGTTTTTGTTATGCTACAGCCATTGCTAAAGACGAAATTATTTGCTTGAAGTTCCATTCATTTCTTGTATAAATTTGTGAAATTGACAGATAATACTAGGATAAGGCATCTGTGCTGCACTATGCCTACTCTGATTCTATCACTGGCACCCTATATGGTCCTCTGAGATGCCACTGAGGGGTCACTGAGTGACCTCTGAGCACTGCTGGATGTGCTCCTGCTTCCCAAACAAATTGTTCATATATCAGTTGGTAATCTTTTCACTCCAAGGTATAGTATACAATGAACAGAGAAAATTAACACTTTAAATTACCTTACTATTGTGAACAGTGTATGTTTTGGATTATACATCGAATTTTCTATAAAGTGTGACCTAAACATAAAGAATCAATAAATATTTTGCATATTTTTCTACATTAATAGAATTGAATGAGACTAAGATTTAAGGAGACTTCTAGCCTTGTATTATAATAATTACGTGATATTTCTAGATGTTTTGAACAAAATCCTTTGAGTTTTTATCCTAAGAATGATTCAAAGATTTTTCCCAATGTATTTTTCATGTTAAACTCCATTAGATCTGAAGACAGTTCTTTTGATAGATATTCCTAGTCAAGTATTTTAGTTAAGTTCTGTTAGAAAAACACTCAAGAATAAAGTATGACCTTCTATCTATATTTTTCTAAGATGGTTTCAATGAAAATCATCCCAGTCATCTAAGCTAATTCTAATTATATGGTTTCAGTCTGAGGTGAAATAGCGAAAGAAAAAATTCTATCCTCTTGAGTTAGATTCATTCTGATGTGCCTGTTGAAGTGTTTGCACACACAACTCACTGGTTCAATTTCAAGACATGAACAGATTATCCTTTATCACAGTGAATTAAGCAAAAAGCATTTATCTTGAATTTTCTTGTTGCTGGACATTCCAAAGTATAAGAAAAATATATTAGATTTTATTGATTGATATATTCAAATCTTGCAATACACTTAACAAAGCATTAATAAACAAGGTGTGACATTCAATCTAGAAATTGCATTTGACAATATAACATTCCTAGCATTAAAATCTCTCATTTTTGCTACTAGTGAATAAAAAGTTAAAAACATACTTTCCTTTTCTGTTTAACACTGCCTTTACATATTATCAAACTACAAATTCTGCTGTTCTGTTTTAATCCTATTTATTGAATAAGTCAGCAGATTTCTGTTAATACTTAACAAAACTCTGTTGTATTATAATATAACAATATAATATCTACTGGACAGTTTGAATTCCAATAAGAAAGGTACCAGTCAGAGCTACAAAAAATATACAAATGAGAGCCAAAAGTTAATGGCTGTAGAAATGCAACTGTTTTATATATATGCCTAATATAAGACAAAAGTATTTACAGAAAATATTAGAGCTAATCCAACTATCAAAATTACCTCTAAAGAATGACTATTAACAAATGCAGGGGCTGGAGAAATAGCACAGCGGATAGGGCGTTTGCCTTGCACGCGGCCGACCCGGGTTCAAATCCCAGCATCCCATATGGTCCCCTGAGCACGGCCAAGGGTAATTCCTGAGTGCAGAGCCAGGAGTAACCCCTGTGCATCGCCAGGTGTGACCCAAAAAGAAAAAAAAAACAAATGCAACCCAAGTGCTGAGCAACAGATGAATAAAGAAATTGTGGTGTATATACATAATAGAAAACTACTCAGCTATAATTAAAGATAAAATATTGTAGCTTGATTTAACGTGAATGGAATTGACAAATCCATTCTAAATGAAATGAGTAAGAAAAAGGGCCGGAGCGATAGCACAGCGGGTAGGGCATTTGCCTTGCACACGGCCGACCCAGGTTCGATCCCCGGCATCCCATATGGTCCCCCAAGCACAGCCAGGGGTAATTCCTGAGTGCAAAGCCAGGAGTAACCCCTGAGCATCGCTGGGTGTAACCCAAAAAGCACAAAAAAAAGAAATGAGTAAGAAAAAAAAGGACTAATGTTTGATCAATTTGATCACTTATCTAATAAACAGAGTATAAAGAAACAAAACAAGGGCCTAGACAATCTTAAATGGAAACAAAAACAAAAAGAAGGTCAATACATCTGCGGTCTAAGGATGCTAAGTGTGAATGTGGGGAGAAACTTAAGTTAATAATGGAGGATTTTTGACACTCTGGTGGTGTCCATAGTGTGACAACATTACAAGTATAAATTGACATTGGTAACTAATGTAAAAAATAAGCAAAAATAAAGCATGGATTACTGGAAGAAAAAAAACCTAGCTGTCACCTCGAATTTGTTTGTAGATGTATTGACCATGATTTTAGTTACAAACTGTGAATTTGTTATGTTATTATAAAATCAAAGAGGTTATCATTGACTATAAGTCATTGTTGACTGTAACTAAAGATGCTCAAACAATAAATGTTTAAGGAGATAGAAAGGATGCTTGCAGGGCTCCAATTGATGAATTTGATCATTACTCTTTCCTACTTGGATCTATGCCCATTCCTCCTTGTGCGTAAGTGCTGTAAAGTTATTATTTTCATTGGAATGACTATCATTGTATCACTGTATCACTGTCATCCCGTTGCTCACTGATTTGCTTGAGCAGGCACCAGTAACATTTCCATTTTAAGACTTGTTGTTACTGTTTTTGGCATATTGAATACACCAAGGGTAGCTTACCAGGCTCTGCTGTGCAGGTGGGATATTCTCAGTAGCTTGCCAAACTCTCTGAGATGGGAGGAGGAATGGAACCCGTGCCGGTCACGGTCACGTGCAAGGCAAAACGCCCTACCCACTGTGTTCCAGACCGAAATGACTATAAGAGAAATATATAATGATATTTTAAGAGAGAAATGGAATTTTAAAAATCTGACTTAATTAATACTTTATCTATAGTATTTGTTTGGAGATACCAGAGAAGAAAAGTATTTTTGTTTTGAAAAGAGAATAAAAACAAATTGATACTAAAAAAAAGTTAATGTTTTTTTCTACCATTAAAATACTTTATGTAATTTTAACAACATACACCACACATTTTCCTTTTAATAACTAAAGCCATACAGCCTCATATAATGAAAAGCTTAATGGTTTCTTTTCACAACAATTATCTCCCCAATCCCACCATTCCAAAGTTACTAATGGTAATAGTTTTATATATACCTTTTATATTCTGGATTATGATAACACAACCTCAGTTACACATTTTTATTTGTTTTACAGTTACGTTACTAATTTAATTACTATACTTTTTCACTCAAGATGTCCTGGATATTACCTTGGTGAATTATGATATATATTATAAAGTTCTGACAATGAGTCTTCTGTATCCTTTTACTATTTTTGCAAAACATCTTCCTGGAAAAATTTTGGGAAAGGGAATGATCTTCAATGCAATAGCTGAGGTAATTTTAGGATTGGCAAAATTGGTGATTGCAAATGCATCTGGTGGAAACAGTTGATTAAGTGATTTTGACCTGTCACATTCAGCCTTGGAGTAGTGATGCATAAATGGTCAGAATTTATAATGTCTTCTCAAATAATTGTCTGGAAGATAGTGTTTACTATTTTATATGAAACTAAAATCCGAAGGTGATGTTTTGAAAGTATGAAAAGTTTCACTGATACGAAGAATAGACTGAATCATCAGTGTAATGGCTTTTATTCTGAAATTGCGACATAAAAATGGCATGAGTTACTGAAAAAAGTGTTTTATTCTTAATATGAAATTCAAATTTGAGAGCTAGAAGTTCATGAATTATAGGAATATAATTTAAGAAACATAATAGGAAGCCTTTGGAAAGGGTTAATATAATGTGAGCTTAGTGTAGTACATGATTGGTCTTTTCTATTATTCAGAAAGCTCTCACTCAATGGAACACTTTTTAAAAATGAAAGCCAAGACAAAGAGTGAAATTGACTACATGATTGCAAATGATACAGCATTCTTATCTATGACTTCCAAATGAATAGCAACTGATTATACATTTTGATTTCACATTTTAGGAAGAGTAATATCATTGTATAATATGTGAATCAGTTATTTCAGTGATATAGTATTAAAATTAATACTTCACTACTTAAAATAATTAAAATAGATTTTCAAATGTAATTAAAAGTGCAGAAATTTGCTTGTACTTTATTGGTACTTTTTATTATAACTTATTGGAAGGGTTAAAACTTTGTAATTTACTATTGCCAAACCAACTTGGTTGTCCATCGTGAGATCATAGTATTTAGTGCCTACATAACGAGCAATAAGTGCAGTAAGAGCAACAAATATAATGTGATTTTAGAGATTCTACAGAACAAATAGAGTCACACAAAAGTTATAAAAACAAAAGTCCAAGGTAGCAGGGTATTTTTTGAAAGAAATTTACCTGGGAATACTGAGAATAGACTATGAGACATATTGGGAGAAGACTGATCCCACATAGAATTAGGAAAAAGCAATAATAATAACAATGAACAGTAAAGCTAATTTTAAAAGACCAACTTTTGGTGTTTCTAAATATCACTTATTTTTATGCATCTGATGAACTAATAAGTCAATGTAAGCAGCTAAATATTTTTTTAAAAATGAATTTACCTTGACTTCAAGAAGTTACAAATGAGATGAAATGATTGCATAAAATGTCCAATAAATTTAATGCATTATGAAAGGCAAGCATCAAAGAAACATAGATAAGTATACTTTTCTCAGGGGAGGGAACTATTTGTTTCACATTGTTGAAAAATAGACTTTCTTGGAAACTGATTGAGATAGAGATTAGAAGGTTAGAATTTAATTACTGATTTCTTTTTAATTTTATTATTATTTTTTTAATTTTTAAATTTTTTTTAAAAAATTTATTGAATCACCATGAAATAGTTACAAGCTTTCATGTTTGGGTTACAATGATACAACGATCAAACACCCATCCCTCCACCAGTGCACATTCCCCACCACCAATATCTTTTAGATTTGATTCCTATTGGGTGGAATGAACAAAATAAGATTGGGCAGAAGACAAAGTTGTGATTCAAAAATTGCCCTTCAGTTAACTTTATCATAGTACTTTGAATCCAGGAAATACCTCTAGAATTATTCTAAGTTGCGGAGGCTCTAGAGATAGCACAGGGAGTAAGGTGTATTCTTTTCATGCTGCTGTCCTGGGTCTACTTCTCCATTCCCCAGCTCAAAAAAAATGTTCATGGAGTATAAAACCAGGAGTAAGAACTGAGTACAGCCTGGTGTGGTCAAAACTAGTAAGCAATTTTTTTCTGACTTTGGATAATGTGGACAGAGCTGGATATTTATATTCCATTATTGACAAGTCATTGGATGAAAAGTCACACAACTTGTATGATTAGACACTTTAGATTGAAGCGCCTTGATGTCAAACAGTGGTACTTCCAGCAGTCACGTGCGGAGGAGTTGGGAATGTGGGAATCCCCCACACACAAAATACTCAAGCAGATGTTGAAATTTTAGAACTCCAGGGAATTTTGTTGTGAAAGATGTCAATCAACTTAATTAGTTTTACCCAGTAAAAAAAAGAGAGATCAAAGTTCTCACTTGATTATCTTTTCAATGCTCATTCTAATAATACACTTAAAGCTTTTCCTATGTAAAGTTAAGCCATACAAAGGCAAGAAAAATTGAAGGGAAGAATGAAAACAACTGAAGCTGAAGCATTCATATCATTAAAAGGGACAGAAAAACTATTTGAATTCAAGTAAATAGTTGCATTACAAGTAAACCGCATGTAAATGCATCCGAAATTCAAACATTTTCTGTGAACGTATGTAGCACTAAGATGCATTAGTCAAAAAAAAATAAACTAGCAATTTAAGAGGAGAAGGATAATGCACACACCTTCATCTATTTCAATCGCTTAAACTTGAGATTTACCTAAAAACACACTCTTTAGAAAGGAGAAGAGAAATATTTACAGTTTGAAGAGACTGTGATAAACACCACTTTGTGTGAATTATCTCAATGACTTTGACCCAAACCCACAGTTATCATATGATGGTGACAACAGACATTCAATATGATCTCACAAGAGTCAAACTTAAGAGGAAAGTTCTCCTAAAATAGTCTGGATTTTGCCTTAATACAGTCTGGTACTTTTCTTTAAAGGAAAATATTGCTGCAGAAATATCTGCCATAGTGGAGTAAATAAAGCCGAAGTTTTCTGAAACAGTTTAAATTATAAATCTCAGGAAACTAATAAGTGCCAGTAACAGTTTAACAGTTTCTTATAGTTCTTAACATATTTACTATTTCTTTTTCTAGTATCTCATATGTGAAGTTTCAAAGATTAATCTAGTATCATCTTCTTTTTATCTGTATATATTTTATTGGAAATTTTTCAAAAGATAATTTGATAATGAATATTCTTAATTTTTAAATATTTTTTAAAAAATTTATTTTTTTATTAATGAGTCACCATGAGGGTGCAGTTACAGAGTTTCGTGCCTGTGTTACAGTTATGCAATACAATAAAGTTATACAATACAGTGCCCATCCCTGCACCAGTAACCATTCTCCATTCTCCTCCATCGATGGCCCCAGAGTACCTCCCTCCCTCCCCATGCTATCCATCCCACCGCTTCCCCCGCCCCGTGACAGGGAATTCCTTAATGTTCTCTCGCTCCTTTTGGGTGTTATGGTTTGAATGGAGATACTGGGTAGCTATCATATTTAATCTATAGTCTGCTTTCAACCAGCCTCTCCCATCCTGAGCGGATCCTCCACTGCACTTTTGTTGGTGTTCCCTTCTCTGTCTGATATACCCCCTCCCCCATTATATGATGTCAGCTTCCAAGCCATGGATCAGGCCTCCTAGAAATTATTTCTATTATTCTATTTTATATTCCACAAATGAGTGCAATTTTTCTGTGTCTGTCTCTTTCTTTCTGACTCATTTCAGTTAGCATGATACTTTCCATGTTGATCCACTTATATTCAAAGTTCATGACTTCATCCTTTCTGACAGCCGCATAGTATTCCATTGTGTAGATGTACCAAAGTTTCTTTAACCGGTCATCTGTTCTTGGGCATTCGGGTTTTTTCCAGATTCTGGCTATTGTAAACAGTGCTGCGATGAACATACAGGCACAGATGTCACTTTGACTATACTTTTTTGCCTCTCCGGGATATATTCCCAGAAGTGGCATGCTGGGTCAAATGGGAGCTCATTTCTAATTTTTTGAGAAGTGACAATATTGTTTTCCAAAAGGGCTGAGCCAGTCGGCATTCACACCAGCAGTGTAGGAGGGTTCCTTTCTCCCCACATCCACGCCAACAGTGGTTGCTTTTGTTCTTTTGGATGTGAGCCAGTCTCTGTGGTGTAAGGTGGTAGCTCATGGTTGTTTTGATCTGCATGTCCCTGATGATTAGTGATGAGGAGCATTTTTTCATGTGCCTTTTAGCCATTCGTACTTCTTCCTTGAGAAAGTTTCTGTTCATTTCTTCGCCCCATTTTTTGATTGAGTTGGATGTTTTATTTTTGTAGAGGCCAACCAGTGCCTTGTATACCCTTTATATCAACTATTTATCACATGGGTATTGGGTGAATATCCTTTCCCAATCTGAAGATTGCCTTTCTATTCTGGTCACTGTATCTTTTGCGGTACAGAAGCTTCTTAGTTTAATATAATCCAATTTGTTTATCTCTGTTTCCACTTGGTTGCTCAGTTGCGTGTCATCTGTGAAGATACCATTAGCTTCAATATCGTGGAGGGTTTTGCCGACTTTGTCTTCTATGTACCTTATGGATTGTGGTCTGATGTTGAGGTCTTTAATCCATTTTGATCTGATTTTTGTGCATGGTGTCAGGTCACGGTCTAAGCCCATTCTTTTGCATGTGGTTTTCCAGCTATGCCAGCACTATTTGTTAAAGAGGCTTTCCTTGCTCCAACTCACATTTCTTGCTCCCTTATCAAATATCAGATGATCATATATTTGGGGTTGCATGTAGGGATATTCCACCCTGTTACATTGATCAGCGCTTCTTCCTTTGTTCTAGTACCATGCTGTTTTAATTGTTACCGCTTTGTAGTAAAGTTTGAAGTTGGGGAGGGTGATGCCTCCCTTCGTCTTTTTCCCAAGAATTGCTTTAGCTATTGGTGGACATTTATTCATCTATATGAATTTCAGAAAGTTTGATCTATTTCTTTGAAGAATGTCATGGGTATCCTTATAGGTAATCACATTGAATTGCCATTTTGACAATGTTAAGTCTTCCTATCCATGAGCAGGAAATGTTTCCATTTCCTCATGTCCTCTTTTATTTCACTGAGTAGCGTTTTGTAGTTGTCCTTGTAGAGATCCTTTACTTCTTTACTTAACTGATTCCTAGGTACTTGATATTCTGGGGCACAATTGTGAATGGGATTTTTTTTTAATGTCACTTTCCTCTGTCTAGCTGTTTGTGTATAGGAAGGCCATGGATTTTTGGACATTGATTTTATAGTCTGCAACTGTGCTGTACAAGTCTATTGTTTCAAGGAGTTTATTAGTGGAGGTTTTAGGATTCTCTAGGTATAGAATCATGTCATATGCAAATAATGAGAGCTTAATTTCTTCCTTTCATATCTGAATACCCTTAATGTCTGTTTCTTGCCTAATTGCTATTGCAAGTACTTCCAGTACTCTGTTGAAAAGCAGTGGTGAGAGTGGGCATCCTTGTCTTGTCCCTGATCTTAGAGGGAAGGCCCTTAGTGTTTCTCCAACGAGGATAATGCTTGCCATAGGTTTGTGGTAGATGGCTTCGACTATCTTGAAGAAAGTTCCTTCTAAGCCTATTTTGGTGAGAGTTTTCATCATAAATGGGTGTTGTATCTTGTCAAATGCTTTCTCTGCATCTATTGAAATGATCATATGGTTTTTATTTTTACTTTTGTTGATATGATGGATTATGATGATTGATTTCCGAATGTTAAACCATCCTTGCATCCCCAGGATGAATCCCACTTGATCGTGATGTAATATATTTTTATGAGTTGTTGGATTCTATTTGCTAGTATTTTGTTGAGAATCTTCGCATCTGTGTTCATCAGAGATATTGGCCTGTAGTTTTCTTTGTTAGTGATATCTTTGTTTGCTTTTGGTATTAGGGATATATGTGCCTCATAGAAACTGTTTGGTAGAGTCCCTGTTTCTTCAATTTCCTTGAATAACTGGAAGATAACTGGCAACAGTTCCTCTTTAAATATTTGGAAGAATTCATTAGTGAATCCATCCGGGCCTCGGCTTTTGTTTTTGGGAAGACATTTGATAACAGTTTCAATTTCCTTGATATTAATAGGTTCATTCAGGTATTCCAAGTCATCTTGATTCAGTCTTGGAAGATTGTAGGAATCAAGGAATTTGTCCATTTCTTTTAGGTTCTCTTGTTTCATGGCATAGAGATTTTCAAAGCAGTCTCTGATGATCTTTTGAATTTCATTTGTTTCTGTTATTATATACCCCTTTTCATTTCTGGTTTGGTTTATTAGGGTTCTCTCTCCTCTCTCTTTCTTTGTTTGCGAGTCTTGCTAGTGGTTTTTCAATATTGTTTTTTTCACAAAGAACCAGCTCTTTATTGTATTGATCTTTCGGATTGTATTTGGGTTTCCATGTAGTTAATTTGTGATCCAATTTTTATTATTGCTTTCCTTCTGTCTGGCTTGGGTTCCTTTTGCTGGTCCTTTTCAAAGATATTGAGCTGTAAAGTCAAGCTCTCTATGTAGGCCCTTTCCTCCCTCCTGAGGAATGCTTTCAGGGCTATAAATTTTCCCCTTAACATAGCTATAGCTGCATCCCATAGGTTCTGGTAGCTTGTGTCTTCCAGAGCTTTGTTTTGAGGTATCTTTTCATCTCTTCCTTGATTTCCTTTTTGACCCAGTCATTGGTCAACAGGGAGTTGTTTAATTTCCAGGTGTTTGATTTGGTGCTCCGTGTCTGTGTGTGCTTAGCTTCTATTTTCAATGCATCATGGTCCAAAAAGATGGCTGGTACAATTTCTATCTTGCTGATTCTGTTGAGGTATGTTTTGTGATCCAAAACATGGTCTATTTTGGAGAATGTTTTGTGTGCAGTGGAGAAAAAAATGTATATTCTTTCATTTCGGGGTGTAAAGCCCTGTATAGGTCTATAAGCCTTCTCTCTTCTATTTCATCCTTCAGGGCCATTGTTTCCTTGCTGAGTTTTGTTCTTGTTGATCTATGCAGAGGTGATAAGGCGGTGTTGAAGTCTCTGACTACTATTGTGGTGCTAGTGATGTCCACCTTAAAGTCTGTTAGGAGTTGTTTTAAATATTTAGTTGGTTGCTCATTAGGTGCGTACATGTTTAAGAGTGTGATTTCTTCCTGTTGTACATATCCCTTGATGAATAGAAAATAAATGACCTTCACTGTCCCTTCTAATCTTTTTCAGCCAGAAATCTATGTTGTTAGATACTAGTATGGCCACCCCTGCTTTTTTTAGGGAGTTCTTTGCTTGTAGGATTGTTTTCTGTCCTTTGACTTTGAGCCTGTGTTTGCTCTTACTGTTCAGGTGTGTTTCTTGTAGACAGCAGAAAGTTGGGTTTAGTTTCCGAATCCATTTTGCTACTCTGTGTCTCTTGATTGGTGCATTAAGCCCACTGACATTGAGAGAGATTATTGTAATGGGATTATGTGCCATCTTTCTGTAGGGTTTGTTGTTCTTGTTTGGATTTATTTTGTCTTACAGCAGCAGTTTTTTAGACCTTCTTTTAAGTTTGTTTTGAGTGTATGTATTTCCTGAGTTGTTTTTTATCTGAGAAATAGTGTATGGTTTCTTCAAGTTTAAGTGAGAGTTTAGCCGGATAGAGTAATCTTGGTGAGATGTTCATTTCTTTGAGCTTTTTCACTATATCCCACCATTGTCTTTGGGCTTGGAGGGTTTCCTCTGATAGGTCTGCTGTAAATCTAAGGGGTACTCCTTTGTATGTTATTTCCTTCTTTGACCTTAATACTTTCAGTGTTGTGTCTCTATACGTGGCATCCATCATTGTGACTATGATATGCCTTGGAGTTTTTCTGTTGGGGTCCCTTTTAGCTGGCACCCTTCGGACTCCTTGGACCTGGATGCCTGCATTCTCCAGCTCTGGGAATTTCTTAGCAATGATGTCTTTAACTGTGTTTTTTTCCCACTGGGATTAATTCCCTGTGCTTCTGGTACTCCAATGATTCTTGTGTTGTTCCTTTTGAGGTCATCCCCTAGGACACTGATTCGCCCTAGAGTCATTTTGAGGACTTTTGCCATTATTTGTTGTTGTCTGTAAGGTTTCTGAAGCTCATCTTCAAGCTCACTGATTCTGTCTTCTGCTGCAGTCATTCTACTGTTGAGGGCTACTACTGAGCTTTTTATTTCATCTACTGATTCATTTAATTGTGCAACTTCTGTTCATAGCTTTGAAATTTCTGCTCTCATTTCTTTCTGTATCTTCTTGGTGGTCCATTCCAAGGCTCTGTTCATATCCTCCCTTAGTTTTTTGGTTGTCCCTTCCATTGTTCCTTTGAGTTCATCAACCATCTTCACAATTTCTTCTCTGAGTTCTTTTTCTGAGAGGAGGTTGTATTTGTGGGTGACCTCTATTGAGTCTTCTGGAATCTCTTCATTTTCTCTTTGTGGTGGGTTTTTTCGATGTTTCTTCACATGAAATGTTATGGAATGATAAAGGTGAAACCTTCTGATTCTCTTTCTCTATTCCCTCTTGCTACAGGAGTGGATTCTAGGTGAGCTAAATCAATGATGACATTCTTTTCCCCCTTTTAGAATAGTTCCTTACATTTCTGCGCTCTTCCTAGTTTATGTAGGGCTTCTAGCCAAGGCTTGAGGTTATGATCTCTTTATGAGGGTTTTGTATACCTGCTTGTATTCCTGACACTTTTTCTGGAATTAGGATAGGTAAATGGCTTATTGGCATATAGTGATTGAGATGTCCAGGTTGTTCTTCGAATAAATAGGCCATACAGATTGTGACCTAAGTGCACAGTATAGGAAAGGGGGAACAATAACTGCTGGGCAGAGCCGGCGTGAGAGTTCTTTCAGAGGAGTGGGAACAGGAGAGGGCGATCTGAGGTCCAAGTTACCTGGCGGAGGGGAGTGGTTGCTTAGAATGGCGAGTGGAGAGGCGGGCGGCAGGAAGAGGGTGTCCCCGAGCCCTGGCAGTCCCCCAAGCTGGGCAGAGCCAGTTGAGAGTTCTTTCAGAGGAGCGGGAAGAGGAGAGGGAGATCTGAGGTCCAAGTCACCTGGCGGAGGGGAGTAATTTCCTTAATCTTATTTCAACTTTATTTCACTTTCATTCCTGAAGAATAGAATTTTGACTGGCAGCTCTTTTCTTACGTCACCCTGAAAATCTTTGTTACTTCATTTTGTCTTCCATAGTTTATTATGGAAAATCCAATAAAAAGCATCATTTATTGTATCATTTTGTTAAAGCTGGATATTGAAGGCTAAAAGTGTAAGATCATCCTCCCCGGGCCCCCTAACTGCGGCCCGCCCTCGCAGGTACCGTCCCAGACCCTCAGCCACGCCCTCCCGCACCCCGCTTCCCGCCTCCTGGACTCCCCGAGACCTTCCAGCCGCCCCAGCCTGTGTCCTCTGCGCCCCGGCTCCTCCCCGGGCCCCCTAACTGCGGACCGCCCTCTCAGGTACCTTCCCGGACCCTCGGCCACGCCCTCCCGCGCCCCGCTTCCCGCCTCCTGGACTCCCCGAGACCTTCCAGCCGCCCCAGCCTGTGTCCTCTGCGCCCCGGCTCCTCCCCGGGCCCCCTAACTGCGGCCCGCCCTCGCAGGAAGACACTGGGGGCGTGTCCCGTAAGTTAGTGGGCGTGGTCTAAAAGTGGGCGTGGCCTCCTCTCAGACTGGCGGCCGCTAAAGCGGCCGCAGTTATTCTTTGTTACCTCAGCCCAATCGGTACTTGTATTTTTTTGAAAATTCACTTTTGCGATCTCTAACACGCAAAATAGCCATTAGCTTAGTCTGACACTATAAAAACTCTCAGTTAAAAAGGGAAGTTTAGCACGATCAGCAAACCTTCTTTACACAAGAAGAAAAAGGAACAAATAACTACAGAGCTCCAACTCTATACTTCCGTAACAATATGAAGAAACAGCGAAAATCCCCTCCACCAAGAGAGGGAGAAGAAAAAATTCCAGAAACATCAATGGGGGCTACTCACATCTATGACCTCTCAGATAAACAATTTAGAGAGGAGATCTGTAGGAGAGTCAACCTACTCCAAGCAACCATGGAACAGACATCCAATAAACTAAGGGAGGAGATGAATGAAGCGCTGGAACGGTCTACCAAGAAAATCCAGGAAGAAATGAGAGCAGAAATTTCAAACCTTCGAATGGAAGTTTCACAAATAAAGGAATCGGTAGATGAAATAAAAATCTCAATAGATGCCCTCAACCGTAGAATGACTACAGCTGAAGAAAGAATCAGCGACCTGGAAGATGAGCTGCAGAAAGCTTATAGACAACAACAAATCATGGCCAAAGACCTCAAAATGGCTATAGAGCGAATCAGAGCCCTGGGGGATGACTTCAAGAGAAACAACATAAGAATCATTGGAGTACCAGAACCACAGGGAAGTAACCCCAATGAAAAAAAAACACAGTCAAAGATATCATTGCTAAGAAATTCCCAGAGCTGGACAAGGCAGGCATCCAGATACAAGGAGTCCGAAAAGTACCAGCAAAAAGAGACCCGAATAAAAAGACTCCAAGGCATATCATAGTCAGAATGACGGATGCTATGGATAGAGACACAATTCTGCAAGCAGCAAGGTCAAAGAAGGAAATTACATACAAAGGAGCACCCCTCAGATTTACAGCAGACCTGTCAGAGGAAACCCTCCAAGCCCGAAGACAATGGTGGGACATAGTGAAAAGACTCAACGAAATGAATGCCTCACCAAGAATACTTTATCCGGCTAAACTCTCACTCAAACTCAAAGGAACCATACACTACTTCGCGGATAAACAATAGCTCAGGTCCTTCATAGACTCAAAACAAAACTTGAAAGAAGGTCTAAAGGGGCTACTGTAAGACAAGGTGGAGCCACATAAAAACAACAAATACAACAGAAATATGACACAAAATCCTATCACAATAATCTCTCTCAATGTCAAGGGCCTAAATGCACCCATAAAGAGACACAGAGTGGCAAAATGGATCCAGAAATTAAACCCATCATTCTGCTGCGTGCAAGAAACACACCTGAACAAACAGAGTAAACATAGACTCAAAGTCAAAGGATGGAAAACAATCCTGCAAGCAAACAACCCCCGTAAAAAAGCTGGAGTGGCCATCCTAATATCCAACAACATAGATTTCAGGTTGAAAAAGATTAAAAGGGACAGCGAAGGTCATTTTCTGTTTATCAAGGGATATGTTCAACAGGAAGAAATCACACTCTTAAACATATATGCACCTAATGAGTGACCAGCTAAATATTTAAAACAACTCCTAGCAGACTTCAAAGAGGACATCACTAACAGCACAATAGTAGTCGGAGACTTCAATATGGCCTTATTGCCTCTAGATAGATCGACAAGAACAAAACTCAACAAGGAAACACTGACTCTGAAAGAAGAAATTGAAGAGAGAGGCCTAATAGACCTATACAGGGCCTTACACCCCCAAAAGAAAGAATACACATTCTTTTCCAGTGCACACGGAACATTTTCTAAAATAGACCATGTACTGGGCCCCAGAACATACCTCAATAGAATCGGAAAAATAGAAATTGTATCAACCATCTTTTCAGACCACGATGCGCTGAAGATAGAAGCTAACCACTCACTGACACGGAGAATCAAGTCAAACACTTGGAAATTAAACAATTCAATGTTGAACAATGAGTGTGTGAGGAAGGAAATCAAGGAAGAAATCAAAAAATACTTAGAAACAAATGAGAATGAAGACACGAGCTGCCAAAACCTATGGGACGCAGCTAAAGCCGTGCTAAGGGGAAAATTTATAGCTCTCCAAGCATTCCTCAGGAAGGAAGAAAGGGCCCACATAGACAGCCTGACTTCACGACTCAAGACCTTAGAAAAGGACCAGAAAAGGGAACCGAAACCAGATCGAAGGAAAGAAATAATAAAAATTAGAGCAGAAATTAATGACATGGAAACCAAAAAGACAATCCGAAAGATCAATGAAACAAAGAGCTGGTTCTTCGAGAAAATAAACAAGATTGATAAACCGCTAGCAATACTCACAAAGAAAGAAAGAAAAAGAACCCTAATAAATCGAATCAGAAATGAAAAGGGGGACATCATAACAGAAACCAGTGAGATTCAAAAGATCATTAGAGACTACTTCGAAAGTCTATATGCCACAAAGCAGGAGAACCTAAAAAAAATGGATGGATTCCTAGATTCTTACAACCTCCCAAGACTGAACAAAGAAGACTTGGAATACCTGAATAGACCCATCAATGTTAAGGAAATTGAAACTGTGATCAAAAACCTCCCCAAAAACAAAAGCCCAGGCCCAGATGGTTTCACTGGCGAATTCTTCCAAACATTTAAAGAAGACCTGCTGCCTGTTTTCCTCAAACTTTTCCAGGATATTAAAAAAACTGGAAATCTCCCAAACAGTTTCTATGAAGCACACATCTCCCTAATACCAAAAGCAAACAAAGACACCACTAAGAAAGAAAATTCCAGACAAATATCCCTGATGAACACCGATGCGAAGTTCCTCAACAAAATACTGGCAAATAGGATCCAACAACTCATCAAAAAGATCATACATCACGACCAAGTGGGATTCATCCCGGGGATGCAAGGATGGTTTAACATTCGGAAATCAACCAACATAATCCACTATATCAACAAAAGTAAAGATAAAAACCATATGATCATATCAATAGATGCAGAGAAAGCATTTGACAAGATCCAACATCCTTTCATGATGAAAACCCTCACCAAAATGGGGTTTGGAGAAGCTTTCCTCAAGATAGTCGAAGCCATCTATCACAAGCCTATGGCAAGCATTATCCTCAAAGGGGAAAAACTAAGGGCCTTTCCTCTGAGATCAGGCACAAGACAAGGATGCCCACTCTCACCACTCCTCTTCATTGTAGTACTAGAAGTACTTGCGATAGTTATTAGACAAGAAAAAGAGATTAAGGGCATCCAGATAGGAAAGGAAGAAATCAAACTCTCACTATTTGTAGACGACATGATACTATATCTAGAGAAGCCTAAAACCTCTACTAAGAAACTCTTAGAAACAATACACTTATACAGTAAAGTTGCAGGCTACAAAATCAATACCCAAAAATCCATGGCCTTCATATATGCAAACAATGAGGCAGAGGAAAGGGACATAAAAAAAGCAATCCCATTCACAATCTTGCCCCAGAAAATCAAGTACCTCGGAATCAGCTTAACCAAGGAAGTAAAAGACCTCTACAAAGAAAACTACAAAACGCTACTCCATGAAATCAAAGAGGACATGAGGAAATGGAAACATATACCCTGCTCGTGGATAGGGAGAATCAATGTTGTCAAAATGGCAATACTCCCCAAAGCATTATACAGATTCAACGCGATCCCTATAAGTATACCCATGACATTCTTCAAAGAAATGGATCGAGCAAACCTAAAATCATATGGAACAACAGACGTCCAAGGATAGCTAAAACAATTCTTGGGAAAAAGACGATGGGAGGCATCACCCTCTCCAACCTCAATCTTTACTACAAAGCAGTAACAATTAAAACAGCATGGTACTGGAACAAAGGCAGAGCCGTAGACCAATGGAACAGGGTGGAATACCCTTACACACAACCCCAAATGTATGATCATCTAATCTTTGATAAGGGAGCAAGAGATGTGAAGTGGGAGCAAGGAAAGCCTCTTTAACAAATGGTGCTGGCACAACTGGACAACCACATGCAAAAAAATGGGCGTAGACCTTGACCTGACACCATGCACAAAAGTCAGATCAAAATGGATTAAAGACCTCAACATTCGACCACAAACTATAAGGTACATTGAAGACAAGGTCGGCAAAACCCTCCACGATATTGAAGATAAAGGTATCTTCAAAGGTGACACGGAACTAAGCAATCTAGTAAAAACAGAGATCAACAAATGGGACTACATTAAACTAAAAAGCTTTTGCACCGCAAAAGATACAGTGACCAGAACCCAAAGACTATCTACAGAATGGGAAAGGATATTTACACAATACCCATCAGATAAGGGGTTGATATCAATGGTATATAAAGCACTGGTTGAACTCTACAAGAAGAAAACATCCAACCCCATCAAAAAATGGGGCGAAGAAATGAACAAAAACTTTACCAAGGAAGAGATACGAATGGCCAAATGGCACATGAAAAAGTGCTCTACATCACTAATCATCAGAGACATGCAGATCAAAACAACCACAAGATACCACCTCACACCACAGAGACTAGCACACATCCAAAAGTACAAAAGCAACCGCTGTTGGAGAGGATGTGGCGAGAAAGGGACCCTTCTACACTGCTGGTGGGAATGCCCACTGGTTCAGCCCTTCTGGAAAACAATATGGACGATTCTCAAAAAATTAGAAATTGAGCTCCCATTTGATCCAGCAATACCACTGCTGGGAATATATCCCAGAGAGGCAAAAAAGTATAATCGAAATGGCATCTGCACATGTATGTTCATCGCAGCACTGTTTACAATAGCCAGAATCTGGAAAAAACCCGAATGCCCTAGAACGGATGACTGGTTGAGGAAACTTTGGTACATCTATACAATGGAATACTATGCAGCTGTTAGAAAAAAGGAGGTCACAAATTTTTTATTTAAGTGGATCGGCATGAAAAGTTTCATGCTAAGTGAAATGAGTCAGAAAGAGAGAGACAGACATAGAAAGATTGCACTCATCTATGACATATAGAATAACAGAGTGGGAAACTAACACCCAAGAATTGTAGAAACAACTACCAGGAGGTTGACTCCATGGCTAGGAGGCTGGCCTCACATTCTGGGGAAAGGGCAACTCAGAGAAGGGATCACCAACTATAATGTAATCGAAGGCCATGTGGGAGAGGGAGTTGCGGGCTGAATGAGGGCTAGAGACTGAGCACAGTGGCCACTCAACACCTTTACTGCAAACCACAATAGCTAATTAGAGGGAGAGAACAGAAGGGAATGCCCTGCCACAGTGACAGGGTGGGGTTGGGGGGAGATGGGATTGGTGAGGATGGGAGGGATGCTGAGTTTACTGGGGGTGGAATATGGGCACTGGTGAAGGGATGGGTTCCCGAACTTTGTATGGGGGAAGCATAAGCACAGATGTGTATAAATCCGTAACTGTACCCTCATGGTGATTCATTAATTAAAAATAAATAAACTTATTTAAAAAATTACAAAAAAAAGTGTAAGATCAAAGTTTAGACTTCTGAGATAAAATTTCTCTCCTTTGTTTAGAGATAACCGTCTTCTCCCTGTGTTTTGGTCTTTGTCTGAATTTGTGTCCAAATGTTCTCTTCTTATAAGGACAACAGTCATATTGGATAAAGTGTGAATTAATTACCTTATTAATTACATTATCTTTTAAAATATACTAATTAAATTATCTTTTGAAAGACTTTCCAAATAGAGTCACATTCTGAAATACTCTGGTTTAGGGTTTCTGCTATAAAATTTTAGGACATAGTTCAGTCCACACTCAATAGTAGGCAGTGTATCAGTTTTCTATGGCTCCATTAACGATTTTTGTGTTTAAACTATAGCAGTCTATAGTCGTCTAAAGTATGATAGTTTTATCAATTGGTGGCTGAAAAAAATTCTTCACTCATGTGATTTCTTCAGTTTTCACATTATCCAGAGTAAACTAACCTCTTAAGTTTTTTTCAGAAATATTACATAGGTGTATAATACTGACTAAGTTCTCAGAATTACAATCATTGCCCACTGCCACTAGTGGTGTTCTGTGCTGCTTTACTATTGTTCCTATTGTCATTTAGGGGTGAATCTTTTCCACTTCACATTCAGCATCATCTCCACTGTTAAGGAAGTCTGGAGAAGCTCTGTTGAGGGTTGAGGGAGGGAGATTATCTTGCAATGGTTGCTTTGGGAGATCATAATGCTGCCTTCTGCCATACAGAAAGAGACAATTCCCTTGATGTGACTGCTTGTGGTCCTTTAATGCTCTGTGGAGAGTGTGGGACTTCAGGATTTGCCTGCTTGTAGGCACGCTACTTGTGGTCCTTTAGTGAGTGTAGAGAGTCTGGGACCTCAAGATATACATGCTTGGAGACCCACTATGGAGACTTGAGGAGCTGCCTTCTGACCTATTGGTTTAAGATATTTTTTTAGTTTTTGGGCCACACCCAACAATGATCAGGGGTCACTCCTTGTTCTGTGCTCAGGAATGACTCTGGTGGTGCTTCAGGGACCATATGGGATGCTGGGGATCGAATCCAGGTCGGTTGCTTACAAGGCAAAACGCCCTTCCCTCTGTACTATAGCTCCAGCCCTGGTTTAAGATTCTGTGAAGTAACCCTTTCTTTTCTTCCAAAGATAAGACAGTGTCAATAAAGTTCTTTCAAGTCCACCCTTAGATAAATAATACATGATTCTAGCTCACACCAACCATTTAAAACTAAACTCAGTGTTGTCAAGGAGATAGTGCATATAGCACAACACATTTTTAACACATTTGAAGTTCTGAATTTGATCCTGGGACAACATGTACCCCCTTCCCCATATCAAACTGCTACCTAGAATTTGAATCTGTATCACCACACCAAGCATTTCTGAGAGTGGCGCTGGGCTCCATCAGCATCATTGTATGTGTATGATATGAAAAAAATTCAGAGAAATGGGGTAGAAAAAGTTGAAAATAGTGATCATTTTTACATTTTAAGGGCAATGATTTTATCTCATTACACTTAACACATCCACTCATCAGAATATGTAGACATTCTGATTGTTTTTATGAAAAACATTAGCATCAGTTTAGTATTTTCATAATAATTGAATTATGCCACATTTTCCCATTTTTGTATCAGCTAATAAATAATTTGGCTGATCCTAGTTTTCACTATCAACCCCCACTTAAGGAATATCCTGACACTCTCCCTCCCAATAGAGCGAGGCTCCAGATGGACCCATGGGGCTGGGTATCTATGGGTTCAACTACTGAGGAATTAGGAACTAAACTTATGTGACATCAGCTCTAATTCTCTGAATGCAAAAATGTGTGAGATTATTTCTGACGCTCACTTCTATTGAAGCCACTGGATGCACCAACCATACACCACTGACCTTAAATAATCTTATATCTCAGTCAGCTAAACAGAGCAAGTAGTTCAAATGACCCTTGTCATTGTCTAATAACACTGCATAGTAAAGAAAATGATCTGACACTAACAATAGTACCTCTGGTCTAAAATATGAACGTATCAGTTTTTAAATAACTGGGAACATAAATCTCCAACATTAGCCCACATAAATCACAAAGAACAAAGGGGAACTAAGGAACTGTCAGGTTAAGAAGAGATAGAAACCCAGAAAAATTTTCAAGACCATTATCACTGTCAAGTTTGGTTGATGAGGACCCGGAATCAATTACTACACTGACAATAAAATCAAGCAAGCAATGACCATTGAAATTTTAAAAAAAATCACTAGATAAAAAATTTGACCAACTCAAAGAAGAACTGATAAAGTGGTGACAAATTCCATACAAAATGAAATGAAGAACGAAAGGACAAAATAAGAAGCCATGGTAGCTCATTTCACAACACAGAGACTGGCACACATTCAAAAGAACGAAAGCAACCAGTGCTGGCATAGGTGTGGGGAAAAAGGGATGCTCTTTCACTGTTGGTGGAAATGCCAATTGATCCAGCCTTTCTGGAAAACAATATGGAGAGTCCTTCAAAAACTAGAAATTGAGCTTCTATATGACCTCGCAATAAAACTTCTGGGAATATATCCTGAGGATGCAATAAAGCACAGTAGAAATGAAATCTGTACCTATACATTCATTGCAGCACTGTTCACAATAGCCAAAATCTGGAAACAACCCGAGTGCCCTAAAACAGATGACTGATTAAAGAAACTTTGGTACATCTACACAATGGAATACTATGTAGCTGTTAGAAGAGATGAAGTCATGAAATTTGCTTATAAATGGATAGACATGGAGAATATCATACTAAGTGAAATGGGTCAGAAAGAGAGCGACAGACATAGAAGGACTGCACTCATTTGTGGAGTATACAATAACATAACATGAGGCTGACACCCAAGGACAGTTGATACAAGGGCAAGGAGGATTGTCCCATAGCTGGAAGACTACTTCATGAGTGGAGGGGAGAAGGCAGATGGAATAGAGAAGAGATCATTAAGAAAATGATGGCTGGAGGAATCAGTTGGGATGGGAGATGCATGCTGAAAGTAGATTATGGACCAAACATGATGACCTCTCAGTGTCCGTGTCTCAAGTCATAATGCCCAAAAGTAGAGAGAGAGTATGGGGAATATTGTGTGCTATGGAGGCAGGGGGAGAGTGGGAAATGGGGGTATACTGGGAATATCGGTGGTGGGAAATGTGCACTGGTGGAGGGATGGGTGTTTGATCATTGTGTGTTTGTAACCCAAACACAAAAGATTGTAACTATCTCACGGTGATTCAATAAAATTTTTAAAAAAGAAAAATATGAAATAAATATTTGCATGATGACAAAGATCTTTAAAATAAAGAACAGATAATAGAAAATATAAATAAAATTATTTTTGCTTTTCTTAAAAAAAAAGCCATAGTAGCAAAATTGCACAGGTAGAGAATGATATAGATGAACATGAAGACAAAATACAATCAAGTATGGATCAGGAACTGGCAAATTAAAAGAGATGCCCTAGAACGGAAGCATCTGCAAGGTTCTTAATGTATAACAAGAAGAACAGTCTTTGAAATACATGAATAATGAAGGGGAGGAAAAAGGGAAAGAGGAAGAACAACTAGTCAGAGAGATCCTAGTTTATAATCTCCAACTTTCTTGTGGAAGGTTGATATATAGATTCAAAGGCCCATAGAACATCAAGCAAAATAAACCCAAACAGGACAATGTCAAGATATATAGTAATCAAAAATGCAAAATCCAATGAGACAGATATCTAAAAGATTATAGGGAGCAGAAAAACTTTAAGTATAAGGGAAACAAAGTAAGAATCACAATATATCTTTCCTATCAAACAGTACAGGAGAGAAAAGAGTGAACTAACATATTCATCACTGTAATAAAGTTTGAACCTAGAGTCCACTACCCTGAAACCTCTCATTTAGAGGGGAGGGAACAATGAAAATGTTCTCAGAAAAACAACACCTCCGTCCTCTTCTATAACTGAACAGGCCCTGGGTTAAATACTGAGAAATCCCTGCATCTTTTGCTTATGGGAAACATATTTTGCTTATGGGAAACACATTTAAAATCACAGGATAGACACAGACTCAGAGTAAATGGGTGGAAATAATTTAAGACGATGGTAAATGGTAAACAGAAAAAAGATGGGAAAGAAAAACTTATATTCTATCAAAAAGTATTCAATCAAAAGAAAGTAAATAGAGATAGGGACGGACACTATTTGGTTAAGGAAACAATAGATCAAGAAGTACTAACTATAATTAAAATATACACAGCGAAAGTTGGCTCAGTCAAAGTTATAAGGCTTTTGCTAACAAACCTAAAAGAAATATATGGTGGGAACACAATACTCGTGGGGAGTTTCAACACTCCATTGTCACTGACACCATATACAAAACTAACATTACATATTGCCAAAATCAGACAGAAAAGTTAAAATAGTTAAAATTTCATATCAATTTCCTTGGTGAAAATCAATGCAAAAGTCTTCAACATACCAAATTGAACAGCATATCCCTAACAATTTAACTATACACAACAATTAAGTGAAATTTATCCAGTGATTCAAAGATGTTTCAATATTCAGAAATCAATTAACATAATATACCAGAGCAATAAAAAGAAAAATAAAAACCATGAACTTATCAATTGACTCAGAGAAAACTTTTAACAAGATGCAACATCCGTTAATGATTAAAACCCATAACAATATAGGAGAGAAAAGAACCTTATTCAAGATAGTAATGGCGATCTGTAACAAGCCTGCAGCAAATATTACTCTTAATAGCGAAAAACTGAAAGCATCCCCACTGAGATTAGGTACAAGGCAACAATGTGTACTGTATCATCACTTGGTCAACATTGTATGATCAACAGCAATCAGGCGAGAAAAAGAAATATAAGGGATGAAAATTGAAAAATATCTCAAATTATCTCTATCTACAGATGACATATTATACATAGAAGACACCAAAAATTCCACAGAAAACTTTCTGGAAACAATAAACCAATAAGCAAAGTGTCAGGCTACAATGTCAATACACAACAATTAGTTGCATTCTTATGTACAAATAATCAATCAGAAGAGAAAGAGATAAAAGAATCTATCCCATTCAAAGTATTGTCCAAGAACAAGAACCAAGGAATCAACGTAACAAAGTAGGTGGAAGATATATACCATGAAAACTTCAAAAAATTTAAAAAGAAAATAGAAGACCTTAGAATATATATATATATATATATATATATATATTTCATGCGTTAGGATGGGAAGAATCAAAATTGTCAAATGGCCATAGAACCTAAACTAATATTTAACGTAATCACTATTCAAATTCAGATAACATTCTTCAAGGACTTAAAACAGTCCATACTAAAGTTTCTATGGAATCATAAAATACCCTGAGTAGCCAAAGTCATGCAGAAAAATAAGAAATTGGTTTGTATCATATTACTTAGCCTGAGATTATACTATGAAGCCCTAGTGATCAAAACAGGTTGGTATTTGAATGACCACAGTTTCTCTGACTGATGAGTCAGAATAGAATGTCCAAGAACAAACCCTTAAATATGTGGTCACCTATTTTTTGAATTTCATTTATTTATTTGGTTGTTTGATTTTTTCCAACACCAGTGTATATTTCTCTCTCTCTCTCTCTTTCTCTCTCTCTCTCCCCCTGTCTTCTTCTGTTCAGGTATTCAAAATCTTGGTTTAACCTTTGGAGTTTATAGGAATCTAAGAACTTAGACATTTCTTCGTGGTTCTCTTGTTCCTTGGCAAAACGTTTCTCAAAGTAATCACTTAGTGATCTCTTGAATTTCTGTGGTTTATGTTGTGATGTTCTTTCTTTAATTTCTGATTCAGATTATTAAGGTTCTTTCTCTTTCTTTGTGAGTCTTGCTAGTGGTTTATTGATCTTGATTATTTTTTCCAAACAACCAGTCCTTGGTTTAATTGATCATGTGGATTGTTTTGGTTTATTTATTTACTTATTTATTTATTTGATTCCAGCTATTTATTTAATTTCTGCTCTAAGTTTTAGTAGTTCCTTTATCTTGCCTGGTTTGTGTTCATTTTTTTCTTTTTGGGTCACACCCAGCAAAGAACAGGGGTTAATCCTAGCTCTGCACTCAGGAATTACTCCTGGCAGTTCTCAGGGGACCATATGGAATGCTGGGAATCAAACCCAGGTAGGCCCCATGGAAGGCAAATGCCCTACCAGCTGTGCCATCACTCCAGCCCCAAGGTTTGTGTTCTTTTGTTGGTTATTTTCTAAGATTGTAAACTTTGAAGTCAAGTTATTGATGTGGGTCCTTTCTTCATTCCTTGTGTATTGTTTCAAAGCTATAACTTTCCACTCAACACTGATTTTACTATATTCCATAAATTCTGGTAGCTCATGTCTTCGTTTTTGTTTGTTTCCAGGGATCTTTTGATTTCTCCATTAATTTGTCTCTAAGTCACTGGTTGTTCAGTAGAGAGCTGTTCAATTTCCAGGTATTTACTCTGATTCTCTATTTCTGTGTGTGATTGACTTCTATTTTCAGTACCTCATGGCCTGAAAAGATAGTTGATACAATTTCTATCCCCTTAATTTTTTTAGTTTTATTTTTTATTTTTTTTTAAATTTATTTTATTGAATTACCAAGTGGAAAATTACAAAGTTCTCAGGCTTATATCTCAGTTATACAATGCTCAAACACTCATCCCTTCACCAGTGCCCATAATCCACCACCAATAAAAACAAAAACAAACAAAAACAGAAACAAAAAAAAAAGTATAGGGGCTGGAGAGATAGCACAGCGGGTAGGGCGTTTGCCTTGCACGCGGCCGACCCGGGTTCAAATCCCAGCATCCCATATGGTCCCCTGAGCACAGCCAGGGGTAATTCCTGAGTGCAGAGCCAGGAGTAACCCCTGTGCATCGCCAGGTGTGACCCAAAAACCCAAAAAAAGAAAAAGTATACAACCCACCCCTCACCCCCCAACTTCCCCCCCCCGTGCGTGAGTGATAATTTCACTTCCTTTTCTCTTTACCTTGATTACATTCCAGATTTCAACACACAACTCACTATTGTTGTTGGAGTTTCGAAACAGACTCACAATTTTTGTTGGAATTTATCCCCCAAGAATACAGCTCTATTGACAAGGAAATATTTGATAATAAGCTTTCCACTGATGAGAATGAAGAGATAAAAAGTCGCGCGGTTTCCAATTTCTGTATTATAGTAATTAAGTCCACGGAGATTTAAGTTGGAAAATGAATCATTTCCCTTCCTGGAACAGCATGTAGCAAAAGCTTAGTTCACAGTCTCCATACATGGGTGCAAGCACTTGCTGGAACCAAAAATCCTAAAGCTGTCTCTGGTTCCTGCTCGTTCCACATCCACTGGCTGTGCAAAGGCATGGCCACCCAGGTCGAAACTTAGCCAGAGCCCGAGCTCCCACCCAGGCTGAGACTGCCCCCCCTTAATTTTATTGAGTTACATTTTGTGGCCCAGCATGTATTCTATATTGTAGGATATCTCATGTGCACTGCAGAATCATGTATGTATCTACTAGATCCCTCTCTTCAATTTCATACTCAAAGCCAGTATTTACTTGTTGGTTTTAGTCTCATTGGTCTATCAAATAGTTACAAAGTAGTATTAAAGTCTACAACTACTATTTTCTTGCTACCAAAGAACTCCTTGAAATTTATTAACAGTTTTTTTTTTAATTTTTTGCTTGTTCCTTATTAGATACACATGCATTTAGGTTTGTAATTTCTTCCTGATGTATGCATCCCTTGATTATTAATAAATGACCTTCACTGTCTCTTGTAACCCTTTTCAGGGTAAAATTTATGTTGCTGGATACTAGTATGGCCACCATGGTGTTTTTTGAGAGTTTTTTGATTAAAGATGTGTTTTTCAGCCTTTATCTTTGAGTCTGTGTTTGATTCAACTGTTCAAGTGTGTTTCCTACAGGAAGTAGAATGCTATATACAATTTTTAACCCATCTTGCCACCCTGTATTTAGACCATTGACACAAGAAATTATTGCCATGGGTTTCTGTGCCATCTTTCTTTAGAGTACTGTTGTGTTTGTGGGGTTTGTTTTTCTTTACAGTAACCCCTTGAGTTTTTCTTTTGAGATTGATTTTGAGTCTATGAAGTTCCTGAGTTATTACCTTTCAATGAATTTGTGTATAATTTCTTTAAGTCTGAATAACCATTTAGCTGGATTGAGTATTTTATCCAGTGAATATAGACCAGGAAGACTGGTGAATGGTTGGTTAGTGGTATGAGAGGTGGAGGGTAGTTAAGATAGAGGAGGATCCATTATGAAAATACTAGTTGAAAATGATCACTCTGGACAAGAACTGAGTTTTGAAAGCAGGTAAAGGGATATAGATGATAACATTTCAGCATCTGTTTTACAAACCAGAATGTCTAATATGAAGGACAAAGAAAGAGAGAGAAAGAGAAGAGAGGTGGCTGACATTGAGGCAGCTTGGGTAGGAGGTGGCTTAAAGGAGTGAGAGGGAAACTGGGGACACTAGTTCTGCTAAACTATACTGATAGAAGGATGTATGTTGAAACATTGTTGACTGAAATGCAATCATAAATAATCTTGTATGCTCTGAAAAAGAAAAAGAAAGAAAATATAGGCAGAATGCTCCAAGATCTGGACCTCAAAGGTGTCTTCACTGATACAGTGCCGCTGGTAAAGTCAACATTATCAAAAATAAACAAATGGGACTACATCATATTAAAGAGATTTTGCATGAAAAAGAAACATGCCTAAAATAGAAGACAGCTAAGTCAATGGGAAGTATATATTTTCATTCAATACATCAGATAAAGGTTTGGTATCCAAGATATATAATGTACTCACAAATATCAGCAAAAAAAACCCCAAACCCCTCAAAAACAGGCATAGCCAATGAATAGGGACTTCTCTGAGGAAAACGAACAGAGAGAAAATAGACACATGAAAAGAGCTCAGCAGTACTTATTAATAAGGGAACCAAGTCAAGATGACAATAAGGTACCTTCTCACACCAGTGAGAATAGCATATGTCAAAAATAGTGGAATGACTATTTCTTGGTGTTGATGTGGAAAAAAGGAACTCTAATCCACTGCTGGTGGAAATGCTATTTGGTTTAACCCCTTTGGAAAACAGTATGGAGCATTCTCAGTAAACTTAAAATTGAGCTACCCTAAACCTAGCAATTCCACTTTTGTGTTTATACCCATAGTACAGAACATTTATTTAAAAAAGGCATATCACACCACTATTTTTGTAGAACTTAATACGATAGCTATGGTTTGGTATCAACTTAGATATCCAATGATAGATAAGCAGACCATGAAGTTGGGGAATATGCACTCATTGGGATACTATGCAGTAACAATATACATGAATAAATACTTTTGACTCTGTACCAGTTGTTTCTCATCTCTCTTAAGCCCTCTCCCTTCAAATTCTATTTCTTTTCTTCTCCCTATACTCTGGGGTCAAGTGTGATCTAGGCCTTTTAAAAACATTACATTTCCTCATCCATTTACTGTAAATACTGCATATAAGTGGTAGCATCCTGTGTTTGTACTTCTTCTGTCTTGATTAATTTAACATATCTTCCAGTTTCATCCATGCTGCAACAAACTGCATGATTTCATCATTCCTCACTGCTGCATAGATTACACTTATGTCCCACATATGATAGGTGTATTTCTTTAGTTCTGCCTCTTCTTGTAATTTCAGTCAACATATTATCTAATTTCATCTATGTACAGGCAAATTGCATCCTTTCATCTTTTCTTACAGTCGAGTAGTATTCCAGTGTGTATTTATACCAGTTTCTTTCTCCATCCTTTTTTGTTCATTGCAACACTATTGACAATGGTAAAAATCTGGAGACAACTCCAGTATCATATTACTCTTTTTAACTTATGAAAGTTCTTATCTTCATGACAATAAAACATTAAGACATACAAATACTGAAAACTGGAAGAAAACTGACCTCTGTTTTCACAATTCCCTGAATAACTTCTCGATAGACAAACAATGAACAATCTTATATGGACATGCTTACAGTTCATAAACATGCAATTTTTTATGAGAAAAAATTCTAAAAATACCAGTAATGTTTTCTGAGTTCTTTAAAGGAAGTTGGCTAGTTAAAAGAAATTTTCCCATATGTTATTCATTTATATGTAAGCTTGTTTAATTTTTACTTTGCCTCTTCCCTTCCCTTTGTTGTTGCAATGAATACGAACTACACACACTTAGTTGCAGTGCTTAAACCCTTGTCTTAAGTGCATACTGAAGATTGCACACGTTGATTGTGGTAACTGCATACATGCTTTCCAGGAGTCACACTCTTTTAGTCGTGGTCCCTCACATTCTGATTTTTTTCTGACTAGGGACTGCACTCCTGATCATGTATTCACAAATATTTCAGTTAGTGTGCTTTTCACTTTAGTTGCACTGATTACATTGCACATGCCTAGCTATTGTGGGGCAAAGATTGGACATTCTGTTTTTCTGGAATATGTCAGTATTATCAAATATCAGATTTCGTGGACCACGCTTAGTGCACGTGGGTGGCACTGAGAGTCACATTAACAGCTTCATGTTTGCACAGAAATCACCTTCTAGCAATTTCTGCTGCTGAGCTCTCCATTTGACCCCTGCTGTTAGCTTTTAAAATAATTGTTTGACACTTTAAACACTTTAAAAATTGAAGGTATTAAACAGCTTATAGCTATAAAAATAAGTGGTGCTTTGTGAGTACTGAAAGAAATCACTAATACAAACACTCTAGTAACAATAAAACCTTCCAAAAAACTTTAAGGTAGGAAGATATTGGTTGAGAGAATAGGATCAAGAAAGGAATATTGTAGGCACTCATGATGAATAGACAATATCACGAATCTAATCCATGTTGAAAAAAATGGAGTAATATTATGGATTGAAAATACTGAGAGAGTCCCAAGGAACATCATAGTAATTTTGACCTGTACTGTGCAATATAAAGTTATGACAAAGGAAATTATCTTATAGTGGAATACAATGTAATAGCCACTAGAAATATGTACCTTTAGAACTTTTTTTTAGAGAAGACAACATTTTTCATTTATAAAAGGTGAACACAACAACTACAAAGATATATTACATGCTCATTATATATAATATTTAGTATAAAAGACAACTTTTGATTATATTTATACTATGGAAGAAATATGGTAGAAAAATCAATATTAAGGAATATATCAGAAAGGCATATAAATAAAAATAGAAGAGGATGTCAAATGATGACCACTCAATAATAAACATGATTAACTAATTTGCTTTTTTAAAAAAAAGATAAATAGTACCAATCTGTCAGACAAGCAGTGGAAAATCACATATTCTGTACTCCGGGTGTGATAGTTCCTGTATAGGCTGGTGCCTCCTAGCTACCTCCTGGGTTCAGATGCCTGCACAGCCACAGATGGTCCAGGTCATTACTCACTACTCTAGGGCAATAGCTCCCAGACTCAACTGAGTACAGGTGTAACAAAGTACTTAGATGAGCCTTCACAAAAGCATCCTCGCTGAGCACTAGCCTATTAAAATATACCTGTGGAAAAATTTAGTTAACTTAGTTTTAATTACTTAAAATTAAATAGTCATGTGTATCTAATTTCTGGGTTTCAAATAGTGCAGGCCTAAAATATTTTTATAATATGTAACATTATATGTAGGTGCTGAACCAGTCGATTGTATTCCTCATCGATATTGTCAAGGACGGCATCTTCCCACGTTGCTGCAATAGTGCCAAAGAGCTCCCAGTTGCTGGTCATTCTGGGACTTGTCTTCTTAGACTTAAATTTTGCAGACTTTTCTCCCCACTCTGTGAAGTAGAATTTCGCATGAAGGAGACGGTGGTCCGATTCTGTTTGGAATTTTGGGACAACAGCGACATCGGTCAGGCAAAACCTTCTATTTAATATGATGTTATCAATTTCATTGTGGAACTGTCCACCAGGAGACTCCCATGTCCAGCGTTTAGATTTGGCCTTCTGTAACTGTGAGCTACCATGGATGGTCTTGGTCGACATGATGAATTCAGACAGTCTCTCACCCTGATCGTTCCATTCTTGGCCATGTGTCCCAATGTGAAGTTCTTCGGGCGACCTTCTCGGACTATCTTGGCATTAAAATCACCAACAATGATCTTGTAGAAGGTGTGGTCTTCTTTATATGGCTGTGCGAAGAATGCCGAGAGTGAAAAAGCCACAGACGCCTGTCTTCGGAAACTCTTGAGCTCATTCGTCAACGTGGTTTGGCTCGAGCCTCAGGCAACCACAAGCTAATGTCCGAGCTCACAAAGCTGAGCAGAGAAATGATAAAGGAAGACCTCAAAGAGAGAAGAGGAGCAGTGTTGGCCAGTGCAGCGAAGCCAGAAAAAGTATTCGCAATGCTCACCTGTCCTTCGCCAACTACAAGACCAAGAGGACTGCCCTCCGACATCCTGATGGATCTATCACATCTTCCAGAAAGGCAATGGAGAGGATTATTCACGACTTCTACTCGGATCTTTTTGACAGCCATGTCCACCTTCCCACATACCAAATTCCCCAGGATGGATATGTCATTCCCAACGTTCTCCCTTCTGAAATCCGACACGAAATTTTGCTGGTAAAGACACAAACAGCACCTGGTCCGGACAAGTTCAGACCCGAACACCTGAAGAATCTGCCGCCAGTACTCATTAATGCACTGGCCTGACTCTTCACACGCTACCTGTCTGAAAGCAAGCTCCTGTCCCAGTGGAAAACCAGTAGGACCATTCTGTTGTACAAGAAGGGAGATATCCACAATATCAGCAACTATTGCCCAATCTGCCTGTTGTCTGTCGTCTACAAGTTGTTCACCCATGTCATCATGAATAGAATAGGCAGAACACTAGATGAAGGACAACCATGCGAGCAAACCGGGTTCCGAAGGGGATTCAGCATGATAGATCATATCCACACAGTGACCAAACTCATTGAAGTTTTGAGAGAGTTCAAGATGCCACTCTGTCTAACATTCATTGACTTAAAGGAGGCCTTCGATTCTGTTGAGATTGAGGCGGTCATCAAAGCCTTGGTCAAACAGGGAATTCAAACTTAGTATATCAAAACCCTCTGCGAGCTGTATTGTGGATTCACCACCAGGATCGCAGCATTCTACAAGGAAGTGATCATTGATGTAAAGAGAGGGGTGAGGCAAGGTGATACCATTTCACCGAAACTCTTCAGTGCCGCCCTTGAGAACATCATGCGACAATTGGAATGGGAAGGAATGGGAATGAAGATAAATGGTCGGTAATTACACCACCTCTGCTTCGCTGATGACATCGTTCTCATAACGCCAAACATTAGCCAAGCGGCACAAATGCTGGCCGACTTCGACCTCGAGTGTGGAAAGGTCGGATTGCAGGTGAATCTCAACAAGAGGATGTTCATGAAAAATGAACTGTCCCTGAAGCTCCATTTGCTCTCAATGGAATGAGCATCTCCGAATGCAGCAGCTATGTGTACCTGGGTTGAGAAATCAACATGAGGAATGACTTGGTGCCAGAACTGCACAGGAGGAAGAGAGCAGCGTGTAATGCCTTCAAGAGCGTCAAAGAAGTGGTTAAGAGAACGAAGAACCTCTGACTCTGGGCATATCTTTTTGATTCCACCGTTCTTCCTGCACTAACATATGCCTCAGAGACCTGGGCCTTACACAAGAAGGATGAGAATGCTATTAGGGTATCCCAAAGAGGAATCGAAAGAGCTATGCTGGGAATATCATGTCTCACTCAAGTGAGAGAAGGAATCCGGAGTTGTGACCTCTATCGACGGTCAAAAATCAAGGATGCTGTCTCGTTTGCCAAGGCATCAAAAGTCAGATGGGCCAGTCATGTAATGCAATTCAGAGATGACCGTTGGACTAGAGCTGTTACAGACTGGATTCCACGGGACGTCAGAAGACCTCATGGCCACCCACCAACTAGATGGTCAGATTTCTTCCTCAAATCTCTGACTGAACGATTTGAGGCTCTTTCTGTTCCTGGAGGGAGCAGGTATCATTGGGCTACAGTAGCTCGCAACAGGGACAAATGGAGATGTTACTGGCACCCGCTCGATCAAATCGAAGATCAACGGGACTACAAGTGATACAAGTGATACAAGTAACATTATATAATTAAAGGAAGTAGAAAATAAACATATTTATTTGGCGGCCACACTTAATTATGCTATGGATTTACTTCTTTTTCCGTGCTCAGGAATCATTCCTGTCCTGGATGTTCTTGGGGGACCATTTGTTGTTCCTAACAGAAGGGCCTTGCTTACTATACCACATCTCCAGTCAGAAACTTAAAAGTTTTAAATACACTTTTTACATTAAGTAACAAAATAAACTGAAATGATGTCTTTATTTTATAGCACTTGGTTAAAATTGTTTTAATAGCTTAAATCTTCCTCAATTTATGGTAAGTTACCATTCTAATAAACTGATAGATTTAAAGCACATAAGTAAATATAATCATTAAAACTCCTAATTTACAATCTAGTGCAGATTAGTCTAACCTACCTTAACAATCCTGACAATCATTATGTTAACCTATAGTTGTATGTCTCATGTAACACATTAAACATTCTATTGAAAGAGAAAATATTCATTATGAAATGCAAAGACCCAATATCCAGAAAAAGCTGGCAATAATGCATTGTAAAGTATTTACTTTTTTGATAGTGCTGACTTTAGGTAGTGCTTTGTTGCTGTAAAGGAAAATTACAAGAAGGTGAAAAACTAGTCAAAGAACTTACATCCTGAAAAGAGAAAATTTCTATTAAGTTAGAATAATCTGAAGGATAAAAATAACGGGCATTGCAACAAGGGTTTCAAGAGGAAACTAGGGGATAGTCTATTAAACAAAGGAAATTAACATTCCTCATTCAATGCAGTAAAAAATAGTTAAAGGTTTACAGAAGGCATCCCACTTAGGAAGAGACATGTTATCAACATTAGTAAAGACTATCTTCCATGGAAAGTGGCTAAACAGGACAGTAAGAGAAGTAACTAGAGCAGGGTAAATGTTTCCATATTCTCATGTCCTCTTCGATTTCATGGAGTAGCGTTTTGTAGTTTTATTTGTAGAGGTCTTTTACTTCCTTGGTTAAGCTGATTCCGAGGTACTTGATTTTCTGGGGCATGATTGTGAATGGGATTGCTTTTTTCATGTCCCTTTCCTCTGCCTCATTGATTGCATATATGAAGGCCATGGATTTTTGGGTATTGATTTTATAGCCTGCAACATTACTGTATAAATCTATTGTTTCTAAGAGTTTCTTAGTAGAGGCTTTAGGCTTCTCTAGATATAGTATCATATCGTCTGCAAATAGTGAAAATTTGATTTCTTCCTTTCCTATCTGGATGCCCTTAATCTCTTTTTTTTGTCTAATAGCTATCGCAAGTACTTCCAGTACTACAATGAAGAGGAGTGGTGAGAGTGGGCATCCTTGTCTTGTGCCTGATCTCAGAGGAAAGGCCCTTTGTTTTTCCCCATTGAGGATAATGCTTGCCGTAGGCTTGTGATAGATGGCTTCGACTATCTTGAGGAAAGCTTCTCCAAACCCCATTTTGGTGAGGGTTTTCATCATGAAAGGATGTTCGATCTTGGCAAATGCTTTCTCTGCATCTATTGATATGATCATATGGTTTTTATCTTTACTTTTGTTGATATAGTGGATTATGTTGGTTGATTTCCGAATGTTAAACCATCCTTGCATCCCTGGGATGAATCCCACTTGGTCTTGATGTATGATCTTTTTGATGAGTTGTTGGATCCTATTTGCCAGTATTTTGTTGAGGATCTTCGCATCGGTGTTCATCAGGGATATTGGTCTGTAATTTTCTTTCTTAGTGGTGTCTTTGTTTGCTTTTGGTATTAGGGAGATGTGAGCTTCATAGAAACTGTTTGGGAGAGTTCCTGTTTTTTCAATTTCCTGGAAAAGTTTGAGGAAAACAGGCAACAGGTCTTCTTTAAATGTTTGGAAGAATTTATGCCAGTGAAACCATCTGGGCCTGGGCTTTTGTTTTTGGGGAGGTTTTTGATTACAGTTTCAATTTCCTTAACATTGATGGGTCTATTCAGGTATTCCAAGTCTTCTTTGTTCAGTCTTGGGGTTGTAGGAATCAAGGAATTCATCCATTTCGTTTAGGTTCTCCTGTTTTGTGGCATATAGACTTTCGAAGTAGTCTCTAATGATCTTTTGAATCTCACTGGTTTCTGTTATGATGTCCCCCTTTTCATTTCTGATTCGATTTATTAGGGTTCTCTCTCTTTCTTTCTTTGTGCATCTTGTTAGCGGTTTATCAATCTTATTTATTATCTTGAAGAACCAGCTCTTTGTTTCATTGATCTTTCAGATTGTCTTTTTGGTTTCCATGTCATTAATTTCTGCTCTAATTTTTATTATTTCTTTCCTTCTATCTGGTTTGGGTTCCTTTTTCTGGTCCTTTTCTAAGGTCTTGAGTCGTGAAGTCAGGCTGTCTATGTGGGCCCTTTCTTCCTTCCTGAGGAATGCTTGGAGAGCTATAAATTTTCCCCTTAGTACAGTTTTAGCTGCGTCCCATAGGTTTTGGCAGCTTGTGTCTTCATTCTCATTTGTTTCTAAGTATTTTTTGATTTCTTCCTTGATTTCCTTCCTCACACACTCATTGTTCAACATTGAATTGTTTAATTTCCAAGTGTTTGATTTGATTCTCCGTGTCAGTGAGTGGTTAACTTCTATCTTCAACGCATCGTGGTCTGAGAAGATGGTTGATACAATTTCTATTTTTTCGATTCTATTGAGGTATGTTCTGGGGCCCAGTACATGGTCTATTTTAGAAAATGTTCCATGTGCACTGGAAAAGAATGTGTACTCTTTCTTTTTGGGGTGTAAGACACTGTATAGGTCTATTAGGCCTCTCTCTTCAATTTCTTATTTCAGAGTCAGTGTTTCCTTGTTGACTTTTGTTCTTGTCAATCTATCTAGAGGCAATAAGCCGTATTGAACTTTCCGACTACTATTGTGCTGTTAGTGATGTCCTCTTTGAAGTCTGTTAGGAGTTGTTTTAAATAAATAGCTGGTCGCTCATTAGGTGCATATATGTTTAAGAGTGTGATTTCTTCCTGTTGTACATATCCCTTGATAAAAAGAAAGTGACCTTCGCTATCGCTTGTAATCTTTTTCAACCAAAAATCTATGTTGTCGGATATTAGGATGGCCAGTCCAGCTTTCTTAAGGGGGTTGTTTGCTTGCAGGATTGTTTTCCATCCTTTGACTTTGAGTCTATGTTTACTCTGTTTGTTCAGGTGAGTTTCTTGCAGGCAACAGAATGTTGGGTTTAATATCCAGATCCATATTGCCACTCTGTGTCTCTTGATAGGTGCATTTAGGCCATTGACATCGAGAGAGATTATTGTGATGGGGTTTTTTGTCATCCTTCTGTGGGATTTGTTGTTCTTATGGGGCTCCTACTGTCTCACAGTAGCCCCTTTGTCAAAATGGCAATACGCCCCAAAGCATTATACAGATTCAACGTGATCCCTATAAGGATACCCATGACATTCTTCAAAGAAATGGATCAAGGAATCCTAAAATTCATATGGAACAACAAACGTCCAATGATAGCTAAAACAATTCTTGCGAAAAAGTCGATGAGAGGCATCACCCTCCCCAACCTCAAACTTTACTACAAAGCAGTAACAATTAAAACAGCATGGTACTGGAACAAAGGCAGAGCCATAAACCAATGGAACAGGGTGGAATATCCCTACACACAATCCCAAATGTATGATCATCTAATCTTTGATAAGGGAGCAAGAGATGTGAAGTGGAGCAAGGAAAGTCTCTTTAACAAATGGTGCTGGCACAACTGGACAACCACATGCAAAAAAATGGGCGTAGACCTTGACCTGACACCATGCACAAAAGTCAGATCAAAATGGATTAAAGACCTCAACATTCGACCACAAACTATAAGGTACATTGAAGACAAGGTCGGCAAAACCCTCCACGATATTGAAGATAAAGGTATCTTCAAAGGTGACACGGAACTAAGCAATCTAGTAAAAACAGACATCAACAAATGGGACTACATTAATCTAAAAAGCTTCTGCACCACAAAAGATACATTGACCAGAATCCAAAGACTATCCACAGAATGGGAAAGGATATTTACACAATACCCATCAGATAAGGGGTTGATATCAATGGTATATAAAGCACTGGTTGAACTCTACAAGAAGAAAACATCCAACCCCATCAAAAAATGGGGCGAAGAAATGAACAAAAACTTTACCAAGGAAGAGATACGAATGGCCAAATGGCACATGAAAAAGTGCTCTACATCACTAATCATCAGAGACATGCAGATCAAAACAACCACGAGATACCACCTCACACCACAGAGACTAGCACACATCCAAAACAACAAAAGCAACCACTGTTGGAGAGGATGTGGGGAGAAAGGGACCCTTCTACACTGCTGGTGGGAATGCTGACTGGTTCAGCCCTTCTGGAAAACAATATGGACGATTCTCAAAAAATTAGATATTGAGCTCCCATTTGACCCAGCAATACCACTGCTGGGAATATATCCCAGAGAGGCAAAAAAGCATAATTGAAACAACATCTGCACATGTATGTTCATCGCAGCACTGTTTACAATAGTCAGAATCTGGAAAAAAACTGAATGCCCTAGAACGGATGACTGGTTGAGGAAACGTTGGTACATATATACAATGGAATACTATGCAGCTGTTAGAAAAAAGGAGGTCATGAATTTTGTATTTAAGTGGATCGGCATTAAAAGTTTCATGCTGAGTGAAATGAGTCAGAAAGAGAGAGACAGACATAGAAAGATTGCACTCATCTATGGTATATAGAATAACAGAGTGGGAGACTAACACCCATGAATTGTAGAAATAAGTACCAGGAGGTTGAGTCCATGGCTTGGAGGCTGGCCTCACATTCTGGGGAAAGGGTAACTCAGAGAAGGGATCACCAACTATCATGTAGTCGAAGGCCATGTGGGGGAAGGGAGTTGTGGGCTGAATGAGGGCTAGAGACTGAGCACAGTGGCCACTTAACACCTTTATTGCAAACCACAACAGCTAATTAGAGAGAGAGAACAAAAGGGACTGCCCTGCCACAGTGGCAGGGTGGGGTGGGGGGAGCTGTGTTTGGGGAGGGTGGGAGGGATGCTGGGTTTACTGGTGGTGGAGAATGGGCACTGGTGAAGGGATGGTTTCCCGAACTTTGTATGAGGGAAGCATAAGCACAAAAGTATAACTGTACCCTCACGGTGATTCACCAATTAAAATTAAGTAAATTTAAAAAAACAAAACAACAAAAAAAGGAGAGAAGTAACTCAAAGTTAAGCTTTGTGTTATATTAATGAACTTAGTAGGAACCCTGAGCCTCCCCTCCTTTCATCAACTGTTCAACATCAGGACTGGCAGTATGATTTACAGAAATGCGTAAATTCTCAAGAGCTAAATATTTATTTGTACTTATTATCACGCTTACTGAGTGAATAGAAGTTTTCCTACCTACACTGAGAAAGTTAGCAATAATAAAGTGTAAGGAAATAATCCTGAGATTTAACTCACCCAAGTATCTACATTGTGACAACAGTACTTCTTTCACTTCCACTTCTAAAGTTATCTAAGATATTTCCTGTCCTTTAAAAATAAATATCAGCTCCATACAACCTAGGACTCCTAAGCGTCATAAAATGTAGAGAAAGTTAATTATTACTTAAAAAGATACTAGAGAATATAAGTCAAGAAGCTGTTGAATCTTGGCTTTTATTCTTGCCTATGGCTCTTAGATACAGAATATTCCCTAAATCAAAACTTCAGTTTAGTTCCTTTGAGCTATTGTGTGGTAGTATCATTTTAATGACAGGTTTCTTACTGGATTTCAAGAGTTTAAAATTAACTGAGTTTGTTGCTAATTTAGGGCAGGTGCAGCAGGTGATTGAGGAATATGGAAAGGCTGTTTTATCTGAACAAATAGAGAATGAACCCCAAACAAAAATTAAACCTGGTAGTTTGGTTTAACCCAAACCCAGAAAACTGAAGTATCAACCACTTTCCATCAACTACTGTCTAAATGGAAAGGACGTTATCAAATTATCTTTCACACTTCCATTGCTATACAACGTAATGAAATTTTGAGTTGGGTTAATCTCTCAGGATAATATCAGTTCCATCTATGCCATACAGTGATGAAACTCTAAAGAGTGATAATTAAGCTAGTGTGTGAACCCACTGAGGGCTTGAAACTTCTCGTTAAGAATGCCCAACTTTAAAGCTAAGTTATCATTCTGTTAAATTTGAACATGCCGTTACAGAATCTAAGTCTTTAGCAGAAGACTCACAAAACGCAAAAGAATGTAACAAGAGCATATGCTTTGGTCATTTCCTTGTTTCCTCCAACACTCTGTCCTTTCTGGGCCTGGAGAATCTTTTCTCTTCCAGATCCTAATGTTATTTTTTTTCTGGCCTAGGATATTTTTTTAATTGAAGGAACATCAGTTGTAACATTATATAGGTTTAAGGCATACAAACATATGTTTATAACGCATTAAGATCTTCCCCCAAAGCCCAGTTCCCATCTACCACCCTACAATTGACTCCTTTTACACCATTTGTCATCTCCTTTCTTTTTCTAACCACTATTTTGTTCTTTTTTTTAATTGAATCACCATGTAGAAAGTTACAAAAGCTTTCAAGCTTAAGTCTCAGTTATACAATGATCGAACACCCATCCCTTCACCAGTGCACATGTTCTACCACCAAGAAGCCCAGTTTACCTCGCATCCCACCCCCCAGCCCCCTGACTGTGTAGCTGATAATTTTCAATTTACTTTCTCTTTACTCTGATTACATTCAGTATTTCAACAAAAAACTCACTATTATTGCTCACTATTATTGTTTGGAGTCCCCCCCCCATCAGACCTGCTGAAAAGGAAACATTTGATAATTTGTTTTCCATTGCTGAGAATGAAGAGATATGAGGTCATGCAGTCGCTATAGCGGCCATTCAGTTTTGGATTTCTGTATTTTAGTATTTTAGTAACTAAGTCCAGAGAAATTTCTGCCATAAATTGCATCATTGCAAGCTCGTACCTGTCTTTAGTGGTCCTTATAAGACGGTGGTTGCCATGCTGAGCCCCCTGGAAAGGAAAAGCCAAGAGAGAAAAACCTTTCCCCTCCTGGGGCGGCATGGGGCCGTGGCTTATTTCACAGTCTACAGACATTTATGCAAGAAGCTGCTGGTGCCAAAAGTAGATAGGTGGCCTCCGGGATCATGGTCATTTAGCAGCGGAGAGGCTGCAAACGTGTGGCCGTTCGAGTCACATCAAGGTGGACAGCGGCGCCGGACAGGGCCTAATGCTTTTAAAAGGTGTCTATTGGTCAGATTTCCTTTCTAAACTGAAATTTCTTAAACCCAATAAATAATTCCCTGGGCCCCATTAACTCTAAGCTGGCATACTTTTTCATTCCCTTCATAGGCATGATCTGCATTCTTTTATTCAGCATGAACAAGTTACAGAAGTCAGATTTTTAGCCGTATATTCCTTAAAGATTTAAGGGAATAAAATGTCTAAGGGTAAACTGCAGCAGATAGATAGGGGGGCCCTGGTAATGAACTTGAAGAGAAAAACAAAAGTTAAAGAGAAATTTCTTAGCCCTGAAATAGCCAAAACAAATGAGGAAAAAAATCTTAGAAATCCATAGCATTTTGGTTGTTTAGAAGCTGGGCAAGCCAGAGACAGAAAATGAGGCCCCAACACCTCAGAAAAAAAGAAAAGCTATTGGAGAATCCAAAGGTTGTAATAGGGGCCAGAGACATAGTACAGTGGGTAGGGTGTTTGACTTGCATACACTCAACTAGGATTAGAACCCAGTACCCAGTATCACGCCCTGAGCCCACAGGCATGATCCTTGAGCACATACCCAGAGCTTAAGCTCTGAGCACAGCCGGATGTGGCCTAAACCACAGAAACGAAGATTGTGATAACATTGTGTGCCTGAAACTCAATCACAAATAACTTTATATCTTTGTAATTTATGGTGATTTGATAAAAATATTAAATGTTCTTATAACTTTGTGAGAGGATCATCTAGCTCCAAGAAATTCCCTTTGATACACTCAGATTAATATTTAAGTATGTTGACAACTCCAGGTTAATACAATTTGGAAAAATTGTATAATATCTTCTCCCTGAAACCATTCTCTGATTCTCACCCCCTCTGGAGAAGCCCATGTTCTCTCAACTCCTATCATTCTCGCTTTCTCTCCCCTCACATTTCCATAAGTATATTTCTTTCAACAAAACTACTGTACTTCACTAATTGTTGTGTGGATATTCTTTCGGTCCTGGGCACTGCGACAAGAGATGTGAAAGAAATGAGATTTTCCAGAGAAGCGTAGAGAAGCATCCCTTCGCCCCTTTTATTTACCATCCTATGCACACACATCTAATGCACTCAATACAGAGAAATCCTTAATGGGGAAAAGAGTTTGACAGGAGGGACAATAAAACACCAAGGGATATTTTGTCCTGTTGAATCTGTAATCCCAATGGTCAACAACCTAGGGATCCAGGCTCCATGGGGATGTGAGAGAATGTATGCATTCCAAAGTGGAGCTGGTTTAGGGGTCTGTGAGAAAGGGAAGATTGCTTTGTTATACTAGGTATTAGAATAAGGCCAAGGCAGCAGAGGGAAGGAATGTTAACCCTTTACACATCAGTTCACTCACAAGTTTTCTCTTGCCTACTCGTGAAAGTGGGATCCAGGGTTCTGCCCGCTTGCAGGTCAGCCTTCGAGAACTCATCCTATAATCTGGCTGGGCACTAACAATTAATAAAAAATTCTTCCTTGAAAAGGTAAAACTTCAAAAATCAAAAATGATTTCTACTCCACATATATCACTTTAGACTATTTAGGTTGAAAAATCCAACATTACATTTTTTAAATACCTCACATATTTTTATATGCAATCATTCTAAAGCATAGAAAATCATTAAAAAGCATAATATGAGACTAATACCCATAGATTTAAAAAAACAAGGATGGGGACTGGAGCAATAAAACAGCGGGTAGGGCATTTGCCTTGCACGAAGCCAACCTGGGTTCGAATCTCAGCATTCGATATTGTCCCCTGAGCACCTCCAGGAGTAATTCCTGAGTGCAGAGCCAGGAATAAGCCTATGTGAATCGCCAAGTGTAACTCAAAGAGAAAAAAAAGTAAGGACCTGGAGGACTAGTCCATGGATAGAAGCTTGGCATGAATGAAAGAGCAGAGTAACAACAGTTAGGATAGAGAAGGGACCAGTAAGACAATGGTAGTTGGAAATGATCACTCTGGACAAGAACTGAGTGCTGAAAGTAGGTAAAGGAATATACATGATAACCTCTTAGAATTTATATTGCAAACCACAAAGCCCAGGAAAGAAAGAATGTGCGAGAGAAAGAAGATAAGTGCCTGCCATAGAGACAAGAGGGAAAGGAGAGGCAGGAGGGAAACTACTGAGGATATTGGTGATGGGAGGAAGAGATGGGTATTAGAACATTGTATGACTGAAACCCAATCATGAACAGCCTTGTAACTGTGCATCTCATGGCAATTCAATTTTTTTTAAATCATGATAATTTATAAAATGCAAACTTTCCCCAAATTTCTGTTAAAATGCTATTGGAAGGAAGTAAATATTAACAAATTATGTATAAATTAAAAGAATAAAATTAAGAAGTTGAAAAATCTTTCTTTGATAAAAGTGGGAGTGGACGTTTTTGATAAAAGTGGGAGTGGAGGTTTGGGCCATAACTGGTACTATTCAAGTGCTACTCCTAGCTCTGTGTTCAGGAGCTGTTGCTAAAGGTGACTGGGGATACTCGGGGGAGCCTGAAGAATGAAGAATCAAACTGAGGTGTGTTACTTGCAAGGTATGTACCTATCTCTATACTATCCCTTGGACCCCTCTCCCAACATAAAGGAAAATAAAACAACTTGATCTAAGCTATATAAAATTGAGGATTTACGTTTGTTTATGAAAAAAATCAAAATACTTAGATGAATGCACAGGATTTCAGTCTGAAGCTTATTCCAAGGTAACCATTCCAAATTAAAATTCAATAATTACTGAAAGTAAAACCTTACTGATGAACTATTCTGAGTTATCTGCCATTTATAGTGAAAGGAGGTAACTGAGGCTTAGAGATATTATATTACCTATTCTCAGGTAATATAACACATGATAGATGTTCAAATCTAGCACTGTGGTATTAGAACTATCAATTTTGACTCAGCAGTGAAGACAGCAGGTGGGCACCACAAGACCGGAGAATTCTCCGGGCCCCATACCAAACATATCTCCGGGATGCCCCAGATGGAACAGGTGCAGTCTCCCCACCTTCTCCAGATGGAATCCCAGCGACCATGAGCTTCTACAAGCATGGATCCAGTATGTGGCTACAGGTATATTCCTCCGAACCTCATGGTAGCACTGGAACTGGGAACTTCCATCCCGGCTCCAAGCCCACCCCCAATGCCGGAAGTTATGCCCTCAACCCACCCCCAGCGCCATCTTTCCACACTCAGCAGTGAAGAAAACCGGCGGGCACCACAATACCAGAGAATTCTCCGGGCCCAATACCGAGCCGATATCTCCAGGATGCCTCAGATGGAGCAGGTGCAGTCTCCCCATCTTCTGTAGATGAAATCCTGGCAACCATGAACTTCTATAAGCATGTCTCCGGTTTGTGGCTACAGGATGATTCCTCCAAAGCGCATGGCCGCTTAAGCGGCTGTGCGACCTTTCCTGATATAGAAAGTGAGCAACAGGAAATAAATGATCTAGTGTCTGCCCCTGCCCCAAACTAGAGAGAGTGTGGTGAACACACAGAGCCCCGTGGTATACGGGGTGGAACTGGCCCCTCTCCCCACCCCGACAAGGCCCCGAATTGTTGCCCACAACTGGCCCCTGGCTCCTGAATGGCCATGATCCCAGAGGCACACAGATCAATCTCGGAACCGAGTGACTTCTGGCAGAAATGCATCTGGACTGAGCACTAAACTATGGTTCCTTGCCATCCCAGGTGGGGAAAGGTGCTTCTTCATTCTGACTACTCCGCACGGTGGCCACCACCATTTTAGAGCCTATTGGACAGCCAGGTATGAGACTGCAGTGACATGACAAGTGAGGCCTCACAGGATAGGGGTGTAACTGGCCCCTTTCCCCACCCCAACGAGGCCCTGAGTTGCTGCCCACAAACAGCTCCTGGATCCTGAATGACCATGATCCCAGAGACAGACAAACCAATCTTGGAGCCCAGCTTTTAGAAGAAATACCTCCAGACTTATTACTAAAATATCAGAAATCCAAAATGATCTTTATATCAGCAATAGAAAACACATTATCTAATGATGCCTTTTCGGCAGGTCTGATTGTTGGGGAAAATTACAAATAATAATGGTGGATCTTTTGTTGAAATATTGAATGTGCTCAAAACACAGAGAGAGTAAGGTGTAAATCATCTGCCACATAGGCGGGGGGAGGAGTGGGATGGGGAGTATGCTGGGGTTTTTGGTGGTGATGGAGGGTGTGCTCTGGTGAGGGGATGGGTGTTTGATCATTGTATGACTGAGACTTAGACTGGAAAGCTTTGTAACTCTTCTCAAAGTGATTTAATTAAAAAATAACTAAATTTTATCACTATCAATTTCCTTAGCATGAAATAAATAACAACATCTGTAAGATTGTTGGAGAACAAAATGAGATATTGATATAAATAGCTTGATTTTTATCTACTTCCTAACAAGTACTCAATGAAAGTATCTCATTGTTGAGGTTACACTGTAGTGTGCTTTAATAACCATTTTTTACTTATTATTTTTGTTTGCTTGATTTTATTTTATTCTGCATAAAGACTACGGGTTGTTCTTGCTCCTCCTGCAGGGAGCTTAAGGTTCATTGAGCTACTCCCACAACAGTGCCTCTGATGCACACCCAATTACTTCAAGAACTAATAATCCTATATTCCATTTTATCTTTCCTTTATGTCATTTGGATGGTTTACATAGAATGTAGTTTTTTTGTACAAACACAGGAAGACAGTTGATGCTATGCTTTATAACATGGGAGTTCAATGACCCCAAATAATATTTACTTCTGGGAATCCATATTTATTTGTCTTAAGCCTCGTTGCCCTTAGTTCCTCGGACTCCAAAAGCAGGGTCCCTATGAAGGGACTGGATAGACCCAGGGCAAGCTCTAAGCTACCCTGGTATTGAAAGAAGACAAGCTAAGCGCCATAAGTATGATAAGTTAAGAGCACAGTCATGGAACAACTTCTGTCATGACCCGAAAAGAAGTAACTGAATAAGGATCCTGCCTGGGTTATTAAAGACTAAACTGGTCTGAGGACTGGGATCTGGAATATATATACAGAATGTCTCCAGGAAGAGCCAATCTTTAAGCTTAATATATCGCTTACTGTGTCCATACAAAATAACTAGAAATATTATAAGATGTTAGTTTAGTATGATTGTTTAAGTGAATTACTAGCTGAGGAAAGGAGAAAGCAATAAACCCTGGATGGAATCCTGCCCTTGAGCGGATATCCTACTAATCTGGAGTGCTGAACCCTCAGATGAGATTTGGTCCTTGAGTTAATCTCCTAGAGGTGTAGCTTTACATCTGTTTGTTGTTATGACAATGTTCAACCCCACCTATGTGTACCCCCACTCTTCATGATTCTTTTATAAGCATGCTGCAAGGGGAAAGAGGAGGATGAGAACTCAGACTTTTGACACTTTGGGACTTTGAGGACTAGATGGCGATGATGATTAGAAGAAAGGACTTTGAAACTATGATGAGACAAGGAAGAAAATATAACGAGGTAGAAGACTCTGAGACTATGATGAGACAAGGTAGAAAATACAACAAGTTAGAATACTTTGTGGTCTATGAGGAGCCTAGGATGATGGAACTATGATGACTGGGGCTATGACCAAAACTAGGACTACAATCGTGCTGTAAAGGGAGAAATCGAACTACGCTGGGGATGAGAGAGAAATAAACAGACTAACAACCAGCCCAGGGCCCTGTTTCTCCACTCCTCCTGTCTTTTGTCTGCTGTTGCTGTCTTCTGGCCTGGGGAAACAGCTCTTGGCCACCTAACACTCGAGTACTGAGAGTGCCCATGCCTTTTCCTGGAAAATCGTACCTATGCCCAGCTGAACACAAGGTTTACTCCTGGGTCTATACTCTGGAATCACTCCTGGCAGGGCTTGAGGGGTTGTATACAATGAAGGAGATTAAACTAGGACTGGCCCCATGCAAGACAATTACCAGAACCACTGTACTTTCTCTCTCTCTCTCTCTCTCTCTCTCTCTCTCTCTCTCTCTCTCTCTCTCTCTCTCTCTCTCTCTCTCTCTCTCTCTCTCTCTGGCTCTCTCTCTCTAGCCCAATTATATTCTTTTTGAACACCAATAAACGTTTTATTTTTACTTATATGATCTTAACTAAAATTGCTACATTCATAGGTATCTCAAATAAAAATTAGTTTGGGTATTATTTTACTTTATTAACTGAGATATTATGATTTACAACAATCTTAATGATGGTTTCCCATGAACAAAATTCCAACACTACACCCTTGACACTGTATTGGTTTTATGTCACTCTAGAAATGTTCAACAGTCCAATGACTAGTAAATTAAAAAAACAAAATGACTGAAGTGATAGAATGATAGTAATGTAGGCAAGATGCTTACTTTGCATGAGGCAGAACCAGGTTAGATTCCCAGTACCCTATGTGGTCTCCAAAAGCATTGAAGAAGTGATCCCTTACTTCAGAGTCATGAGTAAGTCCTAATTACTGCTGGGTATGACCTCCAAACAACAGCAAATAAAACAAACAAAAAACAACAATAAAAGAGAACAAAAATACATGACTTAGGAGGGCCATATAGAATGTACAGCAGATAAGGCACATGCCTTGCTCACCTCAGATATGGATTCTATTTCCTGAATCACATGGGGTTCCCTGAGCTATGGTAGGAGAAATCTGTGAGCACAGAGGAGAGCTGGGAGTGGATCCCACACACAACAAAGGAAAGCATAGTAAAGTTATTTCCTTTGGTAAAGTTATGTGACTTCAACCAAGAGAAACAACATAAATGTAAGACTTTATTGTGAAATATAAGACTTGTACTTTTAACTGATATTTTACACTCACAATAAATGTTCAGAAGAAAAATATTTATAAAAAAGAACATGTCTGTCAGAAATTTCTATTATCACCTACTTGGAATGTTTCATATGTGTTAAAATTGAGTCAGTGTTTATGTTGTTGTGCTATGTAAGTATTGATTGTCTTAATAATGTGATATGAAGTTTAAAGCAAAATACCATGGAGATATAATCTATAAAAATAAATTTGTAATATAAATCAATAAAACCTAAAATATGATTTCTTGCATGCATGTCATAATTTATTTACTTAGAGTTTTCCACTTCTTTACTATATTGCAAGAAAAATTATACCAGACATTTTCTAATGCTTCAGTGCAAGATATTAAATTCATTAAACTCATTTAACTCAAATTTTAAGAAAACACAGATAAAATTCATTATGCTAACAGTTTTATATTTTATAGATATTGTAAAATACTATTCAATTTTGTGGGTTTTATTGCAGTGACTTTTTACTGAAAACAATTAATGAATTCCTATATTAAATGATATATTATAGAATAAGAAAATGTTAAAATGCAAGGGTTTATATTGATAAAATAAAAATATTTTCATTGTAGTATTAAAATGATTATAATAGTGCTCATGTTATTCATTGGTCTAAAAAGTTACTGCACCTTCACCAGCATAAAAGTGACAAAGACCCTTTACCACTGTTTTTATGTCACTTCCACCCATTGTCTTCTTTCCCCACTACAAGCTTCTTCCCGAAGAGCTTGGTGACATCAGTCTTGCAGTCAAAGCCCAAGGGTTTGTTGTCTTCAGTTACTGCCCATTATCTTATTTCATTTCTTTCTATTCCACATATAAGTGAAGTCATCCAGAATTTGTCTTTCTCCATCCAATTTATTTTACATAACATGACATCTTCTAGTTTCATCTAATTTGTAGCCAAAAGCAAGATTTTATCTTTTCTCATAGCAGAGTATTATTCCATCGTACGTATGTATAGCACAAATTATTTTTAAAATGTTAGTGAATTGCTGTGAGATAGACCCTTACAAAGCTGTTCATGATTAGGTTTCAGTCATATAGTATTCCACATCCTTCCAGAATATGTTTCCCAGAACCAGTGTCCCCAAGTTCCCTCCCATCAGCTCCCCGACCTCAGCCTGCTTTTATTGCAGGCACTTTTCTTCTCTCTCTCTCTGTTTCTTCCCCTTACTCTCTCTCTCCCTCCCTCATTGGGCATTGTATAGCATAATTTCTTTACACATTTATTTGTCATTGGACATTTGTGTTATTTCCATATCTTTACTATAGTAAATAAAGTGATTGCAACAGATTTTTGGATAGACAACATCAGCTAACATATTCAAACCTTTATTTTGCTATTTTTATGATGCAAGGGTTGGATTAAATAATATTAAATATTAAATAATGTTAAATTATTAGCATATGTATCTAAAGTTTAATGGAAGAGAATCCTAAAGCAAAGGTAATGAAAAGATTCCTTTCAGAGAGATTTGGCATCAATATATTATTTAAGAGCTTAAATCTACCTGAAATTTTCTTTATAGCTATGTATCATTCTTCCCAACAGTGTTCACAAAGTCTTCCATAAATCATCTTAAGAGAAATCAAAGAATAACCTAACACTATTCTGTTAGTGCTTTTTACCTTCAGAATTCTATAACTTTAATATAAGGAATTCATTACAATGATGCATTTATGTCATATTCTTTGTTGTTATAATATAGTTGAATATTTTTATCTTTAATTTCTGTGCTCCTATTGTATTCTATCAATTGAGAGGATTCAGAATTCTCAGTAATTAGGTTAGACAGTATTACGTTCCAAAAATCTTTAGCTGAGCAGGTCTTTAAAAGAAAATTCATGTTGGGCTTAGAAATTTTTTATCACAATTTAGAATGTTATTTTTATTTTATATTTTTTCTTAGTTTCATTTTAACATGTATGTGTTTAATCTAAAAGCAAAAACAATATAATTAATTTGACTCTATATCTCAAAGCTGGGCTTAGGACACCATATACGTTGCTGGGGAGAGAAACCAGGTCAGTAATGCAAGGTAATCACCTTATTTGCTATACTATCTCTGTGATGCTGTAATATATTTAGTATTTGTCTCACCTTAGATTGCCTTCTGCTAATACATTAGAAATTTGTTTTTATCTTTCTTTTTTTTAATTCTGGAGCATACCTGGCAGTGTTGGCTTTCTTCTAACTCTGTGCCCAGGGATAAATTCAGGTGGGGCTCAGAGGAATGGAGTGCCAGGAATTGAACCTGGCTCACTGTGTGCAAGACAAGTGCCCTGCCTGACTCTGCTATCTCTCTGGTCCCTAGGTTAGTGAGATTCTATTTTTCTTTACCAATGCAATCAGCAAGCACTATTATAGAAAATTCAGTCCTAATTCAAAGCAACCAGACTTTTATGCTCATCGTAAAAATATGCAATATGAGCATACTGTGTACATAATCAACTTTTCAATTCTTGGGGGAAAAAGAGGAAAGATGATAAAGTGATATATAGAAACCTTTCTGGCATTAAATGACACTAAGTATTGAGATATTATAATTCAGAGCACAATAGTAGCCCAACTGTTTGAATGTTTGGCAATATATTAAAATTTCAGTTATCTGTTATTAGTTTGCTTATTAACTAAGACTCAGAGTTAAAATGTACAGGGAAGCACCCAAGCATAGAAAACTTAAAAAAAATTAAAAACTGCAATAGTATGAGTTGATTTTCTAAAGAGGTAAAGGGAATCATTTTCTACAGAAAAAAGAATACCTTTATGACTCTATTGAAAATTAAGCAGAGTGTTACACATTCATGATTCATCTTGTAGCTCCTCAAGTACAAAGAGTGTGTTAGAACTAAAGTGTAAATCATATGCTTGTTTTTGGATTGCTTTATCTAATCCTTTATACATATATTAGTCCTATTGTAAAATAGATATGTGATTTTCCTTTCACAAGTCTAACTAAATCTTCACATTATGCAAATACACATCTGTTCAAAAAACAAAGCTAAGGAAACAATTCGCATTTTCTACAAAACAGCAAAGATTTCAAGGATATTGAACATAATTTTGTTTTTGCTTTATTTGTTTAGCTGCATCAAGGTCTAATGGTGATGAATTTTACTTCTGTTCTCCAGACTATAACAAAATTTTCTTTAGAGTATATTGAGAATAGTATAAGCAACATACTTAGCTATTTAAAATATAGAAATCTCAAAAGCAAACTAATTAAGTGTACTTTTCATATAAGTTACCTTTAAGAAATAATTGAAGACACATATAACAACCAAGTGATTTTATTGCTAATAATTCTATCAGTGGTAGGCTGAATTATAAGTGATATTTATTGATAGGTTTATTTGAAATTAGGTTTCTAAAATATTCCCCTACAAGCTTGTTTTTTCCAAATGTTTAAATATTTGTCTCAACCAATCTCCTTGTTTTATTCGAAATGTTTATTTGAAAATTTCTTGAGTAATTTTTACTTGAGTAACTTAGTAACAGATATCTTAATTAATTGAAACATACTTTTAAAACCTACTCCTGGGGCTGGAGAGATAGCACAGTGGGTAGGGCGTTTGCCTTGCACGCGGCCGACCCGGGTTCAAATCCCAGCATCCCATATGGTCCCCTGAGCACCGCCAGGGGTGATTCCTGAGTGCAGAGCCAGGAGTAACCCCTGTGCATAGCCAGGTGTGACCCAAAAAGCAAAAAAAAAAAAACTACTCCTAAAAATTCTATTAAAAAATACAAGGTGAGTTACTGTAACATTAAGTCAAAACAAGGAAAAGGAACATATAAGGAGACTGAAGTCTACCTTTAAAATGAGTAAAAAGAGCACTTTAGAGTGAGCAAGCATATTCCTTTTGGGGATAACAACTTAAAGAAGAAATATTAAGATTTTGTTTCAAAAGATGACTTCTTTATTTAAAAGTACTAATTTTGTTCAGAAGAAAGTTTTATGGATCTAGTTGAAACCTCTATCATTTATTCATAAGCATTTTTAATAGAAAAATCTTACTCTTATATAATTATAGTTCAGGTAAAATGTTACAATACTGTTCAAAGTTCTGGTATTGATTCACGACATTACTACACACCTCTGTCCCCATAGTTACAATGACACTCCCCCTCATCTCTATGTCAGCTTCATCCAGTTCAGGCACTCTGTATCTGTATTCTAATATTCAACTTTTTTCATTGATTTATATTGTTCATGTCCTTGATTAATTTCTCTATTATTTCTCTATTAATATATACATACATGTATATATTATATGCAGAGCCTGGCAAGCTACCCGTGGCGTACTTGATATGCTGAAAACAGTAACAACGATGGTCCTCATTCCCCTGATCCTGAAAGAGCCCCAATAGCCATTGTGCTACACTAGCATGCTACAGGAATGAATGGAGATGTTACTGGTGCCCATTCGAGGAAATCGATGAACAACGGGATGACAGTGATACAGTGATATAGTGATGGATATATTATATGTTTCAATTTCACAAAATAATTTATTATACATCAATAGGATTGATAAATATTGATTTATGACTATGCAGTTTTCTCTAAAATTCACATTCTTCTTATTTAATCATCTGTACTAATCAAGGCATATGAGTATCTAAACTACAACTAGATAAAATCCCAGATCAACTTCCTACGCTATGGAATACCACTTAAATCCTCCTGACAATGTTCATTTAACTCTAATACCTTTAATTGAAGAGAACATTTTTTGTTTTCGTTTGGATTTCAATTAGATTCAGTTCTCCATTGTACTAAGCATCACACTATCTGTATTATTTATTTTGGCAAATTTATGAAAAACAAAATTAGAAACTTTAAAAAACAATAAATTTGGGGCGATAACCCACAACAAATTCTCCCAGGAGCCATGCAATGCTGAAGACTAGATTTTACATTTAACATGCAGAGCAAGTGTTTTGGAATATCTCTCCAGTTCCTATTACTCTCTCTCTCTCCCTCTCTCTCTCTCCCTTTATCTCTCTCTCTCTCTCTCTCTCTCTCTCTCTCTCTCTCTCTCTCTCTCTCACACACACACACACACACACACACACCCCAAGTGCACAATATTTGAGTACAGACACACAGATTAAATAAGAATATTACTTTTATACACTCATGGGTTAGTATGTACTACACTTAGAGTTTTGATATTTGTAGACCATGTGTCTATCTGTGAGATAATCGGCCTTCTCTTAAAAGCTAAGTTGATCTACTAGCAAAAGCCTGTAGTCCATATTTGCGGTCCCTTATACGAACCACTAGGGGGCATATCTGACCATAAATCCAAAGATCAACAATTAAGTTGACCTTAAAAACCAAATAACTAAAATTTTGATATCAATTACATAACTGATTCACTGATATAACTGATTTAGGAGTAGCTTTGTCTAGTTGCTTTCTGTATGCTGCTTCCAGGATGAAATACTAGACAAATATTTATGTACAAATGAAAATTGAGATAGACTTTTATTTTCATTTAAAAATGTTTCCAGAGTAGATTTACAGGAGATACGAGCTTGCAGTGATGGGAGATCTCGGGATGGGATGGGGGGTGTTACCGACATGCTCTCCACCCAGACGAGACCCGGAACAGCTGCACATGAACAGCTCCTCTGCTCCTAAAAGACCATGATTCCGGAGGCCTACTAACTACTTTTGGCACCCAGCGGCTTCTTACAGAAATGCCTCTAGACTGTGAACTGAGCTATGACACCATGCCACCCCTGAAGGGGGAAGGTTTTTCTCTCTTGGCCTTTCCTTTCTGAGGTGGCGGCTGTGGCAGCAGCGACGGTGGCTGCTGCTGCTGCGTGGCAACCTCCACTTTATAGAACCCAGTAACCGGAGGTATGAGCTTGCAGTTAGGCGACTTCTGGAAGAAATTTCTCTGGACTTAATTACTAAAATATCAGAAATCCAAAACCACGCAGCCACAACAGCGGCTCTTCATTCTCAGCAATGGAAAACAAATTATCCAATGATGCCTTTTCAGCAGGTTTGATTGTTGGGGGAAAATTCCAAATAATAATAGTGAGTTTTCTGTTGAAATATTGAATGTAATCAAAGTATAGAGAGAGTAAAGTGAAGATCATTAGCCACAAAGGTTAGGGGGCATGGGATGGGAGGTATCCTGGGGTTCTTGGTGGTGGAAAATGTGCACTGGTGAAGGGATAGGGATTTGATCATTGTATGACTGAGACTAAATCCTGAAAGCTTTGTAACTTTCATGGTGATTCAAAAAAAAAGTAAAAAAAATTTCCAGAGTAGTTGCTCAAAAAATAAACATATCTTATAGCCAAATATTGCATTTATCTACTGTATCTTGAGAAAACATGTGTACATTTTATAGGTACAAAGAAAAACTATTTTTCTTCTAGAGGGAATGAGCTAAACAAAATCATGATAAATGTAAGCCATTTAGCATGGTTTCTAATTCCAACAAAGAAATTAAGTTGGCAAATTTAAGGTTTCTGTACATTCAAAATATGATAAAATGACAAAACAAAAGAGGAACAGTGAATCAAAATTACACTTTTTTGTATTTTAAATTATGTTTCCTATTTATTGATGATGACTGAATTTTTCCTGAGGATTAAGACAAGAACTGCTCATCACCTAGTTTCCTAATTTCATAAGTGTGGACATTTGAAAAACATATCAAGTTTTGAAGGTATATCGAGTGATGTTCAGAAAAGGAGAGCAGTAGCAGCTGAAGAGGTTTAAAGCAATGGCCTAAAGATGTGACTCTGAGTTACTGGAGATTACCTTGGATACCCTGGAAGTGCTGGAGGTAGTCAGCACATTCAAAGGACCATTGGTAGAGTGGACATTCAAAGGACCATTGATAGAGGGGATCAAACTCAATAGGTACATGCTAGAATGTCCCTTATCTACAGTCTCCTGGCCCTTGGTATCAATTTTTTATTCTAGGTGGGGGCAAATCAAAAAACCAAAAATAAAGATGCCTCAAAAATAATGTCCTAGAATCTGAGTATAAAAATATTGTGAAATAGAAATAATCAAAACTTCAGAAGTTGCATTTTACTCTAATTAATTTGCTTATGAAATCGTGCTTTTAATTTGAGATTCCTTTATCTGTTTTCAAGTCTTGCTGTATGATCTCAGGTTAGAATTTGGGATTCACTGGATTCTTAACTGGGGTAAATTTGGGGTAGGGAATGATAGGGGAAAAAAGAATTAAGGTTATTTTATTATTACCTTAGTAATAATTATTTTAGAAATAGTAATAAATATGGTGTAAATATTTTACAAATATCTCATTAAATTTTCATAATGATCCCACTCTCAAAGCAGGAAATATCGCTATTTATAATTAACAAATGAGATAACTCGTCGAGAGAAAGCGTCTCTTGAAAAGACTACGAAATTAAAAAGTTTTCATGTCTATGTTAAATTAATTTGAAGTTAAACACTGTTCCATCTTAGTCCAGATTCCATGCTGTTTCATTCTCCCTCAGCCTAACTGACCAAAACAGATAGAAATTTAAACGTCAGAAATCTACATTCTCTGGGAAAATCAAAGTTTCAGTACTACCATATTCCTTATTCCATATTCCTTATTACACCCAAGCCAAGTACTGTCTAAAACCTATAACTAAAAACAACATTTGGAAGTGTACAAATTATGCCTATTCTTAATTTCACTTTAGATCTGCTGTGATTTGACACTTCATTTTCACAGTTTCAATAAACCATTTGTAAGGACATTAAAGTTAAAGAAGTGTTATTTTATTCACTTGACTGGTCAAATCAATTCTGTTTCTTAGAAGTTTGTAAATAAATATAGTTCTTTTTCAGGAATTGTATATCTTCACTGTGGCATTTAAATTACTCTAGTGGAAATAGTTAAAAGAATTCTAACAGGATGTTGGCTATAAAATATTCTCGACAAGTAATACCTTTTTTTCCTGTAGTTAATTCTTAGGCTTTCGTTATTTCCCATTTTTTAAAAAAATTTATTGAATCACCATGAGATAGTTACAAGCTTTCATGTTTGGGTTACAATCTCACAATGATCAAACACCCATCCCTCCACCAGTGCACATTCCCCACAACCAATATCCTGGGTATACCCCCCTTCCCCACCCTCCCCCTGCCTCTATGTCAGACAATATTCCCCATACACTCTCTACTTTTGGGCATTATGGCTTGCAACATAGACACTGAGAGGTCATCATATTTGGTTCATTATCTACTTTCAGCACGCATCTCCCATTACAACTGGTTCCTCCAGCCATCATTTTCTTAGTGATCCCTTTTCTATTCCATCTGCCTTCTCCCCTCCGTTCATGAAACAGACTTCTAGCTATGGGGCAATCCCCCTAGCCCTTGTATCTACTTTCCTTGGGTGTCAGAAGGATTACCTTTTATCTTTTTGATATATTTTCAATATTATTAAACATATTAATAAAATAATGAAAACCATAATAAATTATTGGAGATTACTTAATTTCCAAATACTTATGAAATACAATGATACTTAATACAATTATTATGCAAAATCAGAAACTCTAAAGCTCATTTGCCAACTTGCCTTGGCAAGAGCCTCAGGCAATCACAAGCTAACGACCTAGCTTGCAAACGTGTGCAGAGAAATGATAAAGGAAGACCTCAAAGAGAGAAGAGTAACAGTGTTGGCCGACACGGCAGAAGCCAGGGAAAGGATTCAATACTCGCCTGTCCTTTACCAACTACAAGACCAAGATGACTACCCTCCGACATTCTGATGGATCTATCACGTCTTCCAGAAGGGCAATGGAGAGAATTATTCATGACTTCTACTCAGATCTCTTCAATAGCCACGTCCATCTTCCCACATACCAAATTCCTCAGGATGGATATGTCATTCCCTATGTCATCCCTTTCAAAATCCAACACACCATTTCGATGGTAAAGAAACATACAGCACCCGGTCCAGACAAATTCACACCCAAACGCCTGAAGAATCTGCCACCAGTACTCATCAATACACTTGCTCGCCTTTTTACACGCTAACTGTCCTAATGCAAGTTTCCGTCCCAATGGAAAACCAGCAGGTTTTTCTGTTGTACAAGAAGGGACACATCCACAACATTAACAATTATCACCCAATTTGCCTGTTGTCTGTTGTCTACAAGTTGTTCACTAGAGTCATCCTCAATAAAATTGGCAGAGCACTAGATGAAGGACTACCACTTGTGCAAGCTGGGTTCTGAAGGGGATTCAGCATGATAGACCATATCCACACAGTGACCAAGCTCCTTGAAGTTTTGTGAGAGTTCAAGATATCACTCTGTCTAACATTCATTGATTTAAAGTAGGCCTTTGGTTCTGTTGAGAATGAAGAGGTCATCGAAGCCCTAGCCAAACAGGGCATTCAAACTCAGTACATAAAGATCCTCCGTGAGCTGTATTACAGATTCATCACCAGGATCTCTCCATTCTACAAGGAAGTCATCATTTACGTAAAGAGAGGGGTTCGTAGAAGTGTCTGTTTCTCCCCACATCCTCTCCAACAGCGGTTGCTTTTGTTCTTTTGGATGTGTGCTAGCCTCTGTGGGGTGAGGTGGTATCTCATGGTGGTTTTGATCTGCATCTCTCTGATGATTAGTGATGTAGAGCACTTTTTCTTGTGCCTTTTGGCCATTCGTATCTCTTCCTTGGTAAAGTTTCTGTTCATTTCTTCGCCCCATTTTTTGATGGGGTTGGATGTTTTCTTCTTGTACAGTTCAACCAGTGCTTTATATACCATTGATATCAACCCCATATCTGATGGGTATTGTGTAAATATCCTTTCCCATTCTGTGGAAAGTCTTTGTATTCTGGTCACTGTATCTTTTGCAGTGCAGAAGCTTTTTAGTTTAGTGTAGTCCCATTTGTTGATCTCTGTTTTTACTAGATTGCTTATTTCTGTGTCACCTTTGAAGATACCTTTATCTTCAATATTGTGGAGGGTTTTGCCGACCTTGTCTTCAATTTACCTTGTGGTTTGTGGTCTAATGTTGAGGTCTTTAATCCATTTTGATCTGACTTTTGTGCATGGTGTCAGGTCGAGTTCTAAACCCATTTTTTTGCATGTGGTTGTCCAGTTGTGCCAGCACCATTTGTTAAAGAGACTTTCCTTGCTCCACTTCACATCTCTTGCACCTTTATCAAAGATTAGATGATCATACATTTGAGGTTGTGTGTGGGGATATTCCACCCTGTTCCATTGGTCTGCAGTTCTGCCTTTGTTCCAGTACCATGCTGTTTTAATTGTTACCGCTTTGTAGTAGAGTTTAAGGTTGGGGAGGGTGATGCCTCCCATCATCTTTTTCCCAAGAATTGTTTTAGCTATCCGTGGGTGTTTATTGTTCCATATAAAATTTCAGGATTGCTTGCTCCGTTTCTTTGAAGAATGCCATGGGTATCCCTATAGGGATCGCGTTAAATCTGTATAATGCTTTTGGGAGTATTGCCATTTTGACAATGTTTATTCTCCCTATCCATGAGCAGGGGATATGTTTCCATTTCCTCATGTCCTCTTTTATTTCATGGAGTAGTGTTTTATAGTTTTCTTTGTAGAGGTCCTTTACTTCTTTAGTTAAGCTGGACGATTCTCAAAAAACTAGAGGTTGAGCTCCCATTTGACCCAGCAATACCACTGCTGGGAATATATCCCAGAAAAGCCACAAAGTATAGTCGAAATGACATCTGCACTTATATGTTCATCGCGGCACTGTTTACAATAGCAAGAAACTGGAAAAAACCCAAGTGCCCTAAAACAGATGACTGGTTGAAGAAACTCTGGTACATCTATACAATGGAATACTATGCAGCTGTTAGAAAGAATGAGGTCATGACGTTTGCATATAAGTGGATCAGCTTGGACGGTATCATGCTAAGTGAAATGAATCAGAAAGAGAGAGACAGACATAGAAAGATTGCACTCATCTGTGGAATATAGAATAACAGACTATAAAACTAACACCCAAGAATAGTAGAAATAAGTACCAGGAGGTTGTCTCCGTGGCTTGGAGGCTGGTCTCTCATTCTGGGCAACTCAGAGAAGGGAACACCAAGTAAAATGTGGTTGGAGGTCATGTGGGGGAAAGATGATGCAGGCTGAATATAGACTAGAGACTGAACACAATGGCCACTCAACACCTTTATTGCAAACCACAACACCTAATCAGAGAGAGAGAACAAAAGGGAATACCCTGCCATAGTGGCAGTGTGGGGTGGGGGGAGACGGCACTGGGGAGGGGGTGGGATGTTGGGTTTACTGGTGGTGGAGAATGGGCACTGGTGAAGGGATGGGTTATCGAACTTTGTAAGGGAGAAACTTGAGTACAAAAATGTATAAATCTCTAACTGTGCCCTCAAAAAAAAATAAATGTTTACAGTCTGAAAAAAAAGAGAGGGGTTCGGCAGAGTGATACCATTTTACCAAAACTCTTCAGTGCCATCCTCGAGAACGTCATGCGATGACTGGAATGGGAAGGAAAGGGAATGAAGATAGATGGTCAGCAACTACACCACCTCTGCTTCGTGGATGACATCTTTCTAATAACACCAAACATTAGCGAAGCGGCACAAATGCTGGCAGACTTTGACCTCAAGTGTGGAAAGGTCAGACTGCAGCTGAATCTCAGCAAGACGATGTTCATGAAAAACGAACTAGTCTCTGACTTTCCATTTGCTCTCAAGGGAATGAACATCTCCTAATGCAGCAACTATTTGTACTTGAGTCGAGAACTCAACATGAGGAACAACTTGGCACCAGAACTGTGCAGGATGAAGAGAGCAGCGTCAAATGCCTTCAAGAGTGTTGAAGAAGTGGTTAAGAAGACAAAGAACCTGTGCCTTTGGGCATATCTTTTTAATTCCACCGTTCTTCCTGCACTAACATACGCCTCAAAGACCTGGGCAAACAGGATGAGAATGCTATTCGGGTATCCCAAAGAGGAATCAAAAGAGCCATGCTTGGAGTATCACGTTTCACTCTAGTGAGAGAAGAAATCTGGAGTTTCGACCTCCGTTGACATTCAAGAATCAGGGACGCTGTCTCTTTTGCCAAAGCGTTGAAAATCAGACGGGCCAGATATGTAATGAGATTTACATACGACCACTGGACTAGAGCTGTTACTGACTGGATTCCATGGGATGTCAAAAGACCGAGTGATGACCCACCAACCAGATGGTCAAAATTCTTTGTCAAAACCCTGAATGAAGGGTTTGAGGCTCTTTGTATTCCTGGAGTGTGCAGATAGCATTGGTCTATACTAACACGCAACAGGGATGAATGGAGATATTACTGGCACCTACTTGAGCAAATCAAAGATCAGTGGGATGACAAGTGATACGAAGTGATGCAAAATCAATAGAGCACAACCTCAAGTAAATGACACGAATAGCAATATTGCAGCACTGAGGCACTATCTTCCCGTTGTTCATCGATTTGCTCAAGTGGGCACCAGCAACGTCTCTATTGTGAGACTTTTTATTCTTTTTGGCATATTGAATATGCCACAGGTCACTTGTCAGGCTCTGCTGTGTGAGCTGGATACTCTCAGTAGCTTGCTAAGTTCTCTGAGAGGGATAGAGGAATCAAACCTGGGTCTGCTGCATGCAAAACAAACACCCTACCAGCTGTGCTATTACTCCAGTCTAATGACAATATATTGTATGAATTTGCATTTAAAGCTTAACATAAAGGTCTAGAGAGATAAAATAGGGGATAAGGCTCTTGTCTCATTTGTGGCTGACCATAATTCAATTCCCTACACCAAATATATTGCCTGAAGCACTAGAAGGTGTGATCCCTGAATACAGAGCCAGGGTAAAGCCCTGACTGTGACATCAAAAGAAAGACAAAATATAATGAAGAACTTAATGTCTTAGACAACCATTAGTTAATGCCATTGATATTTGTACCCATGACTTATTTTATTATTATCTTTTTTCCTTAGAATTTTGCTTTAATTTCTGTTTTCTCTAACTTTAATAATACCTGAACACCACATCTTTATTTTGTCTATTTCTTGATCTCTTTCTAATCAGTAATTTCAGTAATATCTCTTTTGTTTGTTTAGTTAAATTAGCAAGCCTCTTCCACTTTATATTTCTAATAATGAAATTATGTTTTACTTTCTCCTATTATTTTATATTTCCTTTATGGTTTCTCTAAGTATTTTACCTCCTACACACACGCACGCACAGAGACACAGTTTGTTCAATCTACTTGATAACTTTACAGTTTAATGAAGTATAGAATTTTTGTCCTTTATTTAGATTCTTATAACTTCTGTATATTTTCAACTTAGTTTTTCTTTAGTATTTCCTCTCTCTGTATTATGTACTACATAAAATGGTACTGTAATTTTCATTTCAACAATACAAAATTGTTAAAGACATTTATGTGGCAAAGTATAGTCTATTATGTTTGCCTACTTTTTTACACAGTCCATTATTCCTTTTTTGATAAAGAATTAAGTACTTATCAACTAACATTATATTTCTGTATAAGTTCTTTAAGCAACTACCTAACTATATATTGAAAATAAATAATTTCTTATTGTTATATCATTTAAGAATAAAATAATAGAACCAGTGAGAGGATGCATCAAGTAATTCTCTTGCCTTGCATGTGACCTACATGTGTTCTATCCCTAGTACATATTTTTATCTTCTTTAGACATGCTAGAAATAATCCCTGAGCACATATCCAGGAAAAAGCCCTGAGGACTACTAAGTATAGCCCCAAATAAAAGATTTCCAAACAAAATGATTTTGTCTTGGTGATCATAAAAAACACAGTAGAATTAAAATTGAAAGAGAGAAAGATATAGAATTCTGAAATAAGTAAAAAAAAAGCAAAAACTCAGACATAAAGGAATGCCTCTAGGACTCATAGCTGACTGACTAAGTGAAGTTATACAGGCCAGAATTAAGTGGTATGCTATAGCCAATGTGTTTTATATGCTATCAACTAGGGTATCATTCACATTTGAATGAGTGATACAACTTCACAGGCAAATAACATTTAAAGAAATCCATTGCCACTAAATGAGCTCTTTAAAATTACTAAATTGTCTTCCATAAATACCTAAGGAACCTGACTTAATACTAACAATGTACTCAATAATAATATACTGGAAAAGAATGGAATGATAATGGGTTCTCTTAGAATGAACTTGAGATTACTTGCGTTAAAATTAATATGGGATTCCATTGTGTAGATGTACCAAAGTTTCTTTAACCAGTCATCTATTTTGGGGCACTTCGTTTTTTTCCAAATCGTGGCTATTGTAAATAGTGCTGCAATAAACATAGAAATGCAAATGTCATTTCTACTATACCTTTTTGCCTCTCCGGGGTATATTCCCTGGAGTGGTATTGCTGGGTCCAATGGGAGCTCAAATTCTAATTTTTTGAGAATCGTCCATATTGTTTTCAAAAAGGGCAGCTGTTAGAAAAGATGAAGTCATGAACTTTGCATATAAGTGGATTAACATGGAAAGTATCATGTTGAGTGAAATGAGTTGGAAAGAAAGAGACAGACATAGAAAGATTGCACTCATATGTGGAATATAAAGTAGCAGAGAGGTACAAGCTATCAATGGTGCAACTTCTGGCAGAAATTTCTCTGGACTTAGTTACTAAAATACTAAAATTCAGAAATCCAAAACCTCACGGCGCTATTGTGGACATACGACCTCATATCTCTTCATTCTCAGCAACGAAAAACAAATTATCAAATGCTTCCTTTTCAGCAGGTCCGACTTTGGGGGGGGGGAACTCCAAATAATAATAGTTTTTTGTTGAAATATTGAATGTAATCAAAGTAAAGAGAAAGTAAAGTGAAATTTATCAGCTACACAGGCAGGGTGGTGGGCTGAAGGGTGGGGGTGGGAGGGAGGTTTACTGTGGTTCTTGGTGGTGGAATATGTGCACTGGTGAAGGAATGGGTGTTTTAGCATTGTGTAACTGAGACTTAAGCCTGAAAGCTTTGTAACTTTCTACATGGTGATTCAATAAAAAATAATAAATAAAATAAATAATATGGGATATAGGCTTAGAAATTTAGATGTAAACTTCATGGTATTCTTAAGAAAATTAGGACTTAGAGAAGAAACAACTGCAAGGGGAGGGAGATGCAACATGATAAATACCTAATAGATAAATATCAATGTGAAGAAGGAGAAAATAGATAAAGACAAAGAAAACCATCCAAATACCCACAATATACATAATACACATTAAAATGGCAAGAAATAATTCATTTCAGTAATTTCACTAAATATCAATGGTTTGCTCTCATCAATCAAAAGACACAGAATGAAAGATGTATAAGAAAATATATCCCAACCACCTGCTGCTTATGGGACACACACTTGAGCTTTCATTATAAGCACTAACTCAAAGTAAAAGGTTGAAGAGCAAGATGAGAAACTGGTACAGTGATATATGAAAAGCGCAAATTCAATAACACTAAAAACATGAGATCTAAATCACAACCACAGAACTTTAAAATGTTCCTTTTAAGGTTGCAGGCAAGGGAGGGAGTATGAGAATACTGGTAGAGGGAAACTGACACTGGTGGTTGGAATAGTTTTGGAATTGTTTATGCCTAAGACTTAATTATCAATATTTTTGTAAATGATGGCTCTTTAATTCAATCAAATCCTTTAAAATTAATAATGGCAGAGAATATCACATCAAACAAAATATATTTCAAATGAAAAATATATTAAGATTCAACGATAGGCATCATATAATGGTTGAGGGATCAATGTATCAAGATTTCATAAAATTTATTAATATTGATGTATCAAATGATCAGAAATATATAACCAGATACTAACAGTGTTGAGTAAAGACATTGACAACACTATAGTAGCAGGAGACCTTCTCTCACTATGGATAGGTCAACTAGACAGAAAATCAATAAGAAAACAATTACTTTAAGTGAGGTGTTGGAAGAACTGGACTTAATTGGCATTTACGAGGCTCTCCACCCATCTCAAATACACATTATTATCCAGTCCTCACAGGACATTAGAAGGTTTAAACCAGAAAGTCAAAAGAATGAAAAGAAAGCTTAAACAATCTATTTCATATATAAAGGAATGAATAAAACACCAAGAGATGAAATTGAAAGTCACTAGAACGAAGGGCATGATAAAATTAAATTGAAAATGAATGCATTACAAATAAAAATGAAACAAAATATCAATGAAATACATATCAGTGAAACAAGATTTTTGAAAGAATAAACAAGCTTAACAGGTATCTTAGCTAGTTTCATGAAGGAAAAATAAAGCATCTGTAACACATCCAAATAAAATGAAAGATTTTATAGTAAAAATACTACAGAAATACAAATGCATCATGAGACTACTAAGAACAACTTTATGCAAATAGAATTGGAACCTTAGAAGAGATTGAGATAACAATCCTTCTACCACCACTTAGAAAAGTCCAAATCCTCATCAGTTTGATAGTGAGATGAAGTCTACCAAACATTCAGAGATGATCTACCACCAATGCTCCACTCTTCCTGTAAATTGGGGATAAAAGAATTCTCTCTATACATCACTAGTAATCAGAGAGATGCAAATCAAAACAACAATGAGATGTCATTGCACATCACAGAAACTGGCACATATCAAAAAGAACAAGAACAACCAGTGCTGGCGCAGATGTGGGGAAAAAGGGACTCCCTTTCATTTTTGGTGAGAATGCTAAATGGTCCAGCCCTTTTGAAAAACAATATGGACATTGCTCAAAAAATTAGATACTGAGCTTCCATATGACCCAGAAATACCACTTATGGGAATATATCTGGGTGTGCAAAAACACACAGCAGAACTGCCATCTATACTTCTGTGTTTATTGCAGTGTTATTCACAATAGCTGGAATCTGGAAACAGTTCAAGTGTCTGAGAACAGATGACTGGACAAAGAAACTATGGAATATATACACAGTGGAATACTAAGCAGTTGTTAGAAAAAATAAAGTCATAAAATTCTCTTATAAATAGATGGACATGGAGAGTATCATGCTGACAGGAGTCAGAAGGAGAGGGACAGACATCGAATGATATCACTCATTTGTGAGACATAAAAAAATATTATAAGACTAATACCCGAGAACAGCAGAAACATGGGCAAGAAGGATTGGTCCACGGTTGGAAGCCTGCCTCAGGTGGTGGAGGAGAAGGTAGTTGGGATGGAGAATGGGACACTATGGCAGTTATGGTGGAATTAATTTGATTTTATTTCTAAAAGTCTTTAAACAGAAGCCACATAATTACTAATAAAAGTGATTTTTAAATATTTGGTTATTAAAACTACTGGTCCCCAGCGCCATTTTCTGTCTTCTTTTATTTTGATGCAGGTTTATCTTTGTCTGTGTCTTCTCTTGCTCTTTTTACAGGTCCAGTTGCACCATTTTCATCATGCTTATCATCACTTCAATGTCTACCTTTAAGAAAAAAATTGTTCAACTCATTTGTTTTCTAAATTTTTTATTGTATAATTCTGTTTGTGTTATTTCTGATATTCAAATGTCAGAAGATTTACTAAATTGCTTTTGTAATATGAAAATTACTACAAACTAAAAAAATACATACTGTATAAAAAGAAGCAAAAATTAAGTTTTCTTTGTGTAACCAAAGCACTTGGCAAAGTATTGTAAAACAAAAGTACTGAGTAATTACAGACATATGTTTTTTTTTATTTCACAGAACAGTATTGCAGTTGAGGGTTTTACAAATTGGAGGTTTGTGTCAATTTGCATTACTTATAACATGTAATTAAAGAGTGGGCTTTTTTCAGCCACAAGGCATCTATAGTAGTATAGTGTAAATGTAACTTTCATATGCATTGTTAAACAAAAATGTGACACTATCTTTAAGTTGTTTCTGCTTGTATTCTCCTGGGCTGTTGACTTTCTGTATTTACTAGGACAACTTAATAGGACTAAAAATAGTTATTGGAACTTTTTTTTTAATTTTTTTTATTGGAACTTTTTTAGTACTGAATTGTAGCAAAGACTGAAATCAAGATTTACTAATTTTTTAATGAAATTTGTATGATGCTGCTAAGTCATATCTAAGCTCTGTAAGACAAAACCATCTAAATTATATTTCCAAGTATTTACCACTCTAAACATACACTTGTATTTAGTAAGTTAAGGCCTTACTAAATGCTAGTAAGTTGAACATTTAGGATCTGTTACTTGACTCTACCAAGAACTGACTTGATAGATTACCCAAGATCAGCCATACCACACTGAGGTTGGTATTTATGATATTTTAGTCATTAATACCAGAACCCCCTAAAAAAACTTTGGATTTAGTAATAGTAGTAATGGTCGTAAATCATCATCATCATTGCCATCATCATCATCCTGTTGATCTTCGAATTTCTTGAGTGGTCTCAGTAACGTCTCCATTCATCCTAGCCCTGAGATTTTAGAAGCCTCTCTGCTCGACCTTCCCAACGATGCCACATTGGAGGTTCTTTCATGGTCAGGGGAATAAGATCTAGCTTTGTTATTGGTTTTGGCATATGTTATTGATTTTGGCATATGAATACACCATGGTGAGTTTGCCAGGCTCTCCCATGTGGGCAGAAAGCTCTCGGTAGCTTGCCATAAGATGTCGCCTAGACAGAACCTAGCCACAGCCTCTGAAGCCTAGCCACAGTCATGCTTAAGGCCCCTCTCCACACGCTTGGACGAGCCTCACGCATGAAGGTACTGGCAGAGGAACCCAGGTGTGTAGGACCCAGGGCTGAGACCTCCAAGCCTGCTCGATCGGGACTGGGCCTCTTCTGCCCTGATTTCCCATTTTCTAGTAGCTAGTTGGTCACACCCAGGGACTGCCCCTGGCACCGTGCAATCCTACCAACGGCCCACATCCAGAGACTTAAAACCAAGCTTAAAACCAATGGTATTCAATAGCTAGTTATTTTCCTTTCAAACTCTCTAAAGAAAATCCATTTTAATATTTCTTTCTAAAGAGTGACTGACAGCGGGTAGGGCGTTTGCCTTGCATGCAGACGACCTGGGTTTGATTTCTCTGCCCCTCTCAGAGAGCCTGGCAAGCTACTGAGAGTATCTCACTGCAAGATTCGATATGCCAAAAACAGTAACAACAAGTCTCACAATGGAGACGTTACTGGTGCCTGTTCGAGCAAATAGATGAGCATGGGATGACAGTGATACAGTGATACAGTGATGGCAGTTATAGGTGCAAATGATCACTCTGGATAAGAACTGCGTGCCGAAAGTAGGAAAAGGAATGAACATGATAGCCTCTAAGTATCTATATTGCAAACGATAATTCCTAAAATGAGTGATAGAAAGAGAGAGAAAGAGAGAGAAGTGTTTGCCATAGACACAGACTGGGGGTGGACGTGGGGTGGCAGGATGGAAACCAGGGCATTGGTGATGGGAAATGTATACTGTTGGAGGAATGGGTGTTGGAATAGTGTATGACTGAAACTGGATCATAAATAGCTTTGTAAATGTGTGTTTCAAGTGATTCAAATGAAAAAATATGCTCTCATAAGTAGCAGAAAGCAGACTTTTCCTTTTTCATTCAGCCACTCCTTTGAACGGAAACTTGCATATTTACTTTCATAGAAATTATTTCTATAATAATTTCTTTCAAAATCTCTCATATTTTACTTGAGGTCTCTATGTATACTGTGCATGTAGTTAGATTATTAATAATAGTTTTGGTTTGTAAAAAATATTATTAATGCATTTTGGCTTACAACAATGGTTTCTCATGGACATCATTCCAATACCACACCCATTACCGATGTACCCATCTTCTGCACCAAAGGAACACAATCAGCACCACACCCATAACTATGTACTCTTCTTCTGCCCCCAAGGAATACAATCCCATTTCTGCTCACTTCCCCAGATGAATTATGTGGGTCAATTCCTATGTTTTTATGCCTTTGAATCTTAGGTTAACACCCATATGGTTTAGCAATAAACCATTTAATGGCATATATCCCCCAAACACAAAAACATTAATGGGAAAATATTATATGCACACCTAAATTCATGTGAATGATTTTGTTGCCAATTTTGTATGATAATTTTGTTTTTTATGCAATTTGAACTTTACTTGTTATATGAGGCAATTTGGAATGCCTAGTAGAGCTCATTTAGTTGTGACACAAATCCTTGCGCTTGTTTTTCTACAATGTTTTTATCCCTCTTTCAAATCTGTGTGATAACCTTGCAAGATAGAGGATCTTGTTTGGAGGTTTATTTAATTTACTCGCAAGAATATTTCATTGCTTATTTTCTTGCTTGTAGAATTTCATTTCAGATTTCTGATATGAATCTTATTTTGTTTTCCCTTATATATGGATCCTAGCTTTTCTCACTGCTTTAAAAAGTCTATTTCAATCTTTTGTCTTTCCAACTTTTATTACAATAATTTTCCTGCTCTGATTTATTTCACTTTTTGGCACTCTTTAGGGTTCCTGGATAAGTATTCTTCATTCTGTTCCTTTTGGGAACGTTCTAAGTCATTATATCTTCCATAAATTGTCCCTACTTTTTCCTGTTTTCCTTTTCTGAAATTTCTATGACTCAGGTCATTCCTTCTAATACTATAAAAAATATCTCTTAGATTTTCTTCAATTTTAATCAGTTTACTTTCTCTTACCTATTTTTACAAATGGTGTTGTATAACTTATCTTTGAGATCACTGATGTAATTTTCACCGTCAGTCATTATTCTGGTGAGTCTTGCTACAATATTTTTCAGTTCATACATTTCTACTGGGGTGTGTTCTTTTGTATCTTTTTTTCAACCAGAATCTCTTCACACTTATTCATTCTCTTATTAACTATTTTATATCATTAAAAGAATTGGGGTTTTTATTTAGTTTTTGGGTCACACCAAACAAGCTCAAGTAATACTCCTGGCTATGCACACAGGAATTACTCCTGATGCTTATGGGACCATATGGGATGCAGGCAGCAGCTTACAAGACAAGTGCGCTACCCATTGTATTAACACTCTGGCCCCAAAAGGATTGTTTTAACTACTTTTTTTGATGGATTATAAAGATCTGCACTAGTTGACTATCTCCTGCACTTTTAGCAGCATTCATTGATTTGGCTGAATTCCTTTATTTTGGTGTTGTTCCAGGTGCTCCATGGAAGCTAAGTATGGAAGTCTGAATTGCCCCACGAGGCACTCAGAGGCTTGTCTTCACAAGATAAAGGTGGTACCTGCAACTGTACTGATTTCTAGCAGAGATCTTTTATCAACTTTAAATGAGCTGGATTATTGCAGCTAATAAAATCAGGGTTTTTCAAGTGCACAAAGTTAGTTAAATCTTTGTAAGTAGGGGGCTAGGCTTCATATCAGAATTGCCCCCAAGGTGTTTTAGTCCCTATCTCAAGAAGTTTTGCTCTGCAGGTACAAAGTCTCTATCACCTATGTCTTGGTGGCCTCTAAATTCTAGTAGATATATAATTTTATCTACATATAATATATGCACATATAATTTTATCTGTAATTCTAGATGCCTTGTATACCACTATCTGTTTGTTTGCCCCAATGTTCTCACCCTGGAGCACAACTACCCACCTAATTACTCAGGCCTGTGCCTTAAACTAATCAGGGACCCATGCTTTTTCTCAGTTCCACTTTGCCTGTGATTCAAGATCTATCTGGTCACCATGAGATAGCTTCAGCCGAGGTATGTCTGTTTATGTCTGTTCTTGGGGTGCAGGGGGAGGGTGTACCCACAGGTCCTCAGGCACACATTTGATTTAGAAAACATGCCAGTCTGTCAGTTCCCAATGGATGACTGCATATGAGTATCTGCCTGGCTTTCTCTTCTCAGTCCATCAAGAAGACACATGTAAAAATAAGGCATGCTTCCTCAGGGAATCAGAATACCAGCAGTTCAAGTTTTTGTGACACATTTGCTGCTTTGGGCTTCCCCTGAGTTTCCAGCAAGGCCTTCAGTCATCCCTCAGAAACAGGTAGGAAGGAATAGAGCTGCAGTGACTGTGTGTTTTTTTTCATGGATTTTCAGCCTTCCAGTTGTCGTGGTGGTCTTGTCAGCCTGGCCCGTGAAAGAAATCTTTAGCTCATTAGGATTCTGCTCTGTGAAACTCAGTGCTAAGGTTTCACCACCTACTGCTGTACTTGGGGAGATCTCTGGTCTCTGTTCTCACTTTATCTCCTGGCACCTGCTCTATTTCAGAGTGGTGGGCAACAGTTAATCCGTAGTATTTCCAGTTTTCGTTGCTTTGCTTTTTCTGTTGGAGACATCTGTAGCTGGTCACTAATGTATTTTCAGAGAGACCTTCAAAAATTCTGTCCATAAGACTTTTTTTGTGATGAATTCAGGAAGCTTTTTTCATAATGTCCTCTTTTCCACCCTCTTACCCCTGCCTCTTGTTAGTCATTATTTGTAGATTTTGCAAGCTATTGATGATAAAAGAAGGAAGACAAAGAAGAATCTGTTACAAGTAATCCTGAATAAACTACTTCATAGAAAAGAACAGGGATAGATTATTACAGAAAAAATACTTGAATCTATCCACTTCATTTTGGAACTACAATTTTTTTGGAGTTTGCTAGACCTTAGTTAAAACTAAGATTCAGTCTCATTAAAGTTAAGAGTATTATTATCATTAGGGAAATCTTGCAGTTATAATTATGAGGGTCTCTGACCCTTCACATTAGAATATACTTTGTATATAAAGTGACAGTCTAATTTGGCTAGAGTAAGTCTCTGTGTAAGCTAATTACATGTGGTAATTTTGCCTGAAAGGAGACTGACTTGAAAGTGAATCCAATTTAACGGTGAGGAGATTGTTATAAGAAACATTTCATTGTGCCTTGGAAGTCCCTTAAAGTACTAATTTTTCACTTGAATAACCATATTGCCATAGCAAGAATTTTTCAAATTACTTAATATTTGTAAGATATTATTTGAAATAAGAAAAGAGAAAGACAAATAGTGAGATTTTATGGGAACAATTTAGGATTCTCTATAATTATTGTTCACACACATTAAAATTAACATTAACTTCCATTTCTCTCTTCCTACTTCTCCTAAGATATGATGGACTACTTGCTCCATTAGGAGACCATGCTAATTACTTAATTATGTAGTGAACTTAGAATGAACATAGTTTGTCCACTTTATCAATTCTTTATATTTTTTTATTTTAAAAAGTATAATCTCTCAGGCATTTTAATAATTGTTTCTCAGAAAATTATTACATTTATGTAGCAGCTATTTTATAGTGAGTTGAAAATAATCAACTGAAACTAGAGAGGACAAAAGAAATGGACCTGAAGCATTTTTTAAGCACCATTATCTGCCTGGGGTTAGATAGCTAAACAAATGAGTTATTTGAAGCACAGTAATCCGGATCAAGGTCCCTTTTTTCTAACAAAATCTTTCAAATAAATCCAAGTAAAGTCCAATACAAACTCTTCATATGGAAGTCACAGACCTGTCTTATCTTTACACAAATTTGGTTTCCTTAATGTAGAAATCTTGCAGAGTAGGGACAGTTGACAGCTTCGATCCTGATCAAGATACCCTGTCCTATCAAAACCACAAAGGATGCAACCTGTTGTAAAGTTTCTTTTCCTTCAAGTTGCTCAAATACTTAGAACTGTTGTAATCAGTTTTCTCTCTGTATTAAATTTCAACTTCTATAAATTCCCCATAAAATTCTAATGGTCTCTGGGAAAGTAGTGTGTTATAATTATCTGCCCTGACAAACCCCTCCCCTCCTTCTGCCCCTTCAATAAGAAGCAGTATTTATACGGGCTTTTTGCAGGGCTTTAAAAAATATCTTTCACCATTTTTAATAGAAACTATCATTAGTATCATTAGTATCATTAGTATTATTTATCATTTGTATGAGGGAAGTGTGAGCACAGAAGTGTATAAATCTGTAACTGTACCCTCACGGTGATTCTCTAATTAAAAATAAATAAATTTAAAAAAAAAAAAAAAGAAACTATCATTAGCAAAAAAGAAAAAAGAAATTAGAGTTAGCAAAAGAACACTGGAACTAAAGGTCTCATATCCTTCTTGAGGTCAACCCATATCCAAGTAAATCAATGATGGAGCAGAGCATAAAGACCTGAACTTTCTGAAGGTAGAAGAATTTTGAAGGACAACTGCACCACTACAATTCCTTGTAGGAGAAGCTGAGGAGACTGTTGCAAATTTTGCACATTTATGGTACTTCAGCCAACCAGTCCTGCTTCTTTCCTTTCTGCTGAGTGTGATTATTCAATAAATGTTCTTCAAGCAACTCTGAGACTCTCAGAGCATATTTTTTTAGGATTCTAAACACTAGTTGGTATTAGCAAGTTTCCTGTGAATAGACTCTAAAATATGTTAGAAATACAATAACATGTAAACTGGCATCCCATGTGTATTGTTGGTGTACCATAACTCAACTTGATTAAAGCTTTCATCAGTGATGAACTAAAATAGAATAGTAAAAAAAAGAAATACCATAGATTTTATTATGTCCCAAGTATTTGAGAGTGTTTTGGGAGGAGGAATGGAGAGGAGAGTAATTATAAGAACTTTTGAACCAAAAGGCTGTGCTGTCATATATGTACTAAGGAAAGACAAAGAAAAACTTGGGATAATTATAAGAGGAAGTATGAAAGTCAGAGAATTTCCTTGGCAGCATATCAAGAGATTCTTTCCTATTCTTATTCATAAGCCTTTAACGCTCCATAGAAGGTCTAATTATTATTCCAGGTAGGTCTGAGATGCACAAGTCAGGGACTTTACAGGGGTAGGTTGTGTTTCCAAGATTTGAGTTGGAGGCAGCTGCATTGTTGACTCATTATCACCTTAAGTTCTTTGATTCTACAAAAATAGCCCACACTTTTATGTTGAATACTAGCCCACCATTTTGTTTAAAGACAGTAAAAAATTACTATCCCCTCAAATATAATACCTGCTAGTTCAGTATCTACTTCATTGACTGCTGATATATGTACAAACTTCTATGAAGAAAAGAGAAAAGCCAATGAAATTGCTTCAAGATCTAGATTGCTTCAACATCTGCCCATTCTAATTTGGGGTCTATAGAAGAGGCTGAATCTTTTTTTTTTTTTTGACGATTATAGATGTTAAGTCTCTTTGGATTTCTGTATAAAGTCCAGGGAAAATTCTGCCAGAAATTGCATAGCCCAGCTCACAGTCACAGTGCATTTCTGTTAGAATTCTCTGGAATCAAAGTCTTTAGGCGCAGAGGGTCCGTTTCACTTTCAGCAGCTCCGAATTTATCTGGGCTGAGGGCGTGCTGGTTACACTCACTTCCCATGAGTCCCTAGGAGCCCCAGGTGTAAAAATCGTATACCTCTGGGTTAGGAGTCTTAGTAGATGGCTCCTGCCCTGTGGACATTACCGCCTCCGAAGAGGCTAAATCTTAATGATGTTTCATGTGGTACAAATTATGAAGCTTGGTTTGGAAAAATGTAGATTGGCACTCTCTTGGCAATTAGGATCTAATGTCTTTAATTTATTTTAAATTTTAGTCACCATCATTTACAATGCTCTCAATGTTATGGCTTAATGCAAACAACATCACAATAGGATATACCTCCCACCAGAGTGTCCATTTCAATTCTGTATTATCTCAGGATCCCCACCACATTAATCCCATTTCTCATCCCACACTACCTCCCCACATTGATAACCTTAGTTCTATATGCCAGCTCATATACTATATGGCTTTGGAACATTTATCTTTTATTGTGCTTCTTTATATCCCACAAATGAGAGAGAACTTTCTGTATGTCTTAACAAGAATGGTATCACTTGTCATCTCGTTGATCTTTGATTTGCTTGAGCAGGCGCCAGTAATGTATACATTTGTCCCTGTCACATTCTAGTGTAGCCCAATGATATCTACTCTATCCAGGAACAGGAAGAGCCTCAAACCATTCATTGATGTGAGCATCCACCCAGTCTTTTGACATCCAGTGGAATCCAGTTGGTAACTGCTCTAGTCCAGTGGTCTTCTCTGAATTGCATTATGTTCCCAGCCCATCTGACTTCTGACGCCTTGGCAAACGAGAGAGCGTCCCTGATTCTTGACCATTGATGGAGGTCGGAACTCCAGATTCCTTCTCTCACTTGAGTGAAACATGATACTCCAAGCATAGCTCTTTTGATTCCTTTTTGGAATACCCAAATAGTGTTCTCATCCTGTTTTCTTAAGACCCAGGTCTCTGAAGCATATGTTAGCGCAGGAAGAATGGTAGAGTCAAAAAGATATGCCCAGAGGTGCAGTTTCTTTGTTCTCATAGCCACTTCTTTGATGCTCTTGAAGGCATTCCACGCTACTCTCTTCCTCCTGCGCAGTTCTGGCACTAAGTATTCCTCATGTTGAGTTCTCAACCCAGGTACAAATAGTTACTGCATTCAGAGATGTTCATTCCATTGAGAGCAAATGGAACGTCAGAGACTAGTTCGTTTTTCATGAACATCATTTTGCTGAGAGATTCAGCTGCAGTCCGACATTTCCACACTCAGGGTTGAAGTCCCCCAGCATTTGTGCCACTTGGCTAATGTTTGGTATTTTTAGAAAGATGTCATCCGCGAAGCAGAAGTGGTGTAGTTTCTGACCGTCTATCTTCACTCCCATTCCTTCCCATTCCAGTCATCGCATGACATTCTTGAGGATGGCACCAAAGGGTTTCGGTGAAATGGTATCACCCTGCTGAACTCTACTCTTTACGTCAATGATGACTTCCTTGTAGAATGGTGAGAACCTGGTGGTGAATCTGTAATACAGCTCATGGAGGATCTTGATGTACTGAGTTTGAATGCCCTGTTTGGCTAGGGCTTTGATGACCTCTTCAGTCTCAACAGAATCAAAGGCCTTCTTTAAATCGATGAATGTTAGACAGAGCGACATCTTGAACTCTCGCAAAACTTCAAGGAGTTTGGTCACTGTGTGGATATGGCCTATCATGCTGAATCTTTTTGGAACCCGGCTTGCATGCATGGTTGTCCTTCATCTAGTGTTCTGCCTATTCTATTCAGGATGACTCGAGTGAACATCTTATAGATCACAGACGACAGGCAGATTGGGTGATAGTTGCTAATGTCATGGTGGATGTGTCCCTTCTTGTACAACAGAATGGTCCTGCTGGTTTTCCATTGGGACGAAAACTTACATTTGGACAGATAGCATGTGAATAGCTGAGTCAGTGTATTGACGAGTACTGGTGGCAGGTTCTTCAGCTATTCGGGTCTGACCTTGTCTGGACCATGCACTCTATGCGTCTTTACTGACAAAATGGCGTGCCGGATTTCGGACAGATTTTGGAAGGGAGGGCATTGGTAGCGATGTGTATATCCATACTGTGGAATTTGGTATGTGGGCAGGTGGACATGGCTATCAAAGAGATCTGAGTAGAAGTTGTGAATAATCCTCTCTATTGCCCTTATGGAAGATGTGATAGATACATCAGGATGTCGGAGGGCAGTTATCTTGGTCTTGTAGTTGGCGAAGGACAGGTGAGCGTTGCAAATACTTTTCCTAGCTTCTGCCGCATCGGCCAACATTGTTGTTCTTCTCTCTTTGAGGTCTTCCTTTATCGCTTCTCTGCACAGCTTTGCAAGCTCAGACGTTACCTTGTGGTTGCCTGAGCTTCTTGCCATACCACATCGGCGAATGAGCTGGAGAATTTCTGATAACAGGCGTCTGTTTGTAGTTTTCCCACTCTTTGGGCAGTCATGGAAGTGCAGAACCAGTCCATCATATTCCTGTCGATGTTGTCAACAATGGCATCTTCCCATGTTGCCAACAATAGTGCCAAAGAGCTCCCAGTTGGTGATCATTCTAGGAGTTCTCTTCTTAAACTTAAACTTTGCAGACCTTTCTTCCGGCTCTGTGAAGTAGAATTTTGCTCGAAGGAGACGGTGGTCCAATCCCTTTTGGAATTTTGGGACAACAGCAACATTATTCAGGCAAAACCTTCCATGGAATATGACAATAATGGCAATAAATAATAATACACTGCTAAGGATTCTTGGAAATGGTTGAAGTTCTTGAAAAGTAAATTGAAATTCTATATTTATATGAAAAACAACAAAATAATCAATAACTTAAACAAGTGTATTTCCTTATGTGGCTTGAAAACCCTTTAAATGGCTATAATTTCTAGTTTTAGATGGCAGCACATTGGTAAAAGTGGCAAGAAATACACTGTTTTGTCACAAATATTGCTAAGCTAGGACTTCCAACCCTCTGAAATCCTGGACTGAGAATGGGAGATCCTACTGCATCATTGATCTTTATGTCAATGAATATGATAAAATGCCAACGGAAAAAATGCTATGGTGCATAGCATAGTTGAAATTGTAGATGATAACAAATTACCTTAATAGAGTTATAGAGGATGGAAGATAGAATACAGTCGTCCCATGAGCAATTTATATGAGAAATCAGAGTATTGAAAACACACAAACTCCCAAAAAGTGAATGATAGTGAGTACGAAACCAGCTACTTCAATTGAAAAACATATTATTTTTCTAATTTTGAAAATCAATACCATTTTAGACTCAGATACATTGGGCACAGGAGATATTGGTACTCTGTGATAAACAAATTTGAAGTACATGAAGTGTATATGTGTATATGGTATTGAGCCCCCATTCCTTATCTGAACGGACCTATATGTGTAGTTGGATACTGGATAAAAGGGACAATTTAATGTTTCAAGAACTACAGAGTCAAGGACACCATTGACATTGACACCTGAAAACCAAAATTATTATTGCATTTTCTTCTCTAAAGCATGTGTGTATTTGGGAGTGAAAGGGTACAGGTAATAAACATACCTTCCATGTCTGAATTACCATGTGTCTACTCAGTCCACAGACTTGGCTGGTACTAATGTATTTGATGCTCAAATTTATAATTATGATTACAATACTGTAGACTTGATGGAATCCTCAAATTGTTTTCTTGGTCAATAAGGCACGAACTTCTGTATGCTATGCTTCTATTCTGAAGTTTAAAAAACATTTCATGCCAGAAACTTAGAAACTAGGAATGTACACTAGACATAGAAATAGTAAAACCATATAATATTTCTATTTGAATAATTAATTATTTCAAAGTCCAAGAAGTCTCTGGCAACCCAGGGGTCCCACACATAAACCACCTCCTACCAGCGCCGGATAATCTCCTCATCAGCCACCCTCCAGAACTCACAGCTGCTTCTCCCGGAAGGGAGCATAAAATGAGGCTCCCATTCTGTTACTTTATATTCCACAGATGAGTGCAATCTTTCTATGTCTGTGCCTCTTTTTCTGACTCATTTCACTTAGCATGATACTTCCCATGTTGATCCTTTAATATGCAAATTTCATGACTTCATCTTTTATAAGAGCTAGTTTCTTTAATCAGTTATCTGTTCTTGGGGACTCCATTTTTTCCCAGAATTTGGCTATTGTAAACAGTGCAACAATGAAAATACAAGTGCAGATGTCATTTCTACTATACTTTTTTTTGCCTCCCAGGGATATATTCCCAGGAGTGGTAATGCTGGGTCAAATGGGAGCTCAATTTCTAATTTTTTTGAGAAATGTCCATACTGTTTTCTAAAAGGGCAGGGATGAACCTGTCAGCATTCCCACCAGCAGTGAAGGCTAGTCCATTTCTCCCCACATCCATGCCAACACTGGTTGCTTTTGTTCTTTTGGATTTGGGCCAGCTTCTGTGGTGTGAGATATCTCATTGTTGTTTTGATCTGCAACTCCCAGATGATTAGTGATGTAGAGAATTTTCTTATGTACCTTTTAGCCATTCTGATTTCTTCTTTGAGAAAGTTTCTGTTCATTTCATCCCCCATTTTCTGATAGGGTTGGCTGTTTTCTTCTTATGGAGTTCAAACAGTGTCTTGACTCATCTGTGGAATATAAAGTAACAGAATAGGAGACTAACACACAAGAATAGTAAATATAAGGACCAGGAGGTTTTCCCTATGGCTTGGAAGCTGGCCTCACATGCTAGAGGAAAGGGCAGGTCAAACATAGAAGGGAACACCAAGTAAAGTGTGCTGGGAGGATCTGCTCAGGTTGGGATCTGCCGAAATGGACTATAGCCCGAACACGATAGCCACTCAATACCTCTATTGCAAACCAAAAAACCCAAAAGGAGAGAGAGAACTAAAGGGAATGTCCTGCCACAGAGGTGGGATGGGGAGGGAAGGGGGTAAAGGTGTGGGAGCGATAGCGATACTGGGATCATTGGTGGTAGAGAATGAACACTGGTGGAAGGATGGGTGGCCAATCATTCTGTGACTGAAACACAAACACAAACATTTGTAAGTATGCAACAGTACCTCATGGTGATTCACTAATAAAAAAAAATAAATTAAAAAAATGAGGCTCCCATAACCATACCACGAGACTCCGTGCCAGGCTGCTATTTCCACTTTGGATGCTCCAGAGGGTGGCTGGTGAGAGCCCTCCCCACCCCAAGGGACCCAGCCCCAGTAACTGACCTCCACTAAACAACCCCTGCCACGCTCCAGGCTGAGCCTCAAGCATGAATGAACATATTCCTGGACCTTGTGGCTGCAATGCGGCTGTGCTACACATCATAAGACACTCCCTAACCATTTTTCATAAAATCATAGAGGAAAATATATTTGTGTATGTGTGTGTGTGCCTCTCGGAGAGCCCAACAAGCTACTGAGAGTATCACACCTGCACAGAAGAGCCTGGCAAGCTCCCCATGGCATACTTTATATGCCAAAAACAGTAACAATAGCAAATCTCATCCCCCTGACTCTGAAAGAGCCTCCAATAATTGGGAAAGGCGAGTAAGGATAGACTGCTAAAATCTCAGGGCTGAGGTGAATGGAGACGTTACCGGTGCCCGCCTCGAGTAAAATGATGAACAACGGGATGACAGTGATACAGTGATTCACACACTAAGTTTTTTCTCCAATTTTTTAGACTTGGAACATTAATTATATTTGTTGGGGTTTGCAGGCACTGTATATATGAATATATAGTACATATATTTTATATATTAGATGTTAGCACTTTGTTAGATATATGGTTACAATTATTTAGTACAACTAATTAGGGTGTCTTTTTGTTTTAATAGTATGACAATTTTTTTCTCAATGTGGAATCTCTTCCCTTTTTTGCAATCTTTGTTCATTCTTTTTGGGGTTTCTTTTGTTTGTTGTTTTGTTTTTTGGGCCACACCTGGTAGCGATCAGGGCTTATTCTTGTCCCTGGAATCAGGAAGCACTCCTAACGATGATCTGTGAACTATGTGTGGTGTTGGGGATGGAACCTGGGTCAGCCCAGAGCAAAGCCAATTTTGCTTGGTGTACTATATCCTTGGCTAACCAAAGTATTCTTTTCCTTTCTTTATTCTTCTAGAGCCCCTATGCTGTGAATGCTATTACTTTTTATTTTATTGAATCACTGAGAAATAAAGTCATAAAGCTGTTCATGATCAGGTTTCAGTCATACAATTATTAGAACACCTGTCCTTTCACTATTGTACATTTCCTACCATTAATTTCCCCAGTTTTCCTCCTGTCCACTCACTTCTCTTTCTTGCTCTCTTTCCTTTTGGGCATTATACTTTGAAATATACGTACTGAAAAGTTATCATGTATGTCCCTTTTCCTCCTCTTAGCATTCAGTTCTTGTCCAGAGTGATTGTTTACAGTCCTCTTTGTCATTTTGTGTCCAAACTGCCCTCCTCCTGCCACTTGTGGCAAGTTTCCAATCATGGACCAGGTCTCTTGGCACTCATTTCTACTTTCCTAGAGTCTTTTACACAGACATAGACAGTAGCACTCATTTGTGGAATGTAATTATTTTTGATGCTTTTCATAAATATCTTATTTTTTCCACCTTTAAAATGATTTCCCCCTTGTCCTATTCTCTTTGTATGGCCTCTTTTTCCTTTTCCTTGAGCTCACTGACTTGATTCTGAGATTTTCACGTTCTTCTATTGAGCTCCAATAATTTTATTATTTTAGTTAAATTTATATATTATTTTTTTTCATTTTTGGTTTAGGGTACATATCTGCCCATGCTCAGGAACTGCTCCTTGTTCCATTCTCCAGAATCATTCCTGGTAGTCCCCATGGGATCATGTGATGCCCAGGATTAAACTGGGGTCAGCTGTACAGACCTGTGTCTTAATCTTCATGCTATATTCTCTGGCTATGTATTCTTTAGCTCAGTGATTTCTCATGTGTTTTTTCCCATGTTTTATCTATCCCTTTTAAATTTTTATATTTTTGTAATTATTTTATCAATTCATTCTTAATATTGTATCATGGTGCTTGTGGTTCTTCGTGAACTGTTGTTCAGGAAATTTCTCTGCTTATTCATTATTCCTGGTGTGATTTGAGGGCTAGTTGTGAGTATCTGAAATTATGCATGTCTGTGTAACAGACTGAGACTTTTGCCTACAAGTTACAAAGACTGAGGCTCTGAGTTTTGGTCATGTCTGATAAGTGCTGGAATTTGCAGTCATGTGTGTCCTTTGGCAGTGATAGTACTGAGGTCTCGAAGATGTAAGATGTGACTCAGGGTTCACAGTTGCTAGTGCCTACAGTGGCTATGGTGTCTATGTCCAGCAGAGCTGATAATGGCAATGAAGGTCTTGTACTGCATCACCAAAGATATCTGCACCATCATCTAGAATTTAAGTTGCTCTCATCTTCTAGCAACTATAATTCCAGGCTCAAGTAGGCTTTGGAAATATTCTATGGTCTATGTATTTAGTGATGCTTGTAGCACTAAATTCAACCAGGCCTGTGCTGCCTCCAAATATACAAAATCATGAGTGCAATAGGCTGTTGCACTCATGATTTTGTATTTAGCAGTGCTCAGACTGTCCTGCTATGGACACAAAGTAATCTGTGCTTAAAGAGATATCCTTAAGAAGAAACTTAACTTTCAGTCACAGAACATGTCTTCTGGAGTTAAATGGGAGTACAGAAGGAATTATTGTTTATCCACTCACTTGCTAGAATTTGGAACATCTGTAGGGTGTTTTCTGATTCTTGGGCTGCCTACTATTTGTCAGATGCTGACTAGGAGGAACTGAATTCATTGAGTGAAAATAAGCAGATACCACTCAGACTGCTGCTATTCCACTCTTAGCTTGTGGCAGGCAGAGCTCACTTTGGAAATTTTTCCTCTGGATCTTTTTTCAAAGAGAAACAAAAGATAATTTTATCAGCAAATTTGTAAGGGGCCAATATGGAAAAGCTTGATGTTAATTCTGGTCACTGAATATTTTGCCCTGCCAAGTATTTTGACTCTTGTTCCTGTGTTGTAAGTGAGAAATTGTAATACTGGGGGTGTCAGATTTTTGGCTTAAACCATTTTTCTCCAGGATCAAGTTTTGTGAAACTTGACATTTTATATATCCTTCATCACTTTTGGTTATTGTTCTACCCTCTTCTCTGCATAGGCAGGATTGTGCTCCTTAGATTTGGATTTAGAATGAAGAGTTTTGTTCCACAGTGGAATTATTTGCTTGAGGATTTTTGGACTTCCCAGTGCCTATTATGTCAGGGCCTGCCTCAGACAGAATTCCAAATTAAATTCAGTGTTTGTTATGAATTTTGGAGTGATCATGAAAGAGTTCTACTCAGAATCTCCCTATTTGTCCATCTCTATCCTTAGAAATTCTGAACTGACCTCAAATTATTTTAACCCCAAAATACATTAAATATAACATAACTACCATTTGAATTGGGAAGGGTTAAAATGATAATAGACTTTTGCAATTAGTTTGCTACATAAAAAGTTGAATGGCTTTATAGATTTAATTTATATCTTTCATTTGAAGGAAGCAGGTAGATGCAGAGGTGGGTGGTGAGGGAATCTGTCATTGAGTTATTGAGAAGTAATAAAACAGTATGAGATTTATATAAGTTATTCTGTCACTGGCCCTAAAGTAACTTAAAAACCTGATGGCCTCACCTATTAGTGGACACAAGTATTGAGATCTGATAAGACTCTAAGAGATATTATTAGCACAGTCCAGACAAGGCTAGATTTCCACTTCCACTCAGTGGAAAAACTCCAACGGGAATAAAGAGTTGTGATAAGGCAATGAAGGTGGGCTACCAAAACTTTCAAACTTTTCTTCACAATGCCATAGAAATCTAGCCAATTTGTTTGGGGAGAAAACCCCACATGAAGGTCACTTGGGACTAAACCTATAAAATAAACTTTGCAAAGGCAAAAGGGATGTTTCATTATAGATTCTGAACCATACCTTAAACCCAAGATATGTACTCTCAGCTCTATTTTCTTCCTTATCTTGAAATAAAATTGTTTTACTTGACTATTGCTCTCCTCATGAATTTCGTTTCTGTGAGGGAGTGACAGATCTGTAAACCCTGGGTAAATTTAGGACCAAATTTCCTTGCCTGCAAAGAGTAATTCCTTGCTCCAACCTGAATCCAAGTCTCCCTAAGCAACTGGGTGGCAGGGGTCATTTGCCATGCTGTGCAGAAACTTCAGACACAACTTAATGCTTTTCACTTGAGACTGCTGAGACATGAGATCTGTAATATTCAGTGGCTCATTGTAGACTACCATTAATCTTAAATTTCTCAGCTTCTTCCTGGGTGATTGAGGTGACTAGAGGGGGAAGTGGTAGGCTCCCTAGCTCTCTTCTTCCTACTTCATATAAGTCACTGCAACAAGCTGATCTTTTAATTACTCAAGGAAAAAAAGATATCCAGTTATCCTGGGTGGGCCTGACTAATCAAACATAGATCTTTGACTATCAAAGGGTTTGTACCACTTCATTTAAATTAGAGATTTGACAGAAGTAAGAGATTCATTGCTGGTTGTTTTTTTTTTCTTTCTTTCTTTTTAGATATTAACTACAATCGTGCTTAGTGTCTCAAGTAGGAAAAAATATCTCATGGTCTCAAAGATTGAGATGACCCCTCCCCCATCTGAAAACGATGAAGAGAAATTGGGTTTTAGTTCTACCCTTCCAATACCAGAATTCTTACAAAGCAATGTGAAATTGAAAGAGAAACTATGAAAACAGATGAGATGCCAGCCCCTTGCCAATATCTTGATTTTAACCTAGTGAGACATTGGGCAGAGAGCAACTTATGGGAATGATAAGATAATAAATTTTATGTCATTGTAAATCAATAAGTTTGTGGTGATATATTATTCAGTGATATAAAATTAATGCGTTTATCTGATCTGAAAGTACTTTGATTTAGTATGTAATTGGTGATGATAATTTTTATTGCTTCTTCCTATCTATTTTTTAAAAGATGCATGGTAAGAATTATAATTCATGAAACAGATCAGGACAGTCGGTAAGTCGGAACTTGGGAAATTAGGATTCTGTATACTGATAATCATTAATTCTAATTTTTGAGGTTTTTTTTTCCTTAGAGGAGGAATAAAAGCTAAGAAACTGATTTGATTGAAGGTCAGTACTAAAAAGTAGTGGGACAAGCACATTCAGCTCAGTCCTACAGAATCTGGCAAAGAATGAGAGATACAATATCCAGAAAAGCAAGTCTCAGTGGTTCCCTGCGAGAGCAAGTCTAAGATTTCAGTTTGTATCACCTTCCACTGACATCCATCTTAAGGGCATTCTTTTATAATTTAATTTTTGGGGGGCCATACCTAGTGGTACTTAAGACTTATTTCTGGATCTGCACTCAGAGATCACTCATAGTTATGTACAGGGATGCTATGGGATACCACGGATTGGAGCTGGGTTGGCCATATGAAAGGTAAATACCCAACCTGCTGTCTTATCACTCCGACCCCTTTTCTTTTAATTTTATTGAGACACTATGGTATAAAAAAGTTTTTCATTACAGGTTCTGGTCTTATGTTGAGGTCTTTAATGAATTTTGATCTGACTTTTGTACATGGTATTAGGTCGAGGTCTAAGCCCATTTTTTTGCATGTGGTTGTCCAGTTATGACAGCACCATTTGTTAAAGAGGCTTTTCTTGCTCCACTTCACATTTCATGTTCCTTTATCAAAGATTAGATGTTCATACATTTGGGGTTCTGTGTAGGTATATTCCACCCTGTTCCATTGGTCTGTGGCTCTGCCTTTGTTCCAGTACCATGCTGTTTTGATTGCTACTACTTTGTATTAGAGTTTGAGGTTGGGGAGGGTGATGCCTCCCATAGTCTTTTTCCCAAGAATTGCTTTAGCTATTCGTGGGCGTTTGTTGTTCCATATGAATTTCAGGAGTGCTTGATCCATTTCTTTGAATAATATCATGGGTATCCTTATAGAGATCGCATTGATTCTGTATAGTGCTTTGGGGAGTATTGCCATTTTGACAATGTTAATTATTCCTATCCATGAGCAGGTAATATGTTTCCATTTCTTCATGTCCTCTTTTATTTTGTGGAGTAGTGTTTTGTAGTTTTCTTTGTAGAGGTCCTTTGCCTCCTTAGTTAGGCTGATTCCAAGATACTTGATTTTCTGGGTCATGATTGTGAATGTGAATACTTTTTTCGTGTCACTTTCTTCTGTCTCATTATTTACATATAGTAAGGCCATGGATTTTGGGGTATTCATTTTACAGCCTGCAACTTTACTGTACAGTCTATGGTTTCTAGGAGTTTCTAGGTAGAGACTTTAGGATCCTCTAGATATAGTACCATATCATTTGTGAATAGCGAGAGCTTGATTTCTTCCTTTCCTATCTTGATGCTCTTAATGTCTTTTTCTTGCCTAACTGCTATTGCAAGTACTTCCAGTACTATATTGAACAGATGTGGTGAGAGTGGGCATACTTGTCTGTTCCCTTATCTTAGAGCAAAGGCACTTAGTTTTTCCCCATTGAGTATGATGCTTGCCATGGGTTTGTGGTAGATGGCTTTGAATATTTTGAGGAAAGTTCCTTATAATCCCATTTTGGGAAGAGTTTTCCTCATAAACGAGTGTTGGATCTTGTCAAATGCTTTCTCTGCATCTATTGATATGATCATATGGTTTTTATCTTTACTTTTGTTGATATGATGGATTATGTTCATTTATTTCCAAAGTTAAACCATCCTTGCATACCCAGCATGAATCCCACTTGGTCATGGTGTATGATCTTTCTGAAGAGTTGTTGGATTCTATTTGCTAATATTTTGTTGCGAATCTTTGCATCCGTGTTCATCAGGGACATTGGCCTATAGTTTTCTTTGTTAGTTGTTTCTTTGTTTGCTTTTGGTATTAGGGAGATAAGTGCCTCATAGAAACTGTTTGGGAGAGTTCCTGTTTCTTCAATTTCCTGGAAAATCTTGAGGAGAACTGGCAACAGGTCTTCTTTAAATGTTTGGAATAATTCGCTAGTTAATCCACATTAGACCAGAATCCATAAGGTACATTGAAGACAAGGTCAGTTAACCCCTCCACAATATTGGAGCTAACGGTATCTTCAAAGAAGACACGCCACTGACCAACCAAGTGGAAACAGAGATAAACAAATGGAACTATATTAAACTAAGAAGCTTCTGCATGGCGAAAGATACAGTGACCAAAATACAAAGATGATCTACAGAACAGGAAAGAATATTCACCGAATACACATCTGATAAGGGATTGATATCAAGGATATACAAGGCACTGGTTGGAATCTGCAATAAGAAAACCTCCAACTCCATTAAAAACATTAAAAAATGGAGCGATGAAAAGAACAGAAACTTTCTCAAGGGAGAATTAAGAATGGCAAAAAGGCACATGAAAAAATGCTCTTCATCACTAATTATCAGGGAGATGTAGGTCAGAACACTATAAGAAATCACCTCACACCACAGAGACTAGCACTCATCCAAAAGAAGAAAAGCAACTGATGTTGGCATGGATGTGGGGAGAAAGGGACCCTCCTACATTGCTGGTGGGAATGCTGACTGGTTCAGCCCTTTTGAAAAACAGTATAGATGCTTCTCAAAAAACTAAAACATGAGCTCCCATTTGACCCAGCAATACTACTCCTAGGAATATATCCTGGAGAGACAAAAAAAGTATAGTCGAAATGACATCTGCATTCATAAATTAATTGCAGAACTTTACAATAGCTAGAATCTGGGAAAAAACCCGAGTGCCCAACACAGATGACTGGTTAAAGAAATTTTGGTACATCTACACAATGGAATACTATGCAGCTGTTAGAAAATATGAAGTCATGACCTTTGCATAAAAATGGATCAACATGGAAAGTATCATGATAAGGGTAATGAGTCAAAAAGAGAGAGACAGATATAGGACTGTATTAGTCTGTGTAATATAAAGTAACAGAATGGGAGACTAAAATACAAGAATAGTAGAGATAAGTACCAGGAGGTTGGCTCCACGTCTTCAAAGCTGGCCTCACATGTTGGAGGAAAAAGCAGCTCAGATAGAGAAGGGAACACCGGGTAAATTGTGGTTGGAGGACCCACTCGAGATGGGAGATGCACGCTGAAAGTAGCCTATAGATCAAACACAATGGCCACTCAATACCTCTATTGCAAAGCACAACACCCAAAAGGAGAGAGAGAACAAAAGGGAATGTCCTGCCACAGAGGTGGGGTGGTGTTATGGGGTGGGAGGGATATTGGGATCATTGATGGTGTAGAATGGACACTGGTGGAGGGATAGGTACTTGAGCATTGTATGACTGTAGCTTGAAAGTTTGTAAGTCTTTAACTGTACCTCACGGAGATTACCAAATAAAAAATTTAAAACAATTGAAATCAAAATTTAAAAAAAAATTAAAAAAGTTGTTCATAATATAGTTGTTTTATGCATACAACTTTCCAACACCAATCTCCCTACTAGGGTCCATCCATCTCCATCAATGTCTCTAGGTTCCCTCCTACCCATCCCCGTTCTGCTCCCTTGGAAGGCGTGTAACAAATTTATTTTGTTATTTGCCCCATGAGAATTTAATAGAATGACAAATAGAATTATCAGAGAATAAATGAAAGTCAATTTGTGATGATTGATTTAACCAATATTAATAAAATATGAATTCATTATTGGAAACATATAAAATCATTTATCAATCTAGGGTGAACAAACCTATATTGATTCGGTAAAAGGCAATTATATGTACCACTAAAGAGTACCGTATTAAGTGTCACATGTTGGTAAGGTTGTCTTGTCCTTTAGAGAAGCTCTTTTAATGCTTCTTGCAAAACTGGTTTCAAAGTTATGGATTCCCTAATGGATTCCCTTTCCATGAAGCTCTGTATCATCTCTCCATAGCTAAATTATAATCTATGTTCACTTTGTTTTTGTGCTATGTGCTTCGATATTCTTCTGATAGATCTGCTATACAACTCATCTACTTTTCCATTTCATATAAGGTTTCTTTTTGGATCAGTATGTTTTCACTACTCTGTCTCTTTGGCTTTTGTCATTTGAGTACACTGTGTCCTGGAGTTTTTTAACTTGAGTCTATTTTTTTTCTGAGACCCTTAATACCTCTTGGATCGTGGTGCCCATAATCCTCAACTTCTGGAAATTCTTTATATTTTGGGAAGTTTTGTTGGGGGAGGTCATACTTGGCAGTGCTCAAGGGTTACTCTGGGTTGCTTCACTCCGAAATGACTCCTGAAAGTGCTTTTGGGACCATATGGGATGTCAACGATGCCAAGGATCTAATACGGGTTGTCTGTGTGCAAGGCAAATGCCCTATCTGCTGTACTATTTATCCAACCTCAACTCTGGGAAATTCTTATCAATAATTTTATTAACTAATGTTTCTTCATTCACACTTCCCCCGTAGTCTTTAGGAATTCTGATGATTCTTACACTGTTCCTCTTGAACTGATCCCATAGACCTTTGGTAGGGTGTTTAATGGTGTTCATTTCTTTTTTGACTATTTTCCACTTTCTACTGTTTCCTCTTCCTCATCTTGGAGCACCTTGAATTTTTGCTTAGCTTCTATTATTCTGATATTCAGAGCTTCTATTGACTTTTTAAGTATCGCTTACCACATTTTTCATTTCTGATTATAGTAGTCTTTTTATTTTGACTTTATATTTTTTGTACTACTTTGTTGACCACCTGTGCCATTGTTTCTTTGAACTCAAACATCCTCCTCATAGTATCACTAAAGACATTGAGGATTTACTAGTATTGTTTATGTTTTTGCACATACAGCTTCATAGGCTTCTAAGTGTTCAACCCATTGGTTTTCTAATGTTCTTGCTGTTTGGGGGGTGAGTTTCTGCAGATAGACCTCCTGGAAGGTTCTGAGGGATTAGCCTGATAGGGAGAGGCTCTGCCTCCCATTCCAGATTAAAGCCATTCTTAACATAAAATTTAAGTACAAATTGAACTAAACATACACAGTATGTACTAACTGGGATATTTAGATATTTAGATAGTAGTGGCTAAAGGGTAATACAAACAATTAACACATATCTTTAATGGATAGTACTGAAGTCATGACAATCTCCTATTTTATTCTAGCAGAAAGTTCCCAGCTTGTGAGCAAGTTTGCAACCCTCCTTGTCTAAAGTAAGCTAAACTTGTTTTACCCAGGATATTGTTCTGTCCTTGGGATTTTTATAAAGGGGATGATTTCCACAAGATTTAACAGTTTTCAATGATACAGGAAAATGGAGATGGACATTGTGATATAATAAAATTAGGAACGGAAGATGCCAATTTATTGAGCCATGATTCTGCCTATAGTAGCTCATAATATGAAAAGTCTATGAGATTCATCCTCCTTACTGAAAAACTCAAGGAACGACCAGGTCAGTATGATTTCTATATCCCTTTCTGATAGAAACTAATGCAACTTTCATAAATAATGAAATCTGGTGAGACTTGATTTAATTTCTGGGAAAGATTTATCAGACTGTAGAAACTTGGGAGGGATTTAGGAGTGTTATGTGGTTATAAATTTAAAAGATTGCAATATAAAATAATATAAAGAACAATGTAATACAGAAATGCAATGATATAAATTTATATATATTTAATATGTACTTAATATTAATATAATTATATTTTATTTTCTTTGGTATGAATAAAACAATTCTAACCTCAAAAATATCTTAATATAATACTATATATTGCAAGATGTCAAGGTCATCTGACAGAGTGCTTTGCTTATGAACTTTAGTGACCTTAAATATATCTCTCCTGAAATTTCATGGTATGGGTCTTTTTTATTCTAACACAAGATTTTCTGATTCAGCTGGAGAATTAAGAGAAATGAAATTACCAAGTATAGTCTGTAAAACATCCTATAACCTGTCCCTCTATCAAACAGGATATTCTTACTCCATGCAGCTGCTAATTTCTAGTCCTCTGTAATTTAAAGTGTTTATTTAAACATCTGGGGACAGTATTTTCATGCTTATCATGTAAAATTTACCAGAATGGAGAAGAACAAAATGATATTCATTGCCAAAAATAGAAAAATCCAGTGAAATTTGAAAATAGGGACAAATTTTTGTTTTAGTAAATGACATGATGTTACCAAGTTTCTAATGGCAGTGATAAATAAATTTGACATAATTATATAGGGAATGTTTTATTCAACTGTATTCTAATTCTAACACCCAGTTAGTTATCTTAATGTTAACTAACACAAAGAATACACTTAGAACATTATTGCATTAACAAATCAATGAAAATTTTAAAAAGTGATAAAATAATCCAATATAATCATTCTTTAACCATCTTAGCTGAATTTTAACTCAAGAGTAATTATAGCTGGGCATCTTCAATTAGATAAGAAAATATATTTTCCCTAAAAAGAAAAAGAAGAAAATGGTGCAATGACATCTGTTGTATTGAGCTATAAGAGTAAACAAAAGCATTTTTTAAGGTAACTTTAAAAGGAGAGGCCGGGAAGCTACGGAGAGTATCCCGCCTGCTTGGCAGAGCCTGGCAAGCTACCCTTGGCATATTCGATATGCCAAAAACAGTAACAACAAGTCTCACAATGGAGAAGTTACTGGTGCCCACTTGAGCAAATCGATGAACACTGGGACGAAAGTGCTAGTTTAAAAAGTATTGTAGTGCATACTCTGGGTTCAAAAATAGCTCTATACTCTTTGCGGCCCCGCGCGAGATCGACCCCGGAGGCAACTGAACCACTTTGGACACGAGCGGCGCCCCCAAAATGCCTCCAAACTGTGTGCTGGGAGCTTCTGGCCCAGGCGCTGCCGGCAGGGTATGCTCTTTTCTCTCTCAACTCTTTCTGTTTGAACGCAGCGAGGCTATAGCCGGTTTTTAGACTCTACAGGAAGTCCGGGATAGCCGATGGGCGGGACTCCCGGATCCGCCCTGTGCCGGCCGACATTTAAGCAGAGAGCCATGTGGGGACGCTCCTTTGCGGCCCCGCGCGAGATCGACCCCGGAGGCAACTGAACCACTTTGGACACGAGCGGCGCCCCCAAAATGCCTCCAAACTGTGTGCTGGGAGCTTCTGGCCCAGGCGCTGCCAGCGAGTGATGCAATTACCAAAAGAATCTTCCTTGGACTTCATATAGAAATCCAAAACCGCGCGGCTGCTATCGCAGCCGCGCGACCTAATATCTTTTGATTGTTTCATTGTCAGCAACGTGTAAATGTTCCTTTTTGGCAGGGCTTAACGTGGGGGGAAACTCCAAACAATAGTACTAAGTTTTTTGTTAAAGGGTAAAAGATTGTAGCGATAGAATTTTAGGCAGAATTTTCCCTGGACTTTAACGGGTCGGACTTTGGTGGGAAATCCTAACAAGAATAGTAAGTCTTTTGCTGAAATATTGAAGGCCACCAAAGTGGTAGCCATCTCTATAGACTGAACTAAGCCATATCCCCACGCCGGCTGAGAAGAAATATCCTTCTTTCGCGGGAAAAAACGCGGCGTGGCGTTAACCATAGTATGATGTCCATTAAGCTGACATGGACCTGGTGGCGTGGGAATGGGATGCAAGGGAATAAATTATTATGTACATGGAACAGCGGGACGCTGGTGGAACCTTGAGCCGGGGCCGATACCAGCGTATTACTTTTGGTTCCAGAAACTGCTTGCAGACATTGTACCAGACTATCAACTAAGCTAGAGCCCCACGCCGGCTGATGACGAGAAATAACCATCTCTTTTGGTTTGTTTCCCTTTGTCAGGCAGCGTGGTGATTACTAAACAGGCGTGATCTCGGTGGCGCGGGACGAGGGGGGAAAAAATAGAATAGTTATGTAACAAACAGCGGGACTTAATATCTCTACATTCTCAGCAATGGAGAGCCATCAAATGCTTCCTTGACAGTGGGACTGTCTTCTCTTTTTTGGGGGGAAGCCCTAGCAACAATAGTGAATTATGTGTTGAAACATGGACTGTAACCAAGATAAAGCGTAAACGAAGTGAAACTTATCACTTACAAGGGCGGGGACTGGGGGGGTGGGAGGGGGCGGGAGGTATAATGGGGTGGTTGGTGATGGAATATGGGCACGGGTGAAAGGAAGGGTGTTTGAGTACTGTATAACTGACATAATCATGAGAACTTTGTAACCCTCCACATGGTGATTCAATAAAATTTAAATTTAAAAAAAAAAAAAATAAAAAAAATAAAAAAAAATAAAACAAAAAATAAAAACAAAAAAAACAAACAAAAAAAAAAACAAAAATAGCTCTATAGGCTTCAAAATCATACATAGTTTAAAAGAGATAATGTTCAAAAACATTACCAGTTTAACTCCCCAGTCTGCATTGAGAAAAAATATTAAATAATCACATGGTCTACTTTGTTTACTCTTGCCTTCTTCTTGTCCTTTATTTCCAACATTTTATCCAAGGATCCTTAACTGCACCATGTTTTTTCAAACTACTCACCTATTTTAACAACTTAACAATATTTTTATAATTCAGCATGCAAAAACAATTTTAATTTTGCAGTTGTCAATTTTGTGAATTAGAAGGACAAAGAATAAATATGCACCTGTGTGTAAATCTCTGTGTGTGTGTGTGAGAGAGAGAGAGAGAGAGAGAGAGAGAGAGAGAGAGAGAGAGAAAGAAGGACACTGCACATCAACTTGGCAGATAACACTGTTGATTTAACTAGCCTGAATGAATTCTATGCTGACTATATGCAAATTTGAGAACTGGGTTATTTTAAAAGCTTCATTACTTCCTCAAACACAAGGACAGTGTGAGGCATGGACTAAAAACAATCTGCTACTGCCTAATTAAAACTGACAATAGTTATTTTCATGCTCACAGTTCAAAGTATGTTAATTAAAAGTTAAATGTTTCTACTTTGTGCATAAAAAATATATATTAGGCAAAATTTTAAAAAGAGAAAAATATTAAATAAAATGTTTTTGAATTTAAACATTTGAGAAACATGCTTAGAGTAACAATCTATTAATTTTAATATAATTATGTGATATGATTTTTGAAGGGCTGGAGCAACAGCATAGTGGGTAAGGCATTTGCCTTACACGCAGCCGACCTGGGTTCAATTCCTCGGCCCCTCTTGGAGAGCCCGGCAAGCTACCAAGAGTATTCCGTCCGCATGGCAGAGCCTGGCAAGCTACCCATGGTGTATTTGATATGCCAAAAACAGTAACAACAAGTCTCACAATGGAGACATTACTGGTGCCCACTCGAGCAAATCGATGAGCAATGGGATGACAGTGACAGTGACAGTGGTGATTTTTGAATAAAAGATGTAAACAGATTAAACACAATGGTTTAGAAAGCAACATATATTATATAACAAAAAATTCATTTTGAGTAGAATGAAAACTGTTCCCAATATATGCATAATATTGCTCAAGACCACAAAATATTTCATTGAATGGGATTTATTTATTTGTTTTGGTCTAGGGGCCACACCTGATGGTCCCTAAGGTTACACTTAGTGGAGGTCAAAAGATCACATTTGGCTGCTGGGGATCAAAACAGGGTTGGCCTCATGCAAGCACCTTACTTGCTGTACTATCTTTATGTCCCTGAACAGAATTTTTATATTAAATATACTTTAAGTATGATGATGTAATTATGTATGATGATACCACCTAGTAATATCATTACATATTTTGTAATGTTTATTCAAATTTCAATGTTATTTAAAAATGAATGTAATGATCCAATGGCCACTATAAATAGTCAATAACATCAAAGTGGAAAAGGAAATACTTAATAATCCACCAAATAATAGTTTTTCAACTGACTTTATTTTGACTATGAATATAAATATATAACTCCTTTGTTGACCTGTTTCCTGAAGTAGAGGTACAAATTGTGAAATCATCCCATTGATTTGCACAGAAAACTGTAATGCTGGTTTATACAATGTGAAAAATAGTCATATGGTAAGTTAAAATTTTTGGTGGACTCTTGACTGTTTTTAGAATATTTTAAAAGAAATATTATTCTAAACAGCATAAGCAACACCAGGTATCTGGAAAGAAAATGCAAAATATAGGTGAAATCAACTCCAATTTCTTTTGTGGTTTGGGATGATTCATCATAATAAAGTTTACTTAGATCATATGTATCTTAAGTGTTGAATGTATTCCATGCTCCTAGGCTGCTGCTATTTAGATGGCTGCATATGCCTATACGCAGGTATGTCCACTCTGGAGCATGACCTATATTCTTTAGTTCAAATGAATGCATTTCCATCATGCTTTCTTATTATTATAATAAAAAACGAAATATAAGATTATCTACAGTCTTTATTGGTAGCTTTCAAGTTTTATTTAATGATTCACACACATGCTGGAAGATCATGTGATGGTTGACTAAGATAAAAAATACAAGATCCTAGAAAGCATGAAAAAATTAGAATTATTGGATCATTTTAGAGGTACGAAATCTTTAAACTAAACTTAAAAAACAAAACCAATAACACAGAAGGCTCAACAGCTTAGTAAATCCTCAGACAAAGACTTAATAACCCCCTGGTGAGATATAACGATTTCCACAAATGTTCTTTTACTGAAGTAATTTTGATAATTCTTTTAGCCATTTGATTTTAACAAGCAATATAAAACAAATTATTGTGTTCCTTCTAAGGGTGCAGGCATGGGGGACTGGTTGGGAAAATTGAGACAATGGTGGAGGGAAGGTCACTCAGGTAGTGGGATTGTTTTGGGAATATTGAATGTCCATAACAATTTTATTTTGAACAACTTTGGAAACCATGGAAACCATGGTGTTTGAATGCAATATAAAAATAAAAAAGGAAAAAGTTTTCAACTTAAACTACCACTGCAACAATTTTATTCCGATATATTGGTGTGCTAAACCTCAAACTACCTATTTCTTTAACTGTTCAGGGCTTGTAGCTATATTTATTCAGAAGCAGCAAGAGAGGTCTATTCCAAACATCTGTATAAAAAATAAGCCTGATGCATCCCTATGACTTAAAATTTACAATCTAAGATCAAGGAATGCCTAGACATCGGCTATGAAAAAACTAATTATATTTTCTGATATATTCAGAAGTTGGAAGTAGTGTCTAGCAAAAATTACACAGCTGATTTTATGACTGCTTTATTGAAGAAAAATTCTTTAAATTATATGAGCAAGAGAGTTTGAGATTCAATGATCTCTTGAGCCATAAGTAGTGGAGAGACTAGAATAAGGTCTCTTAATTAAGTCAACGGGTGGTGGCGTAGTGATGGTACAGGTTAAGGCATACAGCTTGTATATTTCCTTGCATGCAGCTGACCCTGGTTCAATGCCCAGTGCCACATATAGTCCCCCAAGCACACAAACAGGAGTATACTCTGAGCATCACTGGTGTAAACCCCAAACAAGATAAAAAGGCACAATACAAGAGACTGAAATAAAGAAACCATGGAAACCTTATTTTTATAAGAGAAGAGTAATGATATGTAGTCAAATAAAGGGTAAGCTTCAAGGAGTTAACTTTAAACTAGATGAGGAGTGAGCTTTCCTTTAATAAATCACCTAATGTAAGTATATACTCTATTTTGGGCACTTTTAGTTTATTTATATAGAGCAAAATATAATGAAGCAACCAATTTTTTAATTCTATCTTGGATACTAACGATATCCTAAACATAATTTGTAACTATTATTAAATTATATATCTCTCTAGATATATATCTAAATAAATTACTTATATCAAAAGATATTCTCATCCAGAAAATTTTATGTATAAAAATAATAACACTATTTTATGATTCATAATTTCTTTGAAGATACAGAATTATATTAGCATAAAATATAATTTGGATGAGAATTAAGTTACTTATGTACTTCTCTTTCTTTTTCTAACATTTACTTCTCTTTCTTTTCAACACAATGCATAGATTTTTGACTGGAAAGTGTATAGAATTTATTAGAGGTGAAAATGCTCCCCTTGATTTATATTGTAAAAAATGTTGTTTAAAACATGCACTTTTTAGAGGTTAGAAATAATAATTGTAAGTTTTAATTAGAAAAACCTTTGTGTCCCCAGGCAAAATTCTTATCGATAGACTATGACTTTATCTCATTTTGTTTTTAAACATATTAAAATTTGGAAAAATAAACATATACTGGCAATAGTATTACTAGTAATATCTGCATTTTATCTTTTGTCAAAAATGTATACAATGAACACTCATTACAATTTAGAGTATTAAAGTTAAGAAGTGAGTAGAAGCAAAAATAAAATTAGAAAAAGAACAGCAAGAAGTGGTTAGAAATAGAAAAGGAATTAATAAATAAGTAGTAATAAAGAAAAAAGATGTAATACTACTTGGTACGTAGAATAAATGGGGCTGATGCAAGGAAAATGAATTATGCTAAGAGATTTTGGTTTAGTTTTTTATTTTGCTTTCATTTACTTGGCAATATATAATTTAGACTAATTTTTATTAAATATCTGCCAAATTGCCTATAACTTATAGCCTTTCCTCAAAAAAATGCACAAAATAGGTAGATTGAGGGGATGCACAGTAAAGATGGAAATAACTGTAGAGGACTAGACTGCTGGCCTGGATTTCTATTTTTTTAAATCGCTATTGTAATTTATGTAACTTGCTTAAAATATTGGTAACATTTGTGGGTTTGTTGTTTTTGAGCTACAGTCTAGGGCCTTACTATTGGATCTCTGCTCAAGGATCATTCCTGGTGGTGCGTGGCCAAACATACATGGTACATGGATCAAACCCGTTGTGGCTGTGTGTGTGGCATGCTCCTTACCTGCTGTACTATCTCTCCTATCCCAACATTTATGGTTTTGATGTTCAGTTATTGCACCTTCACCATACCACCACTGAAGTCCCCGAGACCCTTCATCACATGGGCTGAATATTTTAATGAAAATTGTACCATCTTAAGAGATAGCATATATATTTAGAGTGAAGAAAACTCAAGTGGAAAAGGAACATATAAAAACATAAACTTAAAACTAAATAAAATGTGAGTGTAATTGTAAAATAGCAGCAAGAAGAGATGAAAGACAATTTCTGATACTTGATATTGGAATGAATAATCAGGGTGAAAAGGTGGTTAGCTTTTATTACCTATGTCCCACTTCAATGGTAATGATTTTAAGCAAAGATAGCACTGTAACATTGTAGCACTGTTGTTCATCGATTTGCTCAAGCGGGCACCAGTAACGTCTCCATTGTGAGACATATTCTTATTGTTTTTGGCATATCGAATACCCCACGAGTAGCTTAGCAGGCTCTGTCGTGCAGGTGGAATACTCTCGGTAGCTTGCCGGGCTCTCAAGAGAGGGTGGAGGAATCGACCTTGGGTCGGTCGCATGCAAGGCAAATGCCCTACCCGCTGTGCTATCGCTCCAGTCCAAGCAAAGATGCTTAAATTTATTTATGCATCAATTAGTTTACAAACATTTATTACAGAGCAGGATAGAGAGAATATATTAGGTGAAGCATTCACTACGCAAACATCCAACCCAGGTTTTCTCTCGGGAACTGCAGATGGTCCTCTAGTTCCATCACGGTTAAGGGTAAGCCCTGAGCATAACCAGGTGATATGTTGCAAAAACTGGGGGTATATAAAATAGGAAGATAGAAAAGGAAATCACTGGGCCTAAGAGACCATGCAATGAGTAAGGCATTGTTTTGTACCTGGGCAACCTATTTTGAATCATCAGCATCACTTATGGTCTCCCAAGTATTGCCAGGAGTGAAATCTGAGCAGTAAGGTAGGTTGATTCCCTAAGCACTACTGGGTGTGGCAAAAACATAAACAACAGGAGAAGAAACAACTGCCCTAATTAATGTTCTAAGAAATAATTTATGAAAATATAATAAATTATGTAAATATATTTTTATTTTATTACATATAAATAGTTCATCATCAGAGTCAATAACAATGCATTCTTCATATGCGATTTCATGCGATATATTGGTGGATAAAATGAACAGATGTGGCTGGAGAGTTGGTACAGTGTTTGAGGTGCTTGCCTTACATGCAGACAACCAGGGTTTGATCCCTAGAATCCCAAGTTTGTCCCTCAACCATAGCCAGGAGTAATGACTGAATGCGGAGTCAGGAATAAGCCCCCAGCACAGGTGGATGTAGCCCAAATACAAACCAAAAAAATTCAATGAGAATAGATTGTAATAAAACATACACATACGGACTTGCCTTAGAACATTGGGTTTAAATTTTTTTTACTGTGCTTAAAACAAGACATTCTGTTACCAAAATTATCTACTGCTAATTGGAATAATGAACACTACAAATATGATCTGCTTTTTCATGTCAAAACAATGAGAGCAACATAATGCCAGAGATGTCAAAACAATTAGACATTATTTATTCTTATTCTCTTTACATCTTTGGCTTCTTGAGAATATTGTTATTATTTTTTAAATTCGGGAACTGAATCTACAAACTTTCTCTTGCTAAGAATACTGTTGAAATGTGTTTTAATTTTATTTTGGGGGTGGTGGAGGTAATGGTTGGTTGTATATCTGATACAGTTTGAGTGAAGTTAGCATATTAGTATTTCAACCATTAGAGTATCCATTAGCATTTCAATGTAATTCTAGGCAAACCACTCACAGTCTTTTTTTGAGGTTATACTAAGCAATAAGTTATTGTATGCTGGGAAGTACATGATCCTTCTGTGAAACCTACACTAAATCAATTTTCATTAACAGGCACCTACATGTGCAATAGAAGTGGAAAGGTGTTATATGCATTTAGAAAAACAAAATACATTACTAGTGTGATGGAAAGGAGAGGAGCTAAAAGAAATCCTTTCTAATCTTTTTCTTTTCTCAAGAAGATGAGAACACTGAAGCAGTCTGTAGGCAAATTATTGAGGAAGATCTTGACAGTTGCAGTAATTGTGGATTAATCTTTACAAATAATGAATTGATTTTCAACAATTTCACCTATATTCCAGATTAGGATCAAGCAATATTTTCTTAAATATTATCCATCCATATCATCTCTTTTTTCCTCTACCTGATTTTAAAAATATAGAGGTATTCACTTTTCCAGCATAAAGTTTCTGTCTTTGGAAGTATTAGTACTCATGTAAGAAAGCTGAAGAAGACCCTGTTGATAATGCTCATTTTTTTGGTCTACTTTATCAGCTTATCAGACAACACAGTTTTCATTTAGAAATGTTCTCCATCAATTCTTTGCTGAAAAGTTTAAAAAACATAGTCTTTTATAGTACTGTTTATTTCTTATCTGCTGCATTTTTTAAAGTTCTATTTTAAATCAGCCTTAGTGTTCCAGTTCAGGGTATGTTCTATATATCTACACTGTTTACTTAAAAGAAAACACATAACATTATTTCAAATTAGGCCTAATGAGAAAATTAGTCAAGTGTATTCCAACATATATTAAATATAACTAAATAATGTTCATTAGTATACAGACATTAATCATAAAAATATGTCAAAAATGGTACCTGAAAAAAGAGAATTCATAGCATTATTACTGAATGCAAGTTACTCAAGATCATTTGTTGAGTCAGTTTTTTCTAAGTATACATGACAAGAAAACTTTCACTGCACATTATACTACATTATGCTAACAATTATTACCATGTCACAAGTAATATTTAGCATGAAGTGTCAAGGTTACTTATATATTTCTTTGAACAAGAATGATTTTTATTTTTCAATAGACTTTTACATATCATGATTGATTAAGAATCTTCACAGTACTCACTGAAGAATTCAATATCCCATTAATTAATAAATTAATTAATTAATTAACTGACCTTTTATTATACTTGCTCTGATTTGGGTTCTTTAAAGATATGGAGACTCTCTAATGTGAATAAAATCCTGTATAGATTGCTGATGCTTACATTCTAGTTGATGTCATAGATAAAAAACACGAGAACAAAAATAATGTGATAATTAGTATAATAGACTCTGTTCTCATTCTCTCCAACAAAACATGTTATAGTGCACAGTGGATTAATTCTGTTAACAGAGATAGGAGCTGAGGGCTCTTAACAGGAAACATCATACAAAATGTGTATAAAAGTAAGTGTTTTTTGAAAATTAGAAAATTAGAGGAAACGAAATGGAAGTATGAAAGTGGATAAAAGATTGATACCATGAAGAGTAATGCCAGAGAAGTACTGTTAGCAGCAGAGATGGGCTAGTATAGAATACTTTTCTTGGAAGAGGCACATGCAGATATATGAACATTAGTGTGTGTGCGAATACATATATATATATATATATATATTTGAATGAGTGTGCTGTTTCTTAGATAAGTGGAGTGATATATTTACATTAAGTGAATTTCATATCTTCTGTGTAATAAAAGTATCTAGTTCTCTCTTTTATGCTGAATTTATGCTCATATATAATAAAGTGAATGCAATCATATGTAATTTGTTTTTAAATTAAGATAAGCAGTTGAAAAATAAGACTAAAAATGGGAGCTATTCAAGTTGCAGATTTATGTTTGATGAAGCATGGCAATAATCATTTTAAATATATTTATGTCCATTTTTATATGAGAAAAATTGAATGTGCTATTTTCCAAATATTTGAAAAAGTGAAAAATCATTTGTGCAAACAACATCTTTTTTTTTAATTGGATCACTGTGAGAAACAGTTACAAACTTTCATGATCGCGTTTCAGTCACACAATGATCGAGCACACATTCCTCCACCAGTGCACATTTTCCACCACCATTGTTCCCAGGGCCCGTTCCACCACCCCCACCCAGTCCTACCCCTGCCTCTGAGGCAGACACATTTATTCTTACTCTCCTTTTCTGATTTTGGGCGTTATGATTTGGAATAGGGATTATAAGAGGCCATCATGTTTGGTCCTTAGTCTACTTTCAGCACATATATCCCATCCTAAGAGATCCCTCCAACCATCATTTACTTAATGGTTCCTTCTCCATCCCAAATTCCTTTTCCCCCAGCAAGCACGTGAGACTGGCTTCCAAACCATGGACTGATCCTCCTGGTCCTTATCTCTACTATCCTTAGGTCTTAGTTTCATAGTATGCTACTTTATATTCCACAAATAGTGCAGTCATTCTATGTCTGACCCTCTCTTTCTGGTTTATTTCACTTAGCATGATACTCTTCATATCCATCCGCATATATGCAAATTTTATGATTTCATCTCTTCTAACAGCTGTGTAGTATTCCACTGTGTAGCTGTACCAAAGTTTCTTTAACCAGTCATCTGTTCTTGGGTTCTTGGGCACTCGGATAGTTTCCAGATTCTGGCTATTGTGAACAGTGCTGCAATGAATATACAAGTGCAGATGTCATGTCTACTATTTTTTTGAACCTCTGTGATGTATTCCCAGGAGTGGTATTGTTGGGTCCTATGGGAGCTCAATTTCTAGCTTTTAGAGGAAATTTTGTTTTCCAAAATGTCTGAACCATTCGGCATTCCCACCATCAATGAGTGGGAATCCCTTTCTCCCCACATCCATGCCAGTACTGGTTGTTCTTGTTCTTATTGATGTGTGCCAGTTTCGGTGGTGTAAGTTGATACCTTATTGTTGTTTTGATTTGCATTTCCCTGATGACTCTCTACGTGGAGCATTTTTTCATGTGCACCATGGCCATATGGATTTCTTTTTTGAGGAAGTTTCTGTTCATTTCTTCTTCCCATTTTTTATGAGTTTGGAGGATTTTTTCTTGTAAATTTCTACTAGTGTCTTGTATATCCTAGATATTAAGCCCCTATCTGATGGGTAGTGGGCAAATATTTTTTTTTCTCATTTCGTGTGATCTTTCTATATTTTACTCACTATTTCTTTGCAGGTGCAGAAGCTTCTTAGCTTAATGTAGTCTCATTTGTTTATATTTGTTTCCACTTGCTTGGTCAGTGGTGTTTCATCTGTGATGATACCTTTAGCTTCAGTATCATGGAAGCTTCTGCCTACAATTTCCTCCATGTACCTTATGGATACAGGTCTGATAATGAGGTCTTTATTCCATTTTTATCAGACGTTTGTGCTTCACTTTATACAAAGATCTGAGTTCATATTTTTTTGCGTGTAGCTGTCCAGTTTTCCCAGCACCATTTGATGAAGAGGCTTTCCTCCCTGAACTTCACATTTCTTGCTCCTTTATCAAAGATTAGGTGATTGTATACTTGAGAATCTGTGACAGAATTTTCATTCTTTTCTGTTGGTCTGCAGGTCTGTTTCTAGTCCAATTACCATGCTGTTTTAATTATTACTGTTTTGTAATACAGTTTGAGATTGGATGAGGTAATGCCATCTTCTTTTTCCCAAGGATTGCTTTAGCTATTCATGGAAGTTTATTACTCCATATGAATTTCAGGAGTTTTTTGTCTATTACTTTGAAGATTATCATGGATATCCTTAAAAAGACTGCATGAATCTGTATAATGCTTTGAGGAGTATTGCCATTTTGACGATTTTTTTCCTTTGTTATAGTTTTTATTAAATCACAGCGGGATACACAGTTACAACATTGTTCATGATTAGGTCTCAGTCATATAATGCTCTAACATCTATCCCTTCACATTTCCCACCAACAGTGTCCCCAGTCCCCTCGCACCTGCTGTTTATCCATGAAGTCGTATACTGTTCTTTCAAACTGACCGAGAGTCTTGCTGGGGGAAGTATTCTTTTTTTCAGTTTTCTTTTTTTTATTTTTTAATTGAGTCACTGTGAGAACAGTTACAGGGATTTTAGGATTCTCAGTCATACTACGCTCAAACACCCATCCCTTCACCAGTGCACATGTTCCACCACCAATAACCTCAGCATACCCCCCTCCCACTCCCCCTCTGCCTGTGTAGCAGATGATTTTCACTTTACTCTTTCCTTACTTTGATTACATTCAATTTTTGACAGGAAAATCACTATCGTTTTTTGGAGTTTTTTCCCCCAACAGTCAGACCTGTCGGAATGGCATCATTAGATCGTATGTTTTCTATTGTTGGTAACAAAGGGCATATGATGTTGTACAGTGACAAAAGCGGCCGCCCAGATTTGGAATTCTGGTATTAGGTCCAGAGGAATTTCTGCCAGAAGCCGCTGCATTCTGAGATTGGTTTCTGTGGCGCTGGGATCATGGCTGCTCAGGAGCAGAGATGCTGTACATGGGTGACTGCTCGGAGTCTCATTTGGGTAGGAAGAAGGGCCGGTTCTGCCTCCCCCATTGCAAGATTCCCCATGCATCCCGTCCCATCACTGCAAACTCCTACCTCTCTGTCCAACTGGTTCTGAATGGTGGCGGTTGCCATGCTGTCCAGGGGGGGAAAGGCCAAGGGACAGAAACCCTTCCCCTCCCGGGACTGCACTGAGCCATAGCTTAATTCAGAGTCCAAGAGTATATCTGCCAGCAGCCACTGCATTCTGAGATTGGTTTCTGTGCCTCTGGGATAATGGATGCTCGGGGTGGCAGAGGCATTCCTGAGCATTTGTTTTGTATGTCAGGAAAGATCACGCAGCCTCACAGTTTGGAGATGTCCCAGTCCCACATACTGGAACCGTGTTAGTAGAAGCTCAGTGCGCCGAGGGATCATTATGTTATGTCCCTTGTGAGGGCATGACTTCCAGCGGTGGCTGGGGCGAATTGGAAACTGGGCTGGCGCCGCCCCGTTCCAGTGCCCCCCTTGGTTTGGAGATGTCCCAGTTCCGCATACTGGAGCTGCATTTTGACGATATTAATCCTCCTGATTCATGAGCAGGGGAATGTGTCTCCATTTCCTAGTGTCTTTTATTTCTTGAAGTAGTGTTTTTTAGTTTTCTTTGTATAGGCCCTTACTTCTTTATTTAAGCTGATTCCAAGATACTTAATTTTCTGAGGCACGATTGTGAACAGGATTGTTTCTTTTTAAATATCTTTCTTTCTTTTCATTCTTTGTGTATAGGAAAGCCATGGACTTTTGGGTATTGATCTTGTAACCTGCCACCATACTATATAATCCTATGATTTCTAGGAGCTTTTATATAGAGCCTTTAGGGTTCTCTAACTATAGTATCATGTCATCTTCTAATAGTAATAGCTTGACTCTTTCCTTTCCTATCTGGATGCACTTGATATACTTTTCTTGCCTAAGTTGTATGGCAAGTACATTCAGTATTATATTGAATAGAAGTGGTGAGGGTTGGCAACCTTGTCTTGTTCCCTATCTTAGACGGAAGCCTCTTAGTTTTTTCCTGTTGAGAAAAATGCTTCTTGTAGTCTTTTGGTAGATGATGGTTATATTGAAACTTCCTTCGACTCCCATTTTGATGAGAGTTCTTTTTTAATCATAAATAGGTGTTGGATCTTGTCAAATGCCTTCTCTATACCTATTGATATTATATGATTTTCATCTTTCCTTTTACTGATATGGTGTATTTTGTTGATTGACTTGCAAATGTTAAACCATTCTTGAATCCCCGGTGTGAATCCTAATTGGTCATGGTGTATGATCTTTTTGATAAGTCATTGGATTCTATTTGCTAATATTTTGTTGAGGATCTTTGCATCTGTATCCATCAGGGATATTGGTCTGTAATTCTCTTTTTTTGTGATGTCTCTGTCTGCTTTTGGTATGAGGGTGATATTTGCCTCATAGAAACTATTTGGAACTGATTGTGTTTCTTCAGTTTCTTGGAAAAGGTTGAACAGGAATAGGAGTATGTTCTCTTTGAAAGTTTGGAAGAATTCACTAGTGAATCCATATGGGCCAGAGTTTTTAGTTTTGGGGAGACTTTTTATTACTATTTCAATATCCTTGATAGTGATAGGTCTGTTCAGGTATTCCAAGTGTTCTTGGGTCAACTTTGGGAGATTATAGGAGTCTCAGAATTTATCCATGTCTTCAAGTTTGTCCAGTTTTGTGGGATAAAGATTTTCTAAGTAATCTTTGATTAACCTTTGAATTTTGTTGGTTCTGTTGTGATGTCTTCATTTTCTTTTCTGATTCTGTTTATTAGGAATCTGTCTTTTTCTTTCCTTGTGAGTCTTGCTAGTATTTTATTGACCTTGTTTATATTCTCAGAGAACCAGCTCTTGGTTTCACTGATCTTTCGAATTGTTTTTTGGGTTTCCATGTCACTAATTTTTGTTCTAAGTTTTATTATTTCTTTACTCCTGTCATGTTTGGGCTCTTTTTCTTGGTCATTCTTCAAGATCTTATGCTGTGAATTTAGGTGACTTTTATGAGCTTGCTCTTTCTTCGTGAGGAATGCTTGTAGAATTATAAACTTTCCTCTTAACACTGCTTTTGTTATGTCCCATAGGTTCTGGTAACTCATGTCTTCATTTTCGTTGGTTTCCAGGAATCTTTTGATTCTCTCTTTGATTTCCTTTCTAAGCCACTCGTTGTTCAATAGTGAGCTGTTTAGTTTCTAGGTGTTTGGTTTGGATTTCTGTTTCTGATTGTGATTCACTTCAATTTTCAGTGCATTATGGTCTGAAAAGATCTTTGATACAATTTCTATCCTCTTAATTTTATGGAGATATGTTTTGTGGCCCAACGTGTAGTCTATCTTGGAGAATGTCCCATGTGCACTTAAGAAGAATGTGTATTCAACTTTTGAGGGATGAAATATTCTATACATTTATATCTACTAAACCCCTATCTTCCATTTCTTCCCTCAGATAAATTATGTCCTTGATTAGCTTGACTCTGGTTGATCTATCTGGAGGTGATAAAGTGGTGCTGAAATCTCCAACTATTACTATCTTGCTCTCATTGTCTTTCTTCAAGTCTATGAGCAGTCACTTTAAGTATTTTTCTGGTTCCTCATTAGGCGTATATACATTTAGGAGTGTGAGTTCTTCCTGGTGTACAGATCCTTTGATCATTTAGAAATGACCTTCACTGTCTCTTGTAACCTTCTTCAGTCTGAAGTCTATGTCGTCTGATATTAGTACAGCCACTCCTGCTTTTTGGAGTGTTATTTTCTTGTAGAATTGATTTCTATTCTTTCATTATGAGTTTGTGTTTGCTCTGATTGTTCAGATGTAGCAAATAATATCTTAAGTTTGGAGGAAAAATTATATACTAAGAAAATAAGCTTCTACAGAGATTTAGAACAGACAGTTCTAGGTGAGAACTACAAAAAAATGACTAAAATTAAAGAAGTTATATAATCCTTGTGCAGAATAAAACAATTAATTACTCGCTTCTTCCCTGAGCTTCCCAGCCGCTGGTGCCCGCACGCTGTGCGCGCGGCCCCAGGACCCATCTCCAGCCAGTGCCCAGCGGAAAGGGACTCCGCCCCTCACCGCAGCTCAGGGTGTGGCTCCTGATTCCTCATCCAGGTGCACCTCTCTTCCTCCCTGACATTTCTAGGTCATTGGCCAAACAGGGCGTGGCCTCTTTGTTAGTGGGCGTGGCCCCCGTACAGTGGGCGTGGTCACCAGGAGCGGCCACTGCTTATGCGGCCGCAGTTATTTCCCCCTTTACTAGTATACTTGAGAGACATCGCAATTCCCTTTAACTAACTTTATGGAGATATCCCCAGTTACCTCACACACAAAACACTAAATTAACCACTAGCCTACTCCAATTCTACCAAAACATTGAAAACACAGGAAAAGAGAGATTAGCTTTAGTGAACTGGAAGGTCCCACCTCCATACAACCGTGACATCATGAAGAAACAGCGCAAATCGCCACAGCAAGGAGAGGACCAAGAAAAGAGTCCAGAAACCTCTACAGGAGTTTCCCACAATTGTGATCTTTCTGATAAAGAATTCAGAGAAGAAATTCTGAGAATGTTCATCGAACTTAAAGAAACGGTGGAGCAGTCAGCGAAGAAATTACGGGAAGAAATGAGAGCAGAAATAGGAAAGCTACATTCAGAGATGTCACGAATAAAAGACATAGTAGACAAAATTAAAAACACAGTTGGAGCCCTCAACAGCAGAATGGCTGCAGCCAAAGAGAGAATTAGTGACCTTGAAGATGAGCAACAGAAATCCCAAAGGCTACAACAAACAATTGAAAAAGATCTTAAATTAGCTCTAGGGCTAATCAGACACCTAGGGGATGATGCCAAGAGAAATAACATAAGAATTATTGGAGTTCCAGAAGGACAGGGAGGCAACCCTAATTAGAAAACCACAGTTAAAGAAATCATTGCTGGAAACTTCCCAGAGCTGGATCAGGCAGATGTTCAGATCCTGGGAGCCAGAGGGTGCCAGCTAGAAGGGACCCTAATAAAAAGACTCCAAGACACATCATAGTCAGAATGATGGATGTAATGGATAGGGATACGATACTGCAAGCAGCAAGATCAAAAAAAGAAATCACATACAAGAGAGCACCCCTTAGATTCACAGCAGACTTATCAGAGGAAACCCTCCAAGCCAGAAGACAATGGTGGGATATAGTGAAAAAACTCAATGAAATGAACGCCTCACCAAGAATACTTTATCCGGCTAAGCTCTCACTCAAACTCAAAGGAACCATACACAATTTCATGGATAAACAACAACTAAGGAACTTCATAGACTCAAAACCAACCTTAAAAGAAGGACTAAGGGGGCTTTTGTAAGACAAGGAAAAACCCTACAAGAACAACAATCCCCACAGAAAGATGGCACAAAATCCCATGACATTAATCTCTCTCAATGTCAATGGCCTAAATGCACCAATTAAAAGATATAGAGTGGCAAAATGGATTCGGAAACAAAACCCAACATTCTGTTGCCTACAAGAAGCACACCTGAACAGTCAGAGCAAACACAGACTCAAAGTCAAAGGATGGAAAACAATCCTGCAAGCAAACAACTCCCTCAAAAAAGCTGGGGTGGCCATACTAGTATCCGACAACATAGATTTCAGGTTGAAAAAGATCAGAAGGGACAGCGAGGGTCACTTCCTATTTATCAAGGGATATGTACAACAGGAAGAAATCACACTCTTAAACGTATATGCCCCTATGAGCGACCGGCTAAATACTTAAAACAAGTCCTAACAGACTTTAAGGAGGAAATTGCTAGCAACACAATAGTAGTCGGAGACTTCATAACCACCTTATCACCTCTGGATAGATCGACAAAAATAAAACTCACCAAGGAAATACTGACACTGAAGGAAAAAATAGAAGAGGGAGGCCTAATAGACCTATGCAGGGCTTCACGCCCCAAAAAGAAAGAATACACATTCTTTTCCAGTGCACATGGAACATTTTCCAAAATAGACCAGGTACTGGGCCACAAAACATACCTCAATAAAAGTAGAAAAATAGAAATTCTGCCAACTATCTTTTCAAACCATGATGCGCTGAAGATAGAAGTTAACCACACACAGATGCAGAGAATCAAAGCAAACACCTGGAAATTAAACAGTTCAGTGTTGAACAGTGAGTGTGTCAGGAAGGAAATCAAGGAAGAAATCAAGAGATACCTCGAAACAAATGAAAATGAAGACACAAACTACTAAAACCTGTGGGACGCAGATAAAGCTGTGTTAAGGGGAAAATGTATAGCTCTATACTGGGATTCTTGGTGGTGGAATATGAGCACTGGTGAAGGGATGGGTATTCGAGCATTGTATAACTGAGATTTAAACCTGAAAACTTTGTAACTTTTCACATGGTGACTCAATAAAAAATTTAAAAAAAAGAAAATGTATAGCTCTGCAAGCATTCCTTAGGAAGGAAGAAAGGGCCTACAGAGATAGCCTGACTTCACAGCTCAAGGCCTTAGAAAAGGACCAGAAAAAGTAACCCAAACCAGACCGAAGGAAGGAAATAATAAAAATTAGAGCAGAAATTAATGACATTGGGCACCTTTCCACCACCGCCGTCGGTTCCTGACCAATCTCCACTCTGCAGGTAAATAGGCAATCCCTTGAGAGCCTGCCTCAGCGCGGAGAAGCCCCCTCCCCGCCTCCTGCCCGCCTTGGCTTGGGGCTTGTCCTGAAGCCCCTGCCTGGCACCTTTCCGCCACTGCCGTCGGTTCCTGACCAATCTCCACCCTGCAGAAAAGTCCTTTGTCAAAGGACCATAGCCCCAAATCTTCAGTTGAGGTTCCTCCCAAGCTTACGAGAGCTCCAGATAGTAAAGCCCATAACAACATGAAGAAACAGAGAAAATCCCCACCACCAGGAGAGAGCCAAGAAAATATCTCACTAACGTTAGCAGCGACATCCCAGAAATACATCCTCCTCTCAGATAAAGAATTCAGAGAGAAAATTGTGAGGATGGTTCACGAACTCAAAGAAACTATGGAATGAACATCCAATAAATTAAGAGAGGATATGGATGCAGCATTGGAACGCTCCACCAAGATAATCCAGGAAGAAATGAGAGCAGAAATTTCAAAGCTACGAACAGAAGTCACACAACTAAAAGAATCAGTAGATGAAATGAAAAACTCCTTAGGAGCCCTCAATAGTAGAATGACTACAGCCGAAGACAGAATCAGTGAGCTTGAAGATGAGCTGCACAAAGCATATAGGCAACAACAAATAATGGCAAAAGACCTTAAAATGGCTCTAGAGCGAGTTAGAGTACTAGGGGATGACCTCAGGAGAAACAACATAAGAATCATGGGAGTGCCGGAACCACACGGAACCAATCCCAATGAAAAAAATGCCATTAGAGACATCATTGCTAAAAAATTCACAGAGCTAGAGAATGCGGACATCCAGATACAAGGAGTCCGAAGGGTGCCAGCTAAAAGGGACCCAAATAGAAAATCCCCAAGGTATATCATAGTCAGAATGATGGATGCCATGGATAGAGACACAATACTGCAAGCAGCAATATCAAAGAAGGAGATCATATACAAAGGCACACCCCTTAGATTCACAGCAGACCTATCAGAAGAAACCCTCCAAGCCCGAAGACAATGGTGGGATATAGTGAAAAAACTTCATGAAATGAATGCCTCACCAAGAATACTCTACCCAGCTAAACTCTCAGTTAAACTTGAAGGAACCATACACTATTTCATGGATAAACAACAACTAAGGAACTTCATAGACTCAAGACCAAATTTAAAAAAAGGACATAAAGGGCTACTATAAGACAAGAAAAACGACCTATAAGAACAACAAACCCTACAGAAAAATGGCACAAAATCCCATGACAATAATTTCTCTTAATGTTAACGGGCTAAATGCACCAATCAAGAGACACAGAGTGGCAAAATGGATTCGGAAACTAAACCCAACTCTCTGCTGCCTACAAGAAACACATCTGAATAGTCAGAACAAACACAGATTAAAAATCAAAGGATGGAAGACAATCCTGCAAGCAAACAGTCCCCTCAAAAAAAAAAGGCGGGGGTGGCCATACTAGTATCCGATAGCATAGATTTCAGGCTGAAAAAGATCAGAAGGGACAGCAAAGGTCATTTTATATTCACCAAGGGATATATACAACAGGAAGAAATCACACTCCTAAACGTATACGCACCTAATGAACGACCAGCTAAATACTTAAAAGAACTCCTAACAGAATTTAAGGAGAACATAACTAGCACCACGATAGTAGTTGGAGATTTCAACACTGCCTTATCACCTCTGGATAGATCGACAAGAAAAGATAAGCAAGGAAACGATGGCCCTGAAGGAAGAAATGGAGGAGACAAGGCTAATAGACCTATACAGGGCTATACACCCCAAAAAGAAAGAATACACTTTCTTTTTCAGCGCACACGGAAGGTTTTCCAAAATAGACCATGTTCTGGGCCACAAATTATACCTTAATAGAATTGGGAAGATAGAAATTGTATCAACTATCTTTTCAGACCATGATGCACTGAAGATGGAAGTTAATCATGCACAGATGCAGAGAACCAAGTCAAATACTTGGAAATTAAACAACTCACTATTGAAAATTGAGAGGGTCACGGAGGAAATCAAGGAAGAAATCAAGAGGTACCTCGAAACAAATGAGAATGAAGACACAAGCTACCAGAACCTATGGGACGCAGCTAAAGCTGTGTTAAGGGGAAGGCTCTGCAAGCCTTCCTCAGAAAGGAAGAAAGGGCCTATATAGATGGCTTGACTTCGCAGCTCAAGAACTTAGAAGAGGACCAGCAAAAGGAACCCAAACCAGATCGAAGGAAAGAAATAATAAAACTTAGAGCAGAAATTAACGATATGGAAACCAGAAAAACAATACGTAAGATCAATGAAACAAAGAGCTGGTTCTTCGAAAAAATAAATAAGACTGATAAAACGCTAGCAAGACTCACAAAAAAAGAAAGAGAGAAAACCCTAATAAACCAAATCAGAAATGAAAAGGGGGACATCACAACAGAAACCAAGGAGATTCAAAGGATCATCAGAACAGAAACCAAGGAGATTCAAAGGATCATTCTCTTGTTTCGTGGCATACTTTGAAAGTCTGTATGCCACGAAACAAGAGAACCTAAAAGAAATGGACGAATTCCTTGACTCCTACAATATCCCAAGACTAGCCAAGAAGACGTGAAATACCTCAATAGGCCCATAAATATCAAGGAAATCGAAACTGTAATCAAAAGTCTCCCCAAACACAAAAGCCCAGGTCCAGACGGATTCACTGGCGAATTCTTCCAAACATTTAAAGAAGACTTGTTGCCAGTTCTCCTCAAGCTTTTCCAGGAAATTAAAAAGACAGGAACCCTTCCCAACAGTTTCTACGAGGCACATATCTCCCGAATACCAAAGCAAACAAAGACACCACTAACAAAGAAAACTATAGACCAATATCCTTGATGAACACCGATGCAAAGATCCTCAACAAAATAGTAGCAAATAGAATCCAACAACTCATCAAGAAGATGACCAAGTGGGATTCATCCCGGGGATGCAAGGATGGTATAACATTCAGAAATCAATCAACATAATCTATTATGTAAACAAAAGTAAAGATAAAAACCATATGATCATATCAATAGATGCAGAGAAAGCATTTGACAAGATCCAAAACCATTCATGATAAAAACTCTCACCAAAATGGGTTTTGGAGGAACCTTTCTCAAGATAGTCAAAGCCATCTACCACGAACCTATGGCAAGCATTATAATCAATGGAGAAAAACTAAGGGCTTTTCCTCTAAGATTGGGGACAAGAAAAGGATGCCCACTCTTACCACTTCTCTTTAATATAGTATTGGAAGTATTAGCAATAGCCATCAGGATAGAAAAAGATATTAAGGGGATTCAGATCGGAAAGGAAGAAATCAAGCTCTCACTATTCGCAGACGATATGATGCTATACCTAGAGAAACGTAAAAGCTCTAGTAAGAAACTCTTAGAAACAATTGACCTATACAGTAAAGTCGCAGGCTATAAAATCAATACCCAAAACCCATGGCCTTCCTATAAGCAAACAATGAGACAGAGGAAAGGGACATGAAAAAAGCAATCCCGTTCAAAATTGTGCCCCAGAAAATCAAATACATTGGAATCAGCTTAACAAAAGAAGTAAAGGACCTCTACAAAGAAAACTATAAAACCCTACTCCATGAAATAAAAGAGGACACGAAGAAATTGAAACATATCCCCTGCTCATGGATAGGGGGAATAAACATTGTCAAAATGGCAATACTCCCAAAAGCATTATACAGACTTAACATGATCGCTATAGGGATACCCGTGACATTCTTCAAAGAAACGGAGCAAGCAATCCTGAAATTTATATGGAACAATAAACGCCCACGGATAGCTAAAACAATTCTGGGGGAAAAGGTGATGGGAGGCATCACCCTCCCCAACCTTAAACTGTACTACAAAGCGGTAACAATTAAAACAGCATGGTACTGAAACAAAGGCAGAGCTGCATACCAATGGAACAGGGTGGAATATTCCCACACACAACCTCAAATGTATGATCATCTAATCTTTGATATAGGAGCAAGAGATGTGAAGTGGAGCAAGGAAAGCCTCTTTAACAAATGGTGCTGGCACAACTGGACAACCACATGCAAAAAAATGGGTTTAGACCTCGACCTGACACCATGCACAAAAGTCAGATCAAAATAGAATAAAGACCTCAACATCAGACCACAAACCATAAAGTACATTGAAGACAAGGTCGGCAAAACCCTCCACGATATTGAAGATAAAGGTATCTTCAAAGATGACACGGAAATAAGCAATCTAGTAAAAACAGAGATCAACAAATGGGACTACATTAAACTAAAAAGCTTCTGCACCACAAAAGATACAGTGACCAGAATACAAAGACTATCTACAGAATGGGAAAGGATATTTACACAATACCTATCAGTTAAGGGGTTAATATCAATGGAATATAAAGCACTGGTTGAACTGTACAAGAAGAAAACATCCAATCCCATCAAAAAATGGGGCGAAGAAATGAACAGAAACTTTACCAAGGAAGAGATACGAATGGCCAAAAAGCACATGAAAAAGTGCTCTACATCACTAATCGTCAGAGAGATGCAGATCAAAACAACCATGAGATACCACCTCACACCACAGAGACTAGCACACATCCAAAAGAACAAAAGCAACCGCTGTTGGAGAAGATGTCGGGAGAAAGGGACCCTTCTACACTGCTGGTGGGAATGTCGGCTAGTTCAGCCCTTTTGGAAAACAATATGGACGATTCTGAAAAAACTAGAGGTTGAGCTCCCATTTGACCCAGCAATACCACTGCTGGGAATATATCCCAGAAAAGCCAAAAAGTATAGTCGAAGTGACATCTGCACTTATATATTCATCGCAGCACTGTTTACAATAGCCAGAATCTGGAAAAAACCCGAGTGCCCTAGAACAGATGACTGGTTGAAGAAACTTTGGTACATCTATACAATGGAATACTATGCAGCTGTTAGAAAAAAAATGAGGTCATGAATTTTACGTATAAGTGGATCAGCATGGAAAGTATCATGCTAAGTGAAATGAGTCAGAGAGAGACAGACATAGAAAGATTGCACTCATCTGTGGAATATAGAATAATAAACTATAAGACTAATGCCCAAGAATAGTAGAAATAAGTACCAGGAAGTTGTGTCTATGGCTTGGATGCTGGTCTCTCATTCTGAGTAACTCAGGGAAGGGACCACCAAGTAAAATGTGGTTGGAGTTCATGTGGGGGAAGGGTGATGCGGGCCGAATATAGACTAGAGACTGAACACAATGGCCACTCAACACCTTTACTGCAAACCACAACACCTAATCAGAGATAGAGAACAAAAGGGAAGACCCTGCCATAGTGGCAGTGTGGGGTGGGGGGAGACGGGACTGGGGAGGTGGGAGGGATGTTGGGTTTACTGGTGGTAGAGAATGGGAACTGGTGAAGGGATGGGTTATCGAACTTTGTATGGGGGAAACATGAGCACAAAAATGTATAAATCTGTAACTGTACACTCACGTTGACTCTCTAAATAAAAATAAACTAATAAAAAAGAAATTAATGACATTGGAAACCCAGAAAACAATCCGAAAGGTCAATGAAACCAAGAGCTGGTGGCTCTATGAAAAAATGAACAAGATTGATAAACCACTAGCAAGACTCACAAAGAGAGAGAAAAAACCCTAATACACCGAATCAGGAATGAAAAGGGGGACATCACAACAGAAACCAGTGAAATTCAAAAGATTATCAGAGACTACTTTGAAAGTCTATATGCCACGAAACAAGAGAACCTAAAAGAAATGGATGAATTCCTTGACTCCTACAATCTCCCAAGACTGAAGAAAGAAGACATGGAATTCCTGAGAGACCCTTTAATATCAAGGAAATTTAAACTGTAATCAAAAGTCTCCCCCCCAAAAAAAAGCCCAGGTCCAGATGGATTCACTGGTGAATTCTTCCAAACATTTAAATAAGACTTGTTGCCAATTCTCCTCAAGCTTTTCTAGGAAATTGAAAAAACAGGAACTCTCCCAAATAGTTTCTATGAAGCACATATCTCCCTCATACCAAAAGCAAACAAAGACACCACTAACAAAGAAAATTATAGACCAATATCCATGATGAACACCGATGCGAAGATCCTTAATAAAATATTAGCAAATAGGAACCAACATCTCATCAAAAAGATCATACACCATGACCAAGTAGGATTCATCCCGGGGATGCAAGGATGGTTTAACATTCGGAAATCAATCAACATAATTCATCATATCAACAAAAGTAAGGATAAAAACGATATGATCATTTCAATAGATGCAGAGAAAGCATTTGACAAGATCCAACATCCGTTCATGATGAAAACCCTCACCAAAATGGGGTTTGGAGAAGCTTTCCTCAAGATAGTCGAAGCCATCTATCACAAGCCTATGGCAAGCATTATCCTCAACGGGGAAAAACAAAGGGCCTTTCCTCTAAGATCAGGGACAAGACAAGGATGCCCACTCTCACCACTTCTCTTCAACATAGTTCTGAAGTACTTTTGATAGCTATTAGACAAGAAAAAGAGATTAAGGGCATCCAGATAGGAAAGGAAGAATTCAAACTCTCACTATTTGCAGATGATATGATTCTATATCTAGAGAAGCCTAAAGCCTCTACTAAGAAACTCTTAAAAACAATACACTTATACAGTAAAGTTGCAGGCTACAAAATCAATACCCAAAAGTCCATGGCCTTCCTATACACAAACAATGAGGCAGAGGAACGGGACATGAAAAAAGCAATCCCATTCACAATTGTGCCCGAGAAAAATCAAGTTCCTTGGAATCAACTTAACCAAGGAAGTAAAAAACCTCTACAAAGAAAACTATAAAACGCTACTACATGAAATAAAAGAGGACATGAGGAAATGGAAACATATACCCTGCTCTTGGATCAAGAGAATCAATATTGTCAAAATGGCAATACTCCCCAAAGCATTATACAGATTCAACGCGATCCCTATAAGGATACCCATGATATTCTTCAAAGAAACGGATCAAGCAATCCTAAAATTTATATGGAACAACAAACGCCCACGGATAGCTAAAACAATTCTGGGGAAAATAACGATCGGGGGCATCACCCTCCCCAACCTTAAACTTTACTACAAAGCAGTAACAATTAAAACAGCATGGTACTGGAACAAGGGCAGAGCCGCAGACCAATGGAACAGGGGGGAGTATACCTACACACAACCCCAAATGTATGATCATCTAATCTTTGATAAGGGAGCAAGAGATGTAAAGTGGAGCAAGGAAAGCCTCTTTAGCAAATGGTGTTGGCACAACTGGACTCCAAACCACATGAAAAGAATGGGCTTAGACCTCGACCTGACACCATGCACAAAAGTCAGATCAAAATGGATAAAAGACATCAACATCAGACCACAAACCATAAGGTACATTGAAGACAAGGTCGGCAAAACCCTCTACGATATTGAAAATAAAGGTATCTTCAAAGATGACATGCAACTGGCCAACCAAGTGGAAACAGAGATCAACAAATGGGACTACATTAAACTAAAAATCTTCTGCACCTCAAAAGATACAGAGACCAGAATACAAAGACAATCTACAGAATTGGAAAGGATATTTACCCAATACCCATCAGATAAGGGATTGATATCAATGGTATATAAAGCACTGGTTGAACTGTACAAGAAGAAAACATCCAACCCCATCAGAAAATGGGGCAAAGAAATGAACAAAAACTTTACCAAGGAAGAGATACGAATAGCCAAAAGGCACATGAAAAAGTGCTCTACATCACTAGTCATCAGGGAGAGGCAGATCAAAACAACCATGAGATACCACCTCACACCACAGAGACTAGCACACATCCAAAAGAACAAAAAGAACCACTGTTGGAGAGGATGTGGGGAGAAAGGGACCCTTCTACACTGCTGGTGGGAATGCCGACTAGTTCGGCCCTTTTGGAAAACAATATGGATGATTCTCAAGAAATTAGAAGTTGATCTCCTATTTGACCCAGCAATTCCGCTTCTGGGAATATATCCCAGAGAAGCAAAAAAGTATAGTAGAAATGACATCTGCACTTATATGTTCATCGCAGCACTGTTTACAATAGCCAGAATCTGGAAAAAAACCCGAGTGCCCTAGAACAGATGACTGGTTGAAGAAACTTTGGTACATCTATACAATGGAATACTATGTAGTTGTTATGAAAAATGAGGTCATGAATTTTGCATATAAGTGGATCAGCATGAATAGTGTCATGCTAAGTGAAATGAGTCAGAAAGAGATAGACAGACATAGAAAGATTGCACTCATCTGTGCAATACAAAATAACAGAGTAGGAGGCTAACACCCAAAAATGGTAGAAATAAGTTCTAGGAGGTTGATTCCATGGCTTGGAGACTGGCCTCACATTCTGGGGAGAGGGCAACTCAGAGAAGGGAACACTAAGTAAAATGTGGTCAGAGGCCATGCGGGGGAAGGGTGATTCGTGCTCAATGTAGACTAGAGACTGAACACAATGGCCACTCAACACCTTTATTGCAGACCACAACACCTAATTAGAGAGAGAGAACAAAAGGGAATACCCTGCCACAGTGGCAGGGTGGGGTGGGGGGAGATTGGACTGGGGAGGTGGGAGGGATGCTGGGTTTACTGGTGGTGGAGAATGGACACTGGTGAAGGGATGGACTCTCGAACTTTGTATGAGGGAAACATGAACACAAAAATGTATAAATCTGTAACTGTACCCTCACAGTGATTCACTAATTAAAAATAAATAAATTAAAAAAACATTTAATTACTCAAAATTCAAACTGGTTTTGTCTAGTTTTTATTTTTGTTTTTTGCTATTTTTGTACTGTGATGAACTTACACACCTAATTTTCTCCACTTCAGCTGCTTTTTGCAATTTCTGTATCTGAAATAAAAATAACATTATATTTTATCAATAACTATAGAATGCAATAAAAGCCAAAATGAAAAAGTAGGGAGAAAATTAGTGAAAAAACATTAGATATTGCAGGGGTATATTAATTATTGTTATTTTCTCCATAGATTTAATAGAAAACCATTAACACCAGTTGCCTTTCACTTTAAAAAATAAGCTAACAAATTTGCTCATAAAGTATTGAAAAATGAGTCCATTTTTTCTTAAACAACTCTGAGAGTTGTGTTGAAATTTAAAATTTTAAATATATTTTCTATATGAAAAGTAAGAATGGAGGTCATTGATGGGAAGAATATTCTTCCTTTGATATGCTTATTCTAACCCTAAAATATATTTTAGTCCTATGACAATTTTTACCTTCCTAAATTCTTTCATAAAAATTCTGACACTAGTTATGATATCACTAATGTTGCAGATTGATATTTTGGATTCGGTTCACCCTTGTTTCCTACTTCTAGCAGGCAATGGGTCTAAATAATGCTTGCTCCTAAGTCAATTATTTGAAAATAGAACTCATAATATTAGATTTACTATGACACTCTTAACTTTGTAGTGAATTGAAGTGTTTGTAGTATCTGTAAAATTGACTGATAGCTCTGATAGCTTTCATACCAATGGTAGTTGTGCAGAGAATAAGACTTTTATGTTCAAAATAGCAGCAAGGTCAAATAACTACAAAAGATAGTCTGTAAATGCTACTTATGATTTTGTAGAAATGCTATAAGCAGCTTATACAAATGCTGGGTCTTCAAAGAAGTGAGTATGTGGAGAAGAGTTGCTCATAGAAAAGGATGACATTGTTACAACAAAATTATGAGGATACTAGTATAAAAACAAATAAATAAAAACCTGTTTAACTAACCTATGTTGTGAATTTTAATAATTTCTTTGGGGGGAAGTACACTGTTTTATATTCTCCTTTTTCCCATGATGTATTAGGAAGCAATCCCTCAGGTCTACAAGAGTTAAGTGGGAGGTAATAATTAAATGTTTTTTTTTGTATTGAGTCATTTGTGTTTTAGTTCTCTAACACTGAGTTGCCAAGTTTGCATATCATAGGACTTCATGTGAAGATTAGCAAGGAGGATCTTCCTCTTTCTACCTCCTTCTACCTCAACCTATATATTGAAGATTAACTCCCAGGAATAACTTTGCTTTGTTTTGTTTTTTTGCTTTTTGGGTCACACCCTACAATGCTCAGGGGAGACTCCTGTCTCTGCACTCAGGAATTACTTCTTGCAGTCCTCGGGAACCATATGGGATGCTGGGAATCGAACATGGGTCGGCCGTATGCAAGGCAAACGCCCTACACACTATGCTATCACTCCAGCCCCCAGGAACAACTTTGGTATGGTGTACTCTTCCCTGTGAGAATCAAAGAGCTGTATCTTGATATGGATCCCTTCCTCCATGAAAAAATCTTTAACGTACTGTCAATGCACGGTATTAACATATTATATACTTCATATTATTTTTTTTCTTTTTGGGTCACTCCCGGCGATGCTCAGGGGTTACTCCTGGCTTTTCACTCAGGAATTACTCCTGGCAGTGCTCGGGGGACCATATGGGATGCTGGGAATAGAACCTGGGTCTGCCGTGTGCAAGGAAAACACCCTACCCACTGTGCTATTACCCCAGCCCCCAGGAATAACTTTGGTATGGTGTACTCTTCATTGTGAGAATCAAGGACCTGTATCTTGATACGGATCCCTTCCTCCATGCAAAAATATTTAATATAGTGTCAATGCATAGTATTAACATATTATATACTTCATATAATTTTAACACTTAAAAAAGTTGAAAGTCATTCTCCCAAGCATGACTTTTGATTACTTATTATTTAGTTTCCCCTTTAATTTTGGAAAACTTTCTTTAGGTTAAACAGTAAGTCTTTCCTACTAATATTTCACTCAATCTTATTGGGTTCTCAGTAGTTATATTGCATGGTATAATTGTTCACAGACAAATTTTTTCATTAGTTTTCTTCTGAATTCCATGATATTCCAATAATTGTAGTGCACAGTACACTGTGTAGGGCTGGAGTGATAGCACAACGGCTGGACATTTGCCTTTCACATGGCTGACCCGAGTTTGATTCCTCTGTTCCTCTCAGAGAGCCCAACAAGCTACTGACAGTATCGAGCCTGTGAGGCAGAGCCTGGCAAGCTACTCGTGCGTATTGGATATGCCAAAAACAGTAACAATAAGTCTCTCAATGAGAGACGTTACTGGTGCCTGCTCAAACAAATCGATGAGCAACGTGATGACAGTGACATGACAGTAGTGCACAGTAGTAAGTACCAGGAAGGCCTATGGGGCTCCTCTACCTAGAGTCTTAATTAAACTTTTTCTAAATTAAAGCAATCTTTGCTGAGACACTTGTCAGACTAGCTTTACAGGCTTTTCTGGAACATAGGAGGCAATGCCATAATCAGTAGAAGCAAGACAGGGATCGGGACCTAAGCAGTAAGCTTGATTATTCACAGGGAAGTGATTTATTACACCCACAAGACCTGATAATATGATGGAAGACAGCAAAGGAGGTATAAGGAGTAGGAGAGAATTTCAAATATTGGGGCTAAAAAAGAAAAGATTTCATAGTAGTACTGCAAGTTTGATGATAGCAGCCTGTCACCGTTTGCCCTAAAATTTAGCGATATGATGTTCTCTTCATCTTTTACTTCACTCACAAAGACAAATCTCAAGAAAGAATCTACTTTTTATGAGTTGAAAAGTATAAATAAATGATAAGGCTTCTAATTAACTTTTTAGTGAACATGTTTGACAGAAATAAAAATCCCTTCTTGGGTTAAGCCCAAAATACGAAACTGAATGTATGAAATATCAAAGCTATAATATATGATTTGAACATAAGTTGATTTTTTGCTTCAAGATCTTTATAAAGTAAGGAAAAACATCAATAAAATTAAAATTATATTTACATATGTATTTATTTTGAATAAATAAAATATTTATAATTCACATGTAGTATTATTTAGCCATGAGAAAACCCTGCTATTTTCAAAAACATCATTGTAACCCTAGGGCATTATGCTCAGTGTACTCAGACAGAGAAAGGTAGATACACTATTATATCACTTATATGTGGAATCTCAAAAGCCAAACGAGAGGTATAGCAATGATACAGCGGTTAGTGCACTTGCCTTGCACTCACCCGAACTGGGTTCATTCTCTAGCACCACATATTTTTCCACAAGCCCCGCTAGGTATTATTCCTGAATTCGAGTCTGGAATAAGCCCCGAGTACTACAATATCTGCCCCCTCCCTCCAATACACACATACACACACGCATGTGCACAACTAGGGCTCAGAGAAATAGCAATGATGGCCTCGTTGCTAATATATGGTCAAGAATTCAGATCCCCCCATGTTGCCACATATGTTGAAAGGAATTCTAGTAGCTGTGCTGTTGGAGCTTGGCCACTCTGCTGTCTGTCTGAGATCTCTACAAAGAATTTCCAGCTCTGCCACAGACAGGTGTGTGTAAGCACCACAAATGAGTGGGAATTTTGGTGAACAACAAAAATAAGAAAGGTTGTACAAGTGTCATAATCAGGAAATATTTTATTTATACAGACTGACCTTCTGCTTACTGCTCCACCTTCCCACATGAGGCTCGTCTCTGGCTGATATCACTGGGCAAATTCATAACAAGAGCCAGAGTTTCTCCCTCCAGAGTGGGTTCCAGGAGCCTCCACACCTGACCCGCACCATATTAAGGGCCCATTTACTGCTGCTGAAGCATGCAGCCATTTATGTTGCTGTGCGATAGATCTACTGAACAAACTACATGGTGCTAACTTATACTTCCTATTACTCCATGTGAAGGGAAATATAAAGGACAACCTCTAACTAATTCCTCATCATCTTTCTGGGAGGTTAGCTACAAAAAATGACTGCCATCATAGCAAGGATACTGGAAAAACAATGGGGAAAACACACAGAACCCAGCAAGCTCAATGAGTGAAAATTATACCACCAAAGACATACACAACAACAGTAAATCCTCAGTGTCTTAAGTGACGCTATGATGAGGATGCTCAATAAGTTCAAAGAAATGATAGCACAGGTACTCTGCTCAGCAAAGCATGAGAAAGTATAAGAGTCAAAATTAAAAAGCTATTACAGTCAGAAATGACAGGAATGGGGGAGCTGGAGCAATAGCACAGCGGGTAGGGCGTTTGCCTTGCACACAGCCAACCAGGTTTCAATTCCCAGCATCCCATATGGTCACCCGAGCACCGCCAGGAATAATTCCTGAATGAATAAGTCAGGAGTTACCCCTGTGCATTGCTGGGTATGACCCCAAAAAGAAAAAAAACAAGAAAGAAATCATTGATAAGGTCTTCCCAGCACTGAGCATTACAGGCACTGTTATCCAAAAGGCTCAGAGTCCCAGTGAAAATAGACCATTTAGGAAAACTCCAAGACACATTATATTAAAAGTGAAAAAACCCAAAGACAAAGACAATACTGAAAGGAGCAAGATTTAAAAATAAGAAACTTGGATACAAAGGAAAGCCCATAATATGTACAACAGATGTATCGAATGAGACTACATGCCAAAAGAATATGGAAATATACAAAACCTCAATGAACTGAATGCCTCATCAAGAATACTCTATCCATATAGACTATCATTTAGAATTTAAGGAACTGCACAGAACTTCATGAAAAGGTAGGATCTCAGGGAATTAATAGCCCTGGGAACAGTTTTGCAAGAATCATTAAAAGGGCTCCATTAAAGGTCAGGAGAAACTCCCATCATGCGGTATTGAACATGGCACACACTAATCGTGTATATGGTTGTCCTTTACTAGATTAAAAAAGGTTAAAATACAGCAGTTAATCATCACAAATTGACTATTATTATTATATTTATTTTCTAATAATTTTATTTGCCATTCTTTTAAGTTTTTGGAACAAATAATAAATAAATTTGTTAAATGCCTGCCAAAGGGGCAAAAGAAAAGTAAAGAAGATATGATATTACCACAATAAGGTTCAAATGCAAAATAAAATTTAATGCTATTTCTTTTAGATGCCAGAGTTGAAAGCTTAGTTATGTAAATGAGATAGGCTGTATACTATATTGTATTAAATGATATGCATTTCCTTATTTACATAGGTTGATATCATATAACAGTTAATCACTACAAATTTACTTTTGTTCAGTTATCTTCTGATAATTTCATTGTCATTTCTTTAAGTTCTGTTGAAGTAAACAATATGAAAAAATTTGTTATCTGCCTGCAAAGGAATATAATAAATTTAGGTGAGGGATGAGAAGGACCCTAGGGACACTGGTGGGATTGGTGTTGCAAATTTGTATGCCTGAAACAATTCTTTTCTGGACAAGTTTGATACTGATTGGATTTTTTTTTTTTTTTGCTTTTTGGGTCACACCCAGCGATGCTCAGGGGTTACTCCTGGCTTTGCACTCAGGAATTACTACTCCTGGCGGTGCTTGGGGGACCATATGGAATGCCGGGGATCGAACCCGGGTCGGCCGCGTGCAAGGCAAACGCCCTACCGGGTGTGCTATCGCTCCGGCCCCGATACTGATTGGATTTTAATAAAAGTAAATGAATAAATATGCATTGAATTTTAAAAATTAATAAATTATATAAAATATAGCTTAATTTTTAAATTGATTATGGGAAATGTTTTAACCCTTTATGTGTGGAATCTAAAAGTTTCAATTAGTAAAATATTTATTGTGAGATATAGGCATATTACATAATCTTCTTAGGTCCTGGGAGATAGCTTAAGCGGTGGAGAAAGTGCTTAATATGTGTAAGATACTAAAGAAACATATGATTGGGAGCCGGAGCCATAGTCCACCAAGTAAGTATTTGCCTCGCATGCAACCAGTCCAGGTTTGATCACTGATAACCTGTATAGATTCTGAGCACACCAGAAGTGATCCCTTAATGCAGAGCTTGGTGTAATTCTTGACTATTTATAGGTGTGTTCCAATAAAGAAAAAAACTATGCTACAGAATAATCCATAGAGCACTGTTGGGTGTACCCCTGATGGTCCACAAACACCTGAAGACTGAAGCAACAAACTGTGAGTCCTGTATAAGAAGACTGACCATCACCGCAACTGACCTCCCTTGAGAACTGTCATGTGTAGTCCTTATAAAATATATAAAACATTGTAATAATACTCATGTCCCTATATAATTTTATTGTTACCCAATCAAAGATATAATTTTATTCTTCTTCACTTTTAGGCTTTGAGTGGAATACACCAATAATAAATTAATTCTTATGCCTGGGGGAATATTAAGAAAAATTATATGATCCTGTGTAATTAAGTTAATATTTCTATAGGATATTTCGTATCTTCTTAATTAATTTTATTTTTTGGTAATGAAATCTTTCACACTTAATGAGTAAGTGTAGTCATGAGATTGAAATTTAAAAGAGCAGTAGTCAGAGATAGTACAGGGGTTATGACATTTGATTTGTATGTGGCTAGTTATGGTTCTAATACAACACCACATATGGTATCCTGAGCACAGGAGGGGTAATCCCTAAGCATAGCTGTGTGAGTCTAGCCTCTGCACCACAGAAAAGGAAAAAAATAGGTGATTTTCAGGAGGTTGAAAACCTGAAGCTTGCTTCCTTTGACCTAGATATGAAAGAAGGTAGAATCAGGCATGCTTGATAGAAAATAGAATATCTCAGAGAATTCTGAAGAGAATGACATGCGGTAATAGAGATATACTCATATATAAGAATTTTGCCGGGGCTGAAGCCATAGCACAGCGGGGAGGGCGTTTGCCTTGCACGCGGTTGACCCGGGTTTGATTCCCAGCATCCCATATGGTCCCCTGAGCACTGCCAGGAGTGATTCCTGAGTGCATGAGCCAGGAGTAACTCCTGTGCAACCCCTGTACTATCCCAAAAAGCAAAAAAAAAAAAAAGAAAAAGAATTTTGCCAACATCTTGTCTTCCTGTTTATTTGATTCTGAACTTCAAGTTACATATTTTGCTTGTGTATTAAGTTTAAGTATTGAGTTTGTGTGCAGTGTCTCTAGTGATATTTATGTATGTTGCAAATGATTGAAGGCATGGGGTCTAGAGCCTATTTTCTCAAATATATCAGGTGTTATGGACTGACTTGTGCCACTCCCCAAAGCCATGTACTGAATACTGGCCCTCAACTATAACTGCATCTGAGGATAGATTACTTAGGACGTAATTAAGATGACTTAAGATCATAATGGTAAATACCTAATTATATAGGATTCGTGGTCTTCTAAGAAGATGAAGATTCCTCTGATTCTCTCTCCTCTATGTGCATATAGAAGACCATTTGTGGACATAATTAGACAGTAGATCTCCACAAGCAAGGTATATAACTCTCACCAGAAACTAAATAAGCTTGTCCCTTAACCTCTTAAGGCCTTCTTAGGCTCCAAAACTGTTAGTCATTCAATCTGTACTTCTCTTATGACATTCTGAGTTCTTTTATGGCATCTTGAGAATACTAAGATACAAGCTAGGCTACAAGTCTCTGAAAACAATGAACATAATTGTTTTCCACATGGCAAGAGATAAATGGTGCAACTTTATTGATGGGTACTAATATATAAATGAGCCAGAGGCAGTCATTTTGTGTCTTTTTAAAAAAATTATTTATATTATTGAATCACCATGTGGAAAGTTTCAAAGCTTTCAGGCTTATGTTTCAGTTATACACTGATCGAACACCCATCACTTCACCAGTGCACATATTCCACCAGCAAAAACCCCAATATACCTCCCACCTCCCACCCCCTACCCCCGCATAACTGATAAATTTAACTTCCCTTTCTCTTTACCTTGATTATATTCCATATTTCAACACAAAACTCAGTATTGTTGTTGGAGTTTCCCTTTCAAAAACAGCCCTGCTGACAAGGAAGCACTTGATAATTAGTTTTCTACTGCTGAGAATGAAGAGATATGAAGTCGCATGGCCGCTATCACGGCTATGCAGTTTGGGAGTTCTGGATTTTAGTATTTTAGTAACTAAGACGAAGGAGATTTATGTTAGAATTTGCATCATTTCACTTCCTGGGGCAGCATGGGGCTATGGCTTAGTTCACAGTCTAGAGACATTGCTGCAAGCAGCTTCTGGTACCAAAAGTAGTCTAGCTGGCCTTCGGATCATAGTTGATCAGCAGCAGAGTGGATGCACAAATGTGTGGCCACCCGGGTCGCATCCAAAATGGAGAGCCCATTTTGTGTCTTAAGGCAATAGTTACTGATAACTCGTAAGTCCCACTATACTCCAGTATACTCTTTTAGAGATGCTGAGAGTAATGTTTGGAAAGTAAATCCTGCTGCAAGAAAAGGGAAATGTTTGAAGTGAGGACATTGAACTTAAATATATAATTAAAACAGGAGGAATAAGGGTAGGTTTTATCACCTCAATCCAAATGAACAAATCAGGTTCATTTTGTCCTTGTATCTTCCAACCCAGAAATTAGACAAATACAAAAATACAGTTACTCTTTAATAAGAATTCACAATGAAATTGTATAAGAATATTCATTTTTATATATTCAGGTTGAATCTTGTTGAAAAGGATATATGAAATATAAATTACTAAAAAATTATCTAAGTTAATTATTCAGCCAGTATAAATAATCATATAAAGTAGTGAAATATCTAAACCTATCTTAACATTGACTTATGGGAATAAAAAGTGATTTATTAATTCTTATTTCTCTATTGTCTTTCTGACCTTTCCTTCCAATACATGGGAACATTTACTGAGAATAGTTTGTCATTACATGGAGAAAAGAAGAAATCAGTTTTGTTTTGCATAACTTGACATAGTATTAATGCATGTTTTCAAATATGTACTTCAAATACTTATTTCTTGTTGGATTATTTTACTTCTAAAGTAAAATTAGTGTACTATTAATGACCATCGTTGAATATTTAATGGCTGCTGCTTTTACGTTGTGCTAAAGTATGCTAAAGCTTCAACTTGACACTGAGGAAACAAAGCATGAATAATGACAGATGTCATAGAATGAGATAGAATAGGAATAATACATTTGCTAAACATTTATTAACAATATTTTTATTAATATGAGGCAGAAAAAAATTCACACATGCTAAATAGTTTTCTAAACTTTACACATCATGTTTGTTTTAAGTTACCTAATATTAAAGTAATACTGTATGTCTTCTAAGAAAATGACACATTTTAGGTGTTAACTCTTATTTAGGATAATGACTTTATGGAACATTTTGATCACCTAGGATTATTAAATGACATTTATTGTTCAAAGCAGTGTTCAAATCAAGAAACAAGGCAGTTTTGTTGAGGAGAAATGGATGCTCCATCATAGGTGTCTCAAACAATTTTATACTGCTGCACGTTTGCTTTATTCCTTGAAACTTATCCACTTCAGATATTAAATACCTAATCTAATTTAAAAAATACTTCATGTCAAGAGTTTTATAACATTTTCACAAGTAGCAGTTCTTCAGCTGAGACCTTACGTTTCCTAATTGATAAATGGTTCTTCACGGGAGTTTCATCCAGTAAAGGATAGTATCTAAAACATAGATCTTAACAGTGAAAAAGGCAAACTCGGTGTACTTGAAAAGATAGCTGTGTCTGCCTTACTGATTTCTGAATTATTCTTAGGGAATAGTTTATTTATATCTTTAATATCATAGTGTGTTGCTACTGGGAGTGACTTGTTCCAAACATGTTGAAAACGTACTATAAACAATGCAAAATTTTCTTCCGACATTATAAATGGGTTCAAAGCTAGTGTATAAACTATATAGTCTTTACTCAATTTTCAAATTTAAGTTAATTTAAATGAAAAAGTAGCAAAATACAAAATGTATTATAAAAAAGAAAAACAGATTTTATTAATACAAAGGGATTTAAAATGCAGAAAGAACATAGAGTTATCTGTTTTTCTGCTTCTCTTTTCCTTCAAGCAAGGTCACATTTTTAGACAAAAGTTATTTATCTGGAGGCCAGAGTGATTGTACAGAAGGTAAGGCATTTGCTTTACATGTGATATTTTATATAGCTCTCTGAACACTATCAGAGTGACTCTTGAACATAGGACAAGGGGGAAGTTCTGAGAACTTCCAGGTGTGATTCAACTATTCCTAACATGAATAAATAAATATCCCATTCAACCCACAAGGTAGACATTCAATTCATTTAAAGAATTCTGAGAAAATGACACAATGTGAATAAAATAATCCCATTTTATTTATTTATTTATTATTTATTTATTTATTTATTTTATTGAATCACTATGTGGAACGTTCCAAAGCTTTCAAGCTTAAGTCTCAGTTATACAACGCTCAAACACCCATCCCTTCACCAGTGCACATATTCTACCACCAAGAATCACAGTAGATCTCGCTCCCACCACACACCCTCCCAGCCTCCAGCCCTGCCTGTATAGCTAATAAGTTTCACTCTACTTTGTCTTTACTTTGATAACATACAATATTTCAACAAAAAATTGACTATTATTGTTTGGAGATTCCACACCCCCCTGCCAAAGTCAGAATTACTGGAAAAGAAGCATTTGATAATTTTTTTTTCCCATTGCTGAAAATGAAGAGATATAAGGTCGTGTGGCCACAATAGCGGCCGCGAGATTTTGGATTTCTGCATTTCAGTATTTTAGTAACTAAGTCCAGAGAAATTTCTGCCAGAAGTTGCACCATTGCAAGCTCATACATACCTCTCTGCTACTTTTTATTCCACGTATGAGTGCACTCTTTCTATGTCTGTCTCTTTCTATCTGACAAATTTTGCTCAACATGACACTTTCCATGTTGATCCATTTATATGCAAATTTCATGACTTTATCTTTTCTAACAGCTGCATAGTATTCCATTGTGTACATGTACTAAAGTTTCTTTAACCAGTCATCTGTTTTTGGCTCTCGGGTTTTTCCAGATTGTGGCTACTGTAAACAGTGCTGCAATCAACATAGAAATGCAGATGTCATTTCTACTATACCTTTTTGCCTCTCCGGGATATTTTCCCAGGAGTGGTATTGCTGGGTCAAATGGGAGCTCAATTTCTAATTTTTTGAGAATCGTCCATATTGTTTTCCAAAAGGGTTGAACCAGTCGGCATTGCCACCAGCAGTGAAGAGGATCCCTTTCTCCCCACATCGAAGCAAACACCGGTTGCTTTTTTTTTTTTGGATGTGGACCAGTCTCTGTGGTGGGAGATGGTATCTCATTGTTGTTTTGATCTACATCTCACTGATGATTAGTGATGTCGAGTATTTTCTCATGTGTCTCTCAGCCATCCGGATTTCTTCTTTGGGGAAGTTTCTGTTTATTTCATCATCCCATTTTTTGAACAAGTTTGCAGTTTTCTTCTTGTGGAGTTCAACCAGTGCCTTGTATATCCCTGATATAAACCTCTTATCGGATGGATATTGGGTAAATATCATTTCCCATTCTATAAGCTGTTGTACTTTGGGCCCTTTATCTGTTGAGGTGCAGAAGCTTCTTAGTTTAAGGTAGTCCCATTTATTTATATGTTTTCACTTGCTTGGCCAGTGGCGTGTCAGCTTTGAAGATACCGTTGGCTACAATGTTGTGGAGGGTTTTATCGACCTTGTCTTCAATGTACCTTAGGGATTCTTATCTGATGTTGAGGTCTTTGATCCATTTTTATCTGACTTTTGTACATGGTGATAGGTGGAGATCTGAGTCCATTTTTTTGCATATAGCTGTCCAGTTTTGCCAGCACAATTTGTTAAACATGCTTTCCTTGCACCATTTCACAGTATTTGCTCCCTTATCAAAGATTAGATGATCATATATTTTGGGATTGTGCCAGAATATTCAACCCTGTTCCATTGGTCTGTGGCTCTGCCTTTGTTCCAGTACCATGCTGTTTTAATTATAACCGCTTTGTAGTAGAGTTTGAAGTTGGGAAGGTTGATTCTTCTCGTTAGCTTTTTCCCAAGAATTGCCTTAGCTATTCGTGGGGGCTTGTTGTTCCATATGAATTTCAGGAGTGCTTGCTGCATTTCTTTGAAGAATGTCAAGGGTATCCTTATAGGGATCGCATTGAATTTGTACAATGCTTTGGGGAGTATTGACATTATGATAATATTCTTCCAATCCATGAGCAGGGGATATCTTTCCATTTCCTCGTGTCCCCATTTATTTCCTGAAGTAGCGTTTTGTAGTTTTCATTATACAAGTCCTTTACCTCCTTAGTTAAGTTGATTCCGAGGTATTTGATTGTTTGAGGCACAATTGTGAATGTGATTGCTTTTATCATATCGCTTTCTTCTCTGTCATTATTTGCATATAGGAAAGTCATGGCATTTTCGGTGTTGATTTTATAGCCTGCAACTTTACTATACAAGTCTATTGTTTCTAGAGTTTCTTGGTAGAGATTTTAGGGTTCTCTAAGTATATTATCATATCATCTGCAAATAGTGAGAGCTTTATTTCTTCCTTTCCTACCTGACTTCCCTTGATACTTTTTTCTTGCCTGACCGCTATTGCAAGTACTTCCAGTACTATATTGAACAGGAGTGGAAAAAGTGGATATCCTCGTCTTTTCCCTGATCTCAGAGGGAAGGCTCTTAGTTTTTCCCCATTGAGGATGATGCTTACCATAGGCTTGTGATAGATGGCTTTAACTATATTGAGGAAAGTCCCCCTATACCCATTTTGGCAAGAGTTTTCATCATGAACGGGTGCTGGTTCTTGTCAAATGCTTTCTCTGCATCTATTTATAATGATCATATGGTTCTTATCTTTTCTTTTGTTGATATGATGGATTATGTTGATTGATTTCCGAATGTTAAACCATCCTTGCATCCCTGGAATGAATCTCACTTGGTCGTGGTTTATGATATTTTTGATGAGTTGTTGAATTCTGTTTGCCAATATTTTGTTGAGAATCTTTGCATCCGTGTTCATCAGAGATATCGACCTGTAGTTTTCTTTCTTTGGGGTGTCTTTATTTGCTTTTGGTATTAGGGAGATATGAGCCTTGTAGAAACTGTTTGGGAAGGTTTCTGTTGGTTTTTTTTTTTCAATTTCCTGGAAAACCTTGAGAAGAACTGGCAACAGGTCCTCTTTAGATGTTTAGAAGAATTCACTAGTGAATCCATCTGGACCTGGGTTGTTTTTGTTTTTGGGAAGACTTTTGATTACAGTTTCAATTTCCTTGATATTAATGGGACTGTTCAGATATTCTTGTTCTTTGTTCTCCTTGGGAGATTGTAGGAATCCAGGAATTTTTCCATTTCTTCTAGGTTCTCTTGTTTCGTGGCATACAGCTCTTCAAAGTAGTCTCTGATAATCTTTTGAATTTCTTTGGTTTCTGTTATGATGTCCCCCTTTTCATTTCTGATTCTGTTTATAAGGGTTCTCTGTATCTTTCTTTGTGAGTCTTGCTAGCGGTTTCTCAATCTTGTTTACTTTCTCGAAGAACCAGCTCCTGGTTTCATTGATCATTCGGATTGTCTTTTTGCATTTTGTTGATTTCTGCTCTATGTTTTATTATCTCTTTTCTTCTGCCTGATTTGGGATCCTTTAGTTGGTCCTTTTCTAAAATCTTTAGCTGTGGAGTCAAGTTATTTATGTGGGCCCATTCTTCCTTCCTGAGGAATTCTTGCATATCTATAAATTTTCCCCTTAACATGGCTTTAGCTACGTCCCACAGGTTCTGGTAGCTCATATCTTCATTCTCATTTGTTTCCAGGTACCTTTTGATTTCTTCCTTGATTTCCTTCCTGACTCACTCATTGTTCAACATCGAGTTGTTTAATTTCCAGGTGTTTGATTTGCTTTTCTGCATCTGTACATGATTAACTTCTATCTTCAGTGCTTCTTGATTTATCCAGGGGTGATAGGTAGGTGTTGAAGTCTCCAATTACTATTGTGTTGCTCAAGATGTCCTTCTTAAGGTCTGTTAGCAGTTGTTGTAGGTATTTAGCTGGTCCCTCATTGGGTGCATACACGTTTAGGAGTATGATTTCTTCCTGCTGAACATATCCCTTGATTAATAAAAAATGGCCTTCCTTATCCTTTCTAATATTTTTGAACCTGAAATCTATGTTATCCAATACTGGTAAGGCCAGCCTAGCTTTTTTTGAGGGAGTTGTTTGCTTGCAGGATTGTTTTCCATCCTTTGACTTTGAGTCTCTGTTTGTTCTGCTTATTCAGATGCGTTTCTTGCAGGCAGCAAAATGTTGGGTTGAGTCTATGAATCCATTGAGTCTCTGAATCCACTTGTGTCTCTTAACTGGTGAATTTAGACCATTGACATTAAGAGAGATTATTGTTATGAATAATTCCATTTTAGTTTACTTTCTGATACTGAGAAATTTATTTTTATCACACTATAGTTAAATAAAAGCAAGAATAGCAGTATATCATATCCTAGATCATTCATTTTGTATTCCCCATTATATAATAATATATATAATGATATATAATTATCACTGTCATCCCGTTGCTCATCGATTTGTTTGAATGGGCACCAGTAATGTCTCTCATTGTGAGACTTATTGTTACTGTTTTTGGCATATCCAGTACGCCATAGGTAGCTTGCCAGGCTCTGCCGTGGGGGCAAAATACTCTCGGTAGCTTGCTGGGCTCTCTAAGAGGGGTGGAGGAATCAAACAAGGGGTGGCCGTGTGAAAGGTGAAAGCCCTACCACTGTGCTATCGCTTTCGTTATAGAATTATATAATATATAATTACATATAAGTTTAATTATATAATTATATGATATCTAATTATATATGCATTTCATTATATAATATAATTGTAGAATTATACAATATACAATTATATATAAGTTCTATTATATGTGAGTATATATAAATTTTATTATCATTGTATTTTTATTTTTTACACAACAAGCTATGACCAATTTATTTGAGGCAAGGAATCATATTTTTATCATCTTTATATTGTTTTTTATATAGAATAGGCACTTAGAAACATATGCATTGAATAAATAGTAATGACAGTCGCTTCTTTTTCCAATTTTATAAAGATGAGCATTGAAGTTCTTGCAATCATGAATGTTTATGCAAATCATAAAATAATAAAACCCATTAAAAACTGATTACCTATACACCAAGCACAGAGAAAATAGTAATACTTTAATATCCATCATTAAAACACATAATTAGCTTCAAGATTGCACATGTCTAATAAGATAATTTTGCCATTCATGGAAATCTTAACTCGCCAGAATATCATGAAAATAGATTTGTATATGTCCTTCTAGACTGTCAGTAATAAAACATAAATATAACTTTTCCTAATAATTAGAAGACATCAAATTATAGTATTTATCAACTTTAATAATTAATTTTTGGGGTTACTTCAAAATTTGTAATATGACCTACAAAAATCACATAAAATAAAATTCAACAAGAAAATTGCATTATGTACCAAGATATATGAATGCTCCTACGTTTAACCAATATTCAACTTCTTAAATCTAATAATACTATTAGATTTAAAATCTGAATTGATATATTGAATTTATTCATTTTATTGAATTCATTGCTTCAAGTAAACATTCTTTTTGTTCACTTTATAGTATGGATTTTCAGTGTTCCAATTAGGTTAATAGAGGAATTATTGTATTTATATTCTTAGGTATAAATAACTGTAGCCCCAGTAACAATAGAACTACATAGCGGAAGACCCAGTAAAAAAAAAATGATGAACACATTAGAGATAACCTTGGTCATGACTCTGACAGAAAGTGAGAGATGCTATTATAGCAAACTGAGATAATATTTGAGAACTTTATACACCATGATTTAGAGTATTGTTAATGCTATGGTTTCCTGCATATAATGTTCAACATCACACCCTCCACCTGATTATCTTCTTACATGCACCAATGTCTTGGTAAAAGTCTCAGAAATTTTTCAGAGTTTGTTCCCTTTGGCCAATTGTTATTCTAGTACTATATCTCTTTATATGTCACACATGAGAGATATCATTCTGTATTCATTTCTGTCTTTATGCTAAGTTCACTCACTTTGCTAGTCCCCAGATCCATGCATGTAGCATGAGTAGCAATGAGTTTACCTTTGTTATATAGCAGTAGTACTCACTTGTATAAATATATCTTGATATCTTTATCTACTTATTTGTTCATAGACACTTGAGTTTGTCCAGGTTTTGACTTTTGTAAATAATGCTACAACTAACATAGGACTAGGACTGATAATGGCTCATTTGGTTATAGCTTTTGAATCCTATGGCGTAGCATTCAAGAAACGGACATACTGTATCATATGGAAGAATAATTTTAGCATTTTTTGAGAAATCAATATATTGCTTTCAAAAATGGTTGAAGCAATTGGCATTTCCATGGCACTTAGAAAAGGTTTTCTTTTTCCCAACATCTACACCAACATATTTTTGTACTTTCTTATATGTCTCAGTTTCACTGATGTTGTAGAGATAGTTCACTGTTTTGGTTTGAATTTCCCTGATGATGAGTGGTGAAGAACATTTATTCATAGAGTGATTGACCATCTTTGTCTTCTTTAAGAAAGTTTATGTTCATCCATTCTCCCCATTTTTGATGGGATTCATTTCTCTTTTCCTGCTACGTTTTACAAGTGCCTTATATATCTTAGATATTAACCATATGTCAGATGAGTGATGAATGAATATTTTGTGTTAACCCATGGGAAAGGTTTTAATTCTGGTAATCATTTCTTTGACAGTTCAGTAACTTAATAACTTCATGCTATCCCACTTGTTTATGTTTGTTTTCATTTACTTGGCCAATGGATTTGAATCATTGAAAAATACCTCTAGATTAAATGTTATGAAAAGTTCTGCCTACATTTTCCTCAATAGAATTCCTGGAATAAAGCATGATATAGATATCTTTAATCCATTTTGAATTGACTTTCATGCATGATGTGAAATAGGGTTTGTCTTTTTTCTTTCTTTTTTCCACATGGGTCCCACCAGTTTCCACAACACCATTTGCCAAGAGACGTTCCTTGTTCCACTTTATACCCTAGGCTCTTTGGTTGAAGATTACATGTTAATATACCTGAGAATCTATATCTGCATTCTCAATACTATTCCATTATTCTAAAATTATAACTTATATCCAGTGACAATATGTTTATTAAGATAGTTATATTATATAGTTTATAGTTGTGAGGGGAAGCCTCTCATCCTCTTTTCTCCTAGGATGCATTGAATATTTGGGGTTATTTTATACCCTATAAATTTAAACAGCATTTGTCAAATGTCTTCAAAGAAGGTGCCATGGGTATTTTTCCCCAACCATGCTCAAATTGGGACTGGGCCTTCTTCACCCAGATCCCCCATTTTCCAGTAGCTTGGCAGCCACACCCACAAACTGCCCCCGGCGCCATGTAATCCCACCAATGGCCAACATCCAGAGACCATAAAACCAAGCTCCTGGAAGAGAGCGACACAGAGTCTCTTGCCCCACGCATCTGGCTGTCTTCCCTGGGGCCCCTCGGAGGGGACGAGTTACCTTTCCCTCCCCACCCCAAGCAGAACCTTGACAGTTGAAGACCTCCAGAACCCAGCCACAGCTGTGCTGAAGGCCACTCTCCACACATTCAGAAGAGCTTCACACATGAAGGGACTGGCAAAGGAACCCAGATGTGCAGGACCTGGGGCTGAGATCTCCAAGCCTGCTTGGATAGGGACTGGGCCTTCTCCACCCAGACCCCCCATTTTCCAGTAGCTTGGCAGCCACACCCACAAACTGCCCCCAGCTCCATATAATCCCACCAACGGCCAACATCCAGAGACTATAAGACCAAGCTCTCGGACATCTAATAGCCTTGTTCTCCCTCTTGGAGAACCTGAGAAGCTACCAAGAATCTATCGCCCCCATGGCATATTCATACCTGATATACAGTAAAAATATATATATGCATACCTCTCAGAGAGCCCGGCCAGCTACCGAGAGTATCCAACCCCTCGCCCCGGTACAGCAGAGCCTGGCAAGCTACCCGAGGCATATTCGATATGCCAAAAACAGTAATGATAAGTCTCATTTCCCTGACCCTGAAAGAGCCTCCAATTGTTGGGAAAGATGATTAAGGAGAGGCTGCTAAAATCTCAGGGCTAAAATCTCTACATTTAATCTAGAGGCATTTTTCAATGATTCAAATCCATTGAACAAGAGAGTTTACTGGTGCCCGCTTGAGTAAATCGAAGAACAACGGGATGACAATGATACAGTGATGGGTTTTTATATAGACATTGCATCAAATCTGTATAATGCTTTAGGAAGATTGTCATTTTTACAGCATTAATCCTTCCATTCCATAAACAGTGGATATATTTCCATTTTCTTGTCTTTTATTTTTTGGTAATGATTTTTAGGTTTTTATTTTTTTTTTTAATTTATTTATTTTTAATTAGAGAATCACCGTGAGGGTACAGTTACAGATTTATACACTTTTGTGTTTATACTTCCCTCATACAAAGTTAGGGAACCCATCCCTTCACCAGTGCCCATTCTCCACCACCCGTAAACCCAGCGTCCCTCCCACCCTCCCCAATCCCATCTCCCCCCCACCCCACCCTGCCACTGTGGCAAGGCATTCCCTTCTGTTTTCTCTCTCTAATTAGCTGTTGTGGTTTGCAATAAAGGTGTTGAGTGGCCGCTGTGCTCAGTCTCTAGCCCTCATTCAGCCCGCAACTCCCTTCCCCCACATGGCCTTCGACTACAATGTAGTTGGTGATCGCTTCTCTGAGTTGACCTTTCCCCGGAACGTGAGGCCAGCCTCGAAGCCATGGAGTCAACCTCCTGGTACTTATTTCTACAGTTCTTGGGTGTTAGTCTCCCACTCTGTTATTCTATATACCATAGATGAGTGCAATCTTTCTATGTCTGTCTCTCTCCTTCTGACTCATTTCACTCAGCATGAAACTTTTCATGCCCATCCACTTGACTACAAAATTCTTGACCTCCTTTTTTCTAACAGCTGCATAGTATTCCATTGTATAGATGTACCAAAGTTTCCTCAACCAGTCATCCGTTCTGGGGCATTCGGGTTTTTTCCAGATTCTGGCTATTGTAAACAGTGCTGCGATGAACATACATGTGCAGATGCCATTTCGATTGTACTTTTTTGCCTCTCTGGGATATATTCCCAGCAGTGGTATTGCTGGGTCAAATGGGAATTCAATATCTAATTTTTTGAGAGTCGTCCAAATTGTTTTCCAGAAGGGCTGAACCAGTCGGCATTCCCACCAGCAGTGAAGAAGGGTCCCTTTCTCCCCACATCCTCTACAACAGCGGTTGCTTTTGTTCTTTTGGATGTGTGCTAGTCTCTGTGGTGTGAGGTGGTATCTCATGGTGGTTTTGATCTGCATCTCTCTGATGATTAGTGATGCAGAGCACTTTTTCATGTGCCTTTTGGCCATTCGTATTTCTTCCTTGGTAAAGTTTCTGTTCATTTCTTCGCCCCATTTTTTGATGGGGTTGGATGTTTTTTTCTTGTAGAGTTCAACCAGTGCTTTATATACCATTGATATCAACCCCTTATCTGATGGGTATTGTGTAAATATCCTTTCCCATTCTGTGGATAGTCTTTGTATTCTGGTCACTGTATCTCTTGCGGTGCAGAAGCTTTTTAGTTTAATGTAGTCCCATTTGTTGATCTCTGTTTTTACTAGATTGCTTAGTTCCGTGTCACGTTTGAAGATACCTTTATCTTCAATATCGTGGAGGGTTTCGCCGACCTTGTCTTCAATGTACCTTATGGTTTGTGGTCGAATGTTGAGGTCTTTAATCCATTTTGATCTGACTTTTGTGCATGGTGTCAGGTCAAGGTCTAAACCCATTTTTTTGCATGTGGTTGTCCAGTTGTGCCAGCACCATTTGTTAAAGAGGCTTTCCTTGCTCCACTTCACATCTCTTGCTCCCTTATCAAAGATTAGATGGTCATACATTTGGGGTTGTGTGTAGGGATATTCCACCCTGTTCCATTGGTCTACGGCTCTGCCTTTGTTCCAGTACCATGCTGTTTTAATTGTTACTGCTTTGTAGTAAAGTTTGAGGTTGGGGATGGTGATGCCTCCCATCATCTTTTTCCCAAGAATTGTTTTAGCTATCCTTGGACGTTTGTTATTCCATATGAATTTTAGGATTGCTTGATCCATTTCTTTGAAGAATGTCATGGGTATACTTATAGGGATCGCATTGAATCTGTATAATGCTTTAGGGAGTATTGCCATTTTGACAACATTGATTCTCCCTATCCACGAGCAGGGTATATGTTTCCATTTCCTCATGTCCTCTTTGATTTCATGGAGTAGCGTTATGTAGTTTTCTTTGTAAAGGTCTTTTACTTCCTTGGTTAAGCTGATTCCGAGGTACCTGATTTTCTGGGGCACGATTGTGAATGGGATTGCTTTTTTCATGTCCCTTTCCTCTGCCTCATTGTTTGCATATATGAAGGCCATGGATTTTTGGGTATTGATTTTGTAGCCTGCAACTTTACTGTATAAGTCTATTGTTTCTAAGAGTTTCTTAGTAGAGGTTTTAGGCTTCTCTAGATATAGTATCATGTCGTCTGCAAATAGTGAGAGTTTGATTTCTTCCCTTCCTATCTGGATGCCCTTAATCTCTTTTTCTTGTCTAATAGCTATCGCAAGTACTTCCAGTACTATATTGAAGAGCAGTGGTGAGAGTGGGCATCCTTGTCTTGTGCCTGATCTCAGAGGAAAGGCCCTTAGTTTTTCCCCGTTGAGGATAATGCTTGCCGTAGGCTTGTGATAGATGGCTTCGACTATCTTGAGGAAAGTTCCTCCAAACCCCATTTTGGCGAGGGTTTTCATCATGAAAGGATGTTGGATCTTGTCAAATGCTTTCTCTGCATCTATTGATATGATCATATGGTTTTTATCTTTACTTTTGTTGATATGCTGGATTATATTGATTGATTTCCGAATGTTAAACCATCCTTGCATCCCTGGGATGAATCCCACTTGGTCGTGATGTATGATCTTTTTGATGAGTTGTTGGATCCTATTTGCTAGTATTTTGTTGAGGATCTTCGCATCGGTGTTCATCAGGGAAATTGGTCTGTAATTTTCTTTCTTAGTGGTGTCTTTGTTTGCTTTGGGTATTAGGGAGATATGTGCTTCATAGAAACTGTTTGGGAGAGTTCCTGTTTTTTCAATTTCCTGGAAAAGTTTGAGGAAAACAGGCAATAGGTCTTCTTTAAATGTTTGGAAGAATTCGCCAGTGAAACCATCTAGGCCTGGGCTTTTGTTTTTGGGGAGGTTTTTGATTACCGTTTCAATTTCCTTAACATTGATGGGTCTATTCAGGTATTCCAGGTCTTCTTTCTTCAGTGTTGGGAGATTATAGGAATCAAGGAATCCATCCATTTCTTTTAGGTTCTCCTTTTTTGTGGCGTAAAGACTTTCAAAGTAGTCTCTAATGATCTTTTGAATCTCACTGGTTTCTGTTATGATGTCCCCCTTTTCATTTCTGATTCGATTTATTAGAGTTTTCTCTCTTTCTTTCTTTGTGAGACTTGCTAGCGGTTTATCAATCTTATTTATTTTCTCAAAGAACCAACTCTTTGTTTCATTGATCTTTCGGATTGTTTTTTTGGTTTCGATGTCATTAATTTCTGCTCTAATTTTTATTATTTCTTTCCTTCGGTCTGGTTTGGGGTCCTTTCTCTGGTCCTTTTCTAGGGTCTTGAGTCGTGAAGTCAAGCTATCTATGTGGATCCTTTCTTCCTTCCTGAGGAATGCTTGGAGAGCTATAAATTTTCCCCTTAACACAGCTTTAGCTGCGTCCCATAGGTTTTGGTAGCTCGTGTCTTCATTCTCATTTGTTTCTAAGTATCTTTTGATTTCTTCCTTGATTTCCTTCTTGACCCACTCATTGTTCAACATGGAATTGTTTAATTTCCAGGTGTTTGATTTGATTTTCCGTATTTGTGGGTGGTTAGCTTCTATCTTCAGCGCATCGTGGTCTGAAAAGATGGTTGATACAATTTCTATTTTTCCGATTCTATTGAGGTATGTTCTGGGGCCCAGTACATGGTCTATTTTTGAAAATGTTCCATGTGCACTGGAAAAGAATGTGTATTCTTTCTTTTTGGGGTGTAAGGCCCTGTATAGGTCTATTAGGCCTCTCTCTTCAATTTCTTCATTCAGAGTCAGTGTTTCCTTGTTGAGTTTTGTTCTTGTGGATCTATCTAGAGGCGATAAGGCCATATTGAAGTCTCCGACTACAATTGTGCTTTTAGTGATGTCCTCTTTGAAGTCTGTTAGGAGTCGTTTTAAATATTTAGCCGGTCGTTTGTTAGGAGCATATACGTTTAAGAGTGTGATTTCTTCCTGTTGTACATATCCCTTGATAAACAGAAAATGACCTTCGCTGTCCCTTTTGATCTTTTTCATCCTGAAATCTATGTTGTCGGATACCAGGATGGCCACTCCAGCTTTTTTAAGGGGGTTGTTTGCTTGGAGGATTGTTTTCCATCCTTTGACTTTGAGTCTATGTTTACTCTGTTTGTTCAGGTGTGTTTCTTGCAGGCAACAGAATGTTGGGTTTAATTTCCGGATCCATTTAGCCACTCTGTGTCTTTTGATAGGTGCATTTAGGCCATTGACATTGAGAGAGATTATTGTGATGTGGTTTTGTGTCATCTTTCTGTGGGATTTGTTGTTCTTATGGGGCTCCTCCTTGTCTTACAGTAGCCCCTTTAGACCTTCTTTCAAGATTGGTTTTGAGTCTATGAAGTTCCTGAGCTGTTGTTTATCCGAGAAATAGTGTATGGTTCCTTCGAGTTTGAGTGAGAGTTTAGCTGGATAAAGTATTCTTGGTGAGGCATTCATTTCGTTGAGTTTTTTCACTATGTCCCACCATTGTCTTCGGGCTCGGAGGGTTTCTTCTGACAGATCGGCCGTAAATCTGAGGGGTGCTCCTTTGTATGTGATTTCCCTCTTTGACCTTGCTACTTGTAGAATTGTGTCTCTATCTACAGCATCCGCCATTCTGACTATGATATGCCTTGGAGTCTTTTTATTTGGGTCTCTTTTTGCTGGCACTCTTCGGACTTCTTGTATCTGGACGCCTGCCTTCTCCAGCTCTGGGAATTTCTTAGTGATGATGTCTTTGACTATGTTTTTTTCATTGGGGTTACTTCCCTGTGGTTCTGGTAGTCCAATGATTCTTATGTTGTTCCTCTTGAAGTCATCCCCCAGGGCTCTGATTCGCTCTCTAGCCATTTTGAGGTCTTTGGCCATGATTTGTTGCTGTCTGTAAGCTTTCTGCAGCTCATCCTCAAGCTCGCTGATTCTGTCTTCGGCTGTAGTCATTCTGCTGTTGAGGGCATCTAGTGAGATTTTTATTTCATCTACCGATTGCTTTATTTGTGAGACTTCGGTTCGAAGGTTTGAAATTTCTGCTCTCATTTCTGCTCTCATTTCTTCCTGTATTTTCTTGGTAGACCGTTCCAGCGCTTGATTCATCTCCTCCCTTAATTTATTGGATGTCTGTTCCATAGTTGCTTGGAGTAGGTCGACTCTCCTCCATATTTCCTCTCTGAATTGTTTATCTGAGATGTCGTAGATGTTGGGAGCCTCTTTTGAGGTTTCTAGTATCTTTTGTTCTCCCTCTCTTGGTGAAGGGGATTTTCGCTGTTTCTTCATATTGTCACGGAAGTGCAGAGTTGGAACCTTGTAGTTATTTATTCCTCTTCGTTTTTGTGGGAAGAAGGGGCTCCGATTGTGCTAAACTTCCTTTGTTCACTGATAGCTTTTATACTGTCAGCCTAAGCTAATGGCTATTTTGCGTAAATGTTTGAGATCGCAAAAGTGAGTTTTCAAAGGAATCCACAGTACGGATTGAGCTGAGGTAGCAAAGAATAACTGCGGCCGCGTTAGCGTTGGCCGCTCTGAGAGGAGGCCACGCCCACTTTAGACCACGCCCACTAAGACACAGATAGAATGAATTCTATCAATTGTGGCCAAAGGAGAAGGCATGGAATGGTAGAAAAAAAAAATAACCGTGGCCGCGTTAGCGTTGGCCGCTCCGGAAAGAGGCCACGCCCACTTTTTAGGCCACGCCCCCTGAGATGAGGACACGCCCCTAAGCAGCAGAGTGGGGATTGGTCAGGATTAGACGGCGGCGGCGGCAAGGTGTCAGGCAGGGGCTTCAGGAGAAGCCCCGAGCCGCGGCGGGCAGGGGGCGGGGAGGGGGGCTTCTCCGAGCTGAGGCAGGCTCTCCAAGGGATTGCCTGTTTACCTGCAGGATGGAGATTGGTCAGGATCCGACGGCGGCGGCGGCAAGGTGCCAGGCAGGGGCTTCAGGAGAAGCCCCGAGCCGCGGCGGGCAGGGGGTGGGGAGGGGGGCTTCTCCGCGCTGAGCTGATTTTTAGGTTTTTAAAATTAATTTTTCATGTTCTTTGTTAAGCTGATTCTTAGGTACCTGCATTTTTTGTTGTTGTTTTGAGGTGCAGTTATGCTTAATGGATTAAAAAAATGCCATCTCCTACCTCATGATTTGCTTATATAAATGTCATGGATTTCTGTATTTGATTTTATAGCCTGTTGCTTTATTGTACAAGTTTATTGTTTCTGGAAGCTATTTTTGTAAACTTTTTAGTGTTTTCTACGCATAGTATCATGTCACTTACAAATTGTGATATTTTGACATCTCTTTCCCAACCTACATGCTCTTAATATATTTTTCTTGCCAAATTGCTTATGGCAAGAAATTATAATACTATGATATTGGTGAGAGAGGGCAACGTTTAATAATTTTTAATTTTTAAAATTATTATTGATTGATTATCTCCTTTTTCATCAAAGGAGATATTATGTGATGTACAAAAATGTAAATTATCGTTTCTCATCCTCATGATTCCAACACCAACTAGTAGAGTATCTTTTATTTAGTTCAAGCTTCTTTTGCTTTGCAGAAACTTTCAGATTAGATGTAGTCACATTTATTGGTTTTTGTTTTATGTTAATTTCATCTTTGCTTCTGTGCAATATCATTTAAGACCTCACTGAAGTCCATTTAAGCAATTTTTAAAAAAAAAGTTAGTGAATCACTGTGAAGTACAGTTATAGACTTGCAAACTTTTGTACTTGCGTTTCAGTCATACAATGGTCGAGTACCCATCCGTCCACCAGTGCCCATTTTCCACCACCAATGATCCCGGCATCCCTCCCACCACCCCCACGCTGTCCCCTCTACCCCACTCTGCCTCTGTGGCAGGGCATTTCCTTTTGCTCTTTCTCTCTCTTTTGGGTGTTGTGGTTTTCAGTAGATGTATTAAGTGGCCATCATGTTCCATTTATAGTCTTTCAGCCTGCTCTGTCATACCAAGTGGTCCCTCCTAACACCCTTTACTTGGTGGTCCCTTCTCTATCTGAGCTGCCTTTCCCCCAGCACTTGAAGCCGTCTTCTAAGCTGTGGAGTAATCTTCCTGGTACTTATCTATACAGTTCTTAGGTGTTAGTCTCCAATTATGTTATTTTATATTCCACAAATGAGTGCAATCTTTCTATGCTTGTCCCACTCTTTCTAACTCATTTCACTTAACATGGTACTTTCCATGTTAATCCACTTATATGCAAATTTCATGACTTCATATTTTCTAACAGCTGCATAGTATTCCATTGTGTAGACGTACCAGAGTTTCTTTAATCAGCCACTTGTTCTCTAGGGGCATTCAGAATTTTTCCAGATTCTGGCTATTGTAAACAGTGCTGCAATAAATATATAAGTGCAGATGTTATTTTTGGAAAATGTTCTCTGTACACTGGGGGGAAAAAAGGTGTATTCTTTCTTTTTGGGATGCAAAACCCTGTATATATCTATTTGCCCTCTCTTCTATCTCTTCCTTCAAAGCCAGTGTTTCCTTGCTGAGTTTTAATCTTGTTGATATATCTAGAGGTGATAGGTCAGTGTTGAAGTCTCCAACTACTATTGTCTTGCTAGCAATATCCTTGTTAAAACCTGTTAGCCGTTGTTTTAAGTATTTAGCTGGTCTCTCATTAGGTGTGTACACGTTTAGGAGTGTGATTTCTTCCTGCTGTACATAGCCCTTGATTAGTAAAGAATGGCCTTTGTTGTCTCTCCTAATCTTTTTCAACCTGAAATCTATGGTGTCGGATACTAGTATGGTCACCCCGACTTTTTTGAGGGAGTTGTTTGCTTCCATTTAAGCAGTTTTAAGGGGAAAATAGATGAGCGGTGTTGAGTTTTTCAACTTGAATTGTGCTACAAAGCTATACCAATAAAAACTGCATAACACTATAATAAATTAGACTCAGAGCAATGGATGGGAATTGAGTGTACTAAGATAAACCACCATATTTATGGACAATACATCTATGACAAAGGAGCTATATACATAAAGTATAGCTAGGAAAGTCTTTTCAACAAAGTTCTAGGAAAACTGGATAGTCACACAGAAGAGCCTTGGACTCTTGATGGGTTTTTCATATTATTATCACAGACTTAAGTTTATCTTAGAAATTCTCCTTGTATAGGAATGTCAACATTTTGCTAGGTGATACTTCAGATTCTTCATATGGATGTTGACTCATTTTCTCCATCTCCATAGAATTTAGTATTGCATTCCAAAGGAGTTCAGCTATTCTGTTTCTGAGAACTCCAAGGGATATTGACTAAGCAACTTATTGTTTATTATTTCCTGAAAAAAATCATGAACAGGGAGGCCTGTCATATCTATCTGCCTGCAACAACTTTGAGATATTTTTCTATTTTTTCCTATTTTCTATTTTTCTATTTTCTTTAGAGATTATAAAAGTCTCAGTTAAAAGATTTTCAGAAAACTTATATTAGAAGAATGATATTGCTTGAGACCTAAACCTACATATTTTCCAATAAAAATAAAATACAACAACTTAGACCTTTTATTTTATTGTGTGTAAAATTTTGTTCATGTAAAGGAAAAAATGTCTATTTAGTTGAAAAATAAAAGTTAATTTAAATCATGTAAGAATTCTAATGGACCAAAATAAACAAATATAAAACAATATTTCCAACATCGTCATTAGTTCTTTTGAAATACATATGTAAATTTTATAGTATAGGTCTTCATGTTGGAGCTGTGATAGCAGGTCGCTGTTTGTCAAATGATCCAAGGTTCTTAAATATTTACAAGAATGAAAATATTGAGTGATAAAGATGCTCAGACTCGGGGCCGTAGCGATAGCACAGCGGATAGGGCGCTTGCCTTGCACGCGGCCAACCTGGGTTCGATCCCCGGCATCCCATATGGTCCCCCAAGCACTGCCAGGAGCAATTCCTGAGTGCAAAGCCAGGAATAACCCCTGAGCATCGCTGGGTGTGACCCAAAAAGCAAAAAAAATAATAAAGATGCTCAGACTCCTAGTTAGACATAGAAAAATGAGTTTATTGGAAAGTAGAAGAGAAAGACACTCCCCAGTTGGAGATGAACTCAGTATAGGATGAAGCTAAGTACGGCTCTTTTTTTAATAGAAAAGATCTGTCTTTGTATTACTTCTCAAAGTATGAGAGGATTTCCATTTGTTTTTCAAGATGGCATTTAAGGCCCATTTTTTGTTGCTATGATATTGACAACTTCTCTTTCACTTAGGCTAGTGGAGACTGCCTTTTTAAGTCCTTGTAAGTTATATGTTTCACTGTATCCTCAGATATTTCCTAATTACATCTTATTCTTCTGTGAACCCCAGGTTTGGGCAGAATTTAAGGTTTGAGCAAAATTGTAAACTTTCACACTTTCCCAGTTGCAGAAAGAGCCAAGAAATTTAAAGGAATGTTTAAAATATGGAATGGAAATAGCTAATATGTAGCTTTTTTTTTGGCTTTTTGGGTTACACCTGGTTATGCACAGGGGTTACTCCTGGCTTTACACTCAGGAATTACTCCCGGCGGTGCTCAGGAGGCCATATGGGATGCCGGGAATCGAACCCGGGTCAGCTGCGTGCAAGGCAAACACCTTACCCTCTGTGCTATTGTTCCAGCCACTAATAGGGAGCTTCTTACAGCATCTGGCAAAGGGAGACTGAGGCTTCCTCTTTCAATCTTATGCCACAGTACAAGAATCAACAAATTTGAGAATGTAGCAATTATGTCCAGTATCATTTATGTACATAAAGCTATGAAATTAAAAATCAGTGCCAGAAAGGAGACATAAAATTGGCAGATACTTAAATACCACGTGACTGATGAATCAAAAAAGAAATCAAAAGTAAAATTTTGATTTCCAGAGGTGTTCCCGGCGCGCCTTCCGCCCAGAGATGAACCAAGAGCCGCGGCACGAGAAGCAGAGCCTCCCGCCTACTGACTGTGATCCTGAGGTCTCCTAACCCATTTTGGCACCAGAGCAGATTCTTGCAGCCATGCATTTTTGACTGTGAACTGAACTACAACCTCGTGCAGCCCGGGGAGGGATTTTTTTCCCTCTCCACCCCATTTTTCTGAGCGAAAATGGCGGCAGCGGCAGCAGCCACGCGGTGAGAGCCACCCTCTAAGACCCCTCCACCAGGAGGTAGGACTCTCTTTAGTGACGTAGCCTGTAGGTGATCCTGGGAGGGGAGGTGTTCCCGGCGCGCCTTCCGCCCAGAGATGAACCAAGAGCCGCGGCACGAGAAGCAGAGCCTCCGCGCCTACTGACTGTGATCCTGAGGTATCCTAACCCATTTTGGCACCAGAGCAGATTCTTGCAGCCATCCATTTTGACTGTGAACTGAGCTAAAATATTAGAAACCCAAAACCGTGCGGCCGCAATAGCGGCCGCGCGGACTCAAAGTCTTCACTTTTACCAAGGAAGAGAAATTATTAGATGATGCTTATTCAGCAGGCCTGATTGTTGGGGGAAAGTTCCAATCAACAATAGTGAGTTCTGTATGGAAATATGAAATGTACTCAATATATAGAGAGAATAATGGGAATATCATTAGGTACTTAGATGGGGGGTGGGGTGGGAGGGGGTGTATTGGGGTTCTTGGTGGTGGAACGGGTGCACTGGTGAAGGGATGGTGGTTTAATCAGTATTTGACTGTGACTTAAACCTGAAAGCTTTGTATTTTTTTTCTTGTTTTCACGGTGGTTCAATAAAATATTTCTTTAAAAAAAAAATTGATTTCCAGCTTTCCTTCCACCCCGAGCAGAGCTCCGGGCGGCCAAAGAACACCGGAACCTAGCTGCAGCCATGCTGGAGGCCCCTCTCCACACGTTTGGACAGGTCTCATGCATGAAGGTACCGGCAGAGGAACCCAGGTGTGTGTAATCCCATCAACGACCAACATCCAGAGAGACTTAAAAGCAAGCTCTCAGAAGAGAGTGATGCAGAGAGTCTCTTGCCCGCAAGCCTGGCTGTCTTCACCAGGGCCCCTCAGAAGGAATGGGCTCCAGCTTCCCTCCCCACCCCGAGCAGAGCTCCCGGTGGCCGAAGACCACCGGAACCTAGCTGCAGCCATGCTGGAGGCCCCTCTCCACACGTTCAGACAGGCCTCATGCATGAAGGTACCGGCAGAGGAACCCAGGTGTGTGTGGTCCCATCAACGACCAACATCCAGAGAGACTTAAAGGCAAGCTCTCAGAAGCGCACGGCCGCAAAGCGGCCGCATGATATCTTTGGCCTACTTCTCCTTCTGGGAGAAACTGGCAATCTTCTGAGAGTTTCCTGTCCACATGGGACAGCCTTGCAAGCTTCCCATGGTGTATTCATATGAAAAATCCAGTAACAAGCTGGATCTCATTCCCCTGACCCTGAAGAGCCCTCAGTGCAACATCGTTAGGAGGGCCGAGTCGAGATAGACTTCTAAGATCTCAGGGAAAGGACAAAATGAGATGTTACTGAGCCCGCCCGAGAAACTGGTGATTAACAGGATATCATGATCGTGATCAATTATAAGCAAAAACAAAAGAATAACATAAAAAATTTAAGGGATGCAGCAAAAGCAGTGTTAATAGGGTGGCCAAAAGAAATTGGGAAGAGCAAACTCCTCTCTCTAGACATGTGCTCTTGTAAGGACATCCATGAGGTACCTTATTCTTCCCTACAAAAGGCTAAAAACCAGTTCTCCTCATTTGTGTTTCTTCCAAAGCCTAACCTTTACTTTGTTGTTGTTTGCAAGAAAAGTGATCTTACTCTTCACATTACTAGAAAAAATTCCAATTTAAGCCCAAGGTTAGCATTTTAAAAAAGCAGATAATAAATAGTAGCGTTCTGCACCAGAGACTAGGAAAACAACTGAAAATAGGAACAAAATTAAGTCCAATTTAATTGAAAATATAAATGACATTAACAAACGCTTGACTAATATAAACCAAGAAAAAAAAGAAAATAGTACAATAAATGAAATAAACATATAAGTGAAAAAGTAAGACACTAAAATGGATACATATGTTGTAGGCCAATAGATATGAGGGGAGTGGTAATGAGTATTTTAGGAAATAATGAAACTAATAAAAATTGCCTAGCCCCGATATAGCTGAAGACATGAGGCCACATTACTTTGAAGCTCCTATAACTGAGATATTCAGAGATAGGAGAAAATGAGCCACTGCCTAAATGCAGGAACTATGGCATCACCCAGAGAAGGGTGGACTCCCTAAGAAAAGCAGCTTCAAGAGAATCTAGTGCCTTTGACAAGAATTTGAAAAAAGGATCCAGAATCCAAGGTTCTTCCCCTTGACAAAACCCTAGTAACAAACTCAGGTAGGAGAAATTTGGGAAAAGCTCTAGTATAAAATCAGCTTTGTAAAGGCATGTGGGGCTCATTCTCCACATCTTGATCTGAGATGCATACTCTCAGCTTTTTTCTCTAGAGGATAATATCATGCTCTCTTCTGATCATTTTTTCTCTCTCTTTCTCCTCTCTATCACTCTCTCCTCACAGTACTCTAAGATAATTAAATAAAACTGATTTCACATGACTCTGAATGTCTCTCTCCTTTTGACTCATTTCACTTAGCATGATACTTTCCATGTTGATCCACTTATATGCAAAGTTCATGACTTCATCTTTTTCAACAGCTGCATAGTATTCCATTGTATAGATTACCAGAGTTTCTTTAAACATTCATCTGTTTTTAGGCACCCCATTTTTTCCCAGATTTTGGCTATTGTAAACAGTGCTGCAATGAACACACAAGTGCAGATGCCATTTCAACTATACTTTTTTGCTTCTCCAGCATATGTTCCCAGAAGTGGTATTGCTGGGTTAAATGGGAGCCCAATTTCTAATTTTTTGAGAAGTGTCCATATTGTTTTCCACAAGGGCCGAACCAATCGACATTCCCACCAGAAAGTGTAGAAGCGTCCCTTTCTCTCCACATCCTCGCCAACGGCGGTTGCTTTTGTTGGTTGCTTTTGTTCTTTTGGATGTGTGTCAGTCTCTGTGGTGTGAGGTGGTATCTCATAGTTGTTTTGATCTGTATCTTCCTTATGATTAGTGGTGAAGAGAATTTTTTCATTGTGCCTTTTTTGCCATTCGTATCTCTTCCTTGGGAAAGTTTCTGTTCATTTCTTTGCCCCATTTTCTGATGGGGTTGGATATTTTCTTCTTGTAGAGTTCAACCAGTGCCTTATATACCCTTGATATCAACTCCTTATCAGATGGTTATTGGGTAAATATCCTTTGCCATTGTCTTTGTATTCTGATTTTTTAAATTGCAAAAGAATAATTACTACAAACAAAATCAGCAATTAATAATCATAGAGTAGCTGAGATAATGATGTAGAGAAGCAATGTGGTGGAAGAGTTTTGTGGGGTTTTGCGTTCATGAAAGCTTATCATTAATAGTATTCTAATTCATAGTACCTTGAATAAAATGTTAAAATATTTCCGAAGAACCTTTGAGCAATAAATCATAAATAGCCAACTAGGTTTTCTTAGGTATGACATCTATTTAAGCTAAAATTACATCAGAAAACACTGTCAGCTATAAGTTAAATTTTTGCTCAATTAAACTCTTAAGGAAAAAAACATGCTTATAATTATTTAGTTGAAATTAAATCCTATTTTGTTGAATAAAATAAACTAATTTTTTTGAAATTATCTTTAAGTAAAATGATTCCAGCTATATGATTTATTTCTATTTACCAAATTAATTCAACTATTATTCATATTTATGGTATAGTCTCTCTAATGTGATTTCCAAAGGTAAGCCTCTGGTGACATGTGATGATTTCAGCATGTTAACAGAATGGAAAATACTGATCATACAGCCATCCTAATTAGATGTAAAATGAAATTTAAGTGAAGATTAATAGTGTAAAGTGTAGGTCACTTGCCTAAAATCAAAATAAATAGAAAGTATGGATGGATATTGTTCATTGGTCAAAATATCAATTGATCAAAAGGCTTAATTGTTTTCTATAGATATGCACAAAATGAAGAGGAAGCAAAGTTTATGAAGGAATTCTTAACAGTCTTAAGAGATGTATTGATGAAAATATGATACTAGTCGGATTCTTCAACACTCCTACTATCATCATTGGACTTATCAACCAAGCAGAACATCAGTAAGAAAATAAGACACCTTAAGGACAAAGGAACCCTGAGTGAGGAATTGGGAACATTGAAATTAGTGCATAAATTGGCCCTAAACTCACAGTTTGAGAAACTACAAAAAAGCACATCAAATGGATACCATAATAAGTAGAAACAGGAAATGATAAAAATCAGAGCTGAAATGGAGAAAATAATTCAGAGCGTCAATGAAACAAAAAGGTTGTAAGAGTAAAATTTGCACAGATTCGGGAAAACTAAAAAAAGAAAAACTGAATAAATCAAATCAGAGATGAAATGGGAGAGATTATGACACTTCAGAAATACAAAAGATCATAAGAAATTGCTATGAAAAATCTGTCATAATATTGAAGACCTTAGAATAAATGCATGAATTATTAGAAACACACAGCATTCCAAGGTTGAAACAGGAGGAAGCAAGAAACCAAAAATTACCAATCACAAAGAAAGAAATTCTAAATATAAGTAAAATCCTCTGTCAAAGCAAAAGCTGTTTCAGAAGGGTTCACTATTGATTCATACCAAATCTATAAAGAATAATGCTACCTTTACCCCAATAAAGCTTACAAAATATTGAAGAAATATGATAACTTTCTACAAAATCTATGAAATCAACTTTATTCAAATTCAAAAAGTAGACAGAGACATTACAAAAAATAAAATTGCAGACCAATGTTCTTGATGAACATCTGTGTAGAAATCCTCAACAGACTCTTACTGAACCAAATACAACCATATAGCAAAATGATCACACAAAATGATCAAGTGATATTAATACTGGAAATGGAAGGATGATTCAATACATGTAAAAAATTACTGAGATAATACATGTCAATAAAAAGAAAGGTAAACTTGCATGATAATATCAATAGATGATGAGGAAGACTTTGAAAAGATTCAACATAATTTTGGGATAAAGATCTAAAACAAGGCTAGAATATTTCTCAAGACGGTAAAAGTCATTTATCATGGCCCCTCAGCCAAAATCATACCTAGAGGCAAAATCTGAATGCCTGCCCTCTAAGATGAAAAACAAGGCAAGAATGCCTATTTTCTCCACTATTATTTGCTGTTGCATTCGAAGATTTCAAAAGGTGACAAAACCTTAGATTACAGACTGAAAATTCCAAAAATGAGTGGATAGTGCATTGTGGAGAATTGTGAATCGGTATGGAAGTAATATATGATCACTGGTAGAGGTCTTGGTCACTTAGCTTGCAATGAGACGAGGTAAATTTTTAATTTTATAGATATTATCCATAAGTATTAGCACTATAATAAACAGGTAATCAAAATAATAATAATGTTTTTTTAAGTTCATTAAGAGAATGGCAAGAGTTGCCATTGGTGAACAGATACTGGCACTAATGGTGGAAACATTGCTTACCTGAAATCTTATTAATAATGATATATGTCATGGTCCCTAAATTAAAAATAAATATATAAATTAAAAAATTAAGTCCACTTATAACCAGGAATGTGACTCAGTGTTAGAGTACTTACTTTGTATGTGTGAGGCCTGGAGTTTGATCCTTTTCACTGAGGAAGGAAGGAAGGAAGGAAGGAAGGAAGGAAGGAAGGAAGGAAGGAAGGAAGGAAGGAAGGAAGGAAGGGAGGGAGGGAGGGAGGGAAGGAGGGAGGCAGGGAGGGAGGGAGGAAGGAAGGAAGGAAGGAAGGAAGGAAGGAAGGAAGGAAGGAAGGAAGGAAGGAAGGAAGGAAGGAAGGAAGGAAGGAAGGAAGGAAGGAAGGAAGGAAGGAAGGAAGGAAGGAAGGAAGGGAGAGAGGGAAAATAGAAGGAAAAGTTATTGATACAGATCACTTACACCATTTCTGTAACTGGTGATGAGCTTTTGTTACTAATTTATGTCTACACAGGATACAGTCATCAAAATCGTCAAAATAATGGACATTTCAAATGCACTCAATAGATCTGAAGAAGATGCACTGTAGTAGAATGATTGAGAAAATACATGTTATGTGAGTGGTACTGAGGATGGATCATCAGACAAGAAGATCCATGATAGTGACACAGAATCTTCAGACACAGAAGATTTAACATTGTAGGTTTATACTTTTTGAAACTGGAGTAAGTTTTCTCAAATGTAATAATTTGAGTAAAATGCAACACAATTGAAATTTATGTGGCACCAAGCAATAAAAAATTAGTACTTTGTTTTTTTTTAATTTCTTATTATACAAAAGCTTCTTGCTTTTCTGCTCCATTATTCACTTATCCAAGAAACTTATGCCTTGTTGAGTCACTGCAGAAGGAAAATGAAACTAGGTACAACTGTAGACTGTAGACTCCGAAATCATTTAATTTTATATGACCTGATTGAATTGAGTTTGGGGAATGTGTTTGTGATTGTGTGTGTGTCTGTGTGTCTGTGTTGGTATGTCTTATTCGTTTCTGATAAAAAGTGCTGATAGGTTAAACATAAATTCTGGGTTTTCTATGGTAGGTCAGATTTGACTCAGTTTCCACATTTTGGGTTAACTGTGTCTGAGTATGCCTAGTAAAAATGTGTCTTGGAACACATTTTCAACCACATCTGAACTTTTTTAGTTTCCCAAATTTTAGTGATTCCAACAGGTTTAACATTTACTGTCAAGCATCTAATCTAAATTTTCTTCTCTAATCATTTGACTGCCTTTAAAAACAAGCTATTATACATTAGAATATGCCATATGTCCAACATAATGTTATCTAGTGAGCATTTATAGAGCTTAATAATTTTTGCTGGCATTAAATAAAACACAAAGTACAAATAAGTGCATTATTTAATAAAATGTTACTTTGAATTCATAGAAGATAAGATTGTGATTTTTTACATGCTACAATTACTTTTACGAATTTATAATGTGAAAATAAGAACTGTTCTATTTAAATGGCACATAGGCTACCTCAAAGGTATTAATTATTTTAAATTTGCAAGAATTAAGAACACAGATGCCAAATTGCTATCAGATGCTTCAAACTATCTGGCATGCTAATTACAAAAGAGCTATTTTTATGATATGCATTTTTTTGTTTCTGCTAAGTTGCACCATAAGAACAAAGGAAAGAAATTCATAACTTTTATAGGTAGTATCAGAAACTGGGATGAGCAACCTCATACTTTTATCTGTCATTTTAAGAAATTAGACAAAGCTGGTAACATTTCTTGGCTTGCTTTATTTTGTGTTTTTACTGAGGAAGACTTAGAACATTGTCTGCTTCCTATGTATGGCATTTTGCAGTTCTACAGATTTTTCCAGGATACAATCTTTGATATTCAAATACTAGTTTTATTTTTATAAGTTTATTAATTAAAAGTTTAGTGAGACATTAATTAGGTGAAAATTTAAAACAAAGGATATCCTCTTGTTTGACCTCTGTCTTTGAGTTTTACAGTTATTCTTTAGATCTTGAATGTCTTGAATTTTAATTCCTTTTTTTCCATTTTATTTTTGTTATATCAATTCCAGTTTTCTGTCTATGAATTCTGATGTGTTTTAAGCTTTGTTAATATTTTGTACTATTTCAAATGTTTCACTTAAACTTCATTGGGTTCCTTTATTAAATATAAAAATTATGAAGTAAAACTTCATATAAGGTTGTTTAAAATTTTTAATTTTATTATTTTATTCATTTAATTTTTTTTTAATTCTATAATTAGTGAGTCACCATGAGGGTACAGATACAGACTTACACATTTTGGAGCTTGATTTTCCCTCAAACAATGTTCGCAAACCCATCCCTCCTCCAGTGCACATTCTCCATGACGGATGAACCAGTATTCCTCCCACCCCCCCAATCCCATCTCCCACCCACCCTGTCTCTGTGCAGGGTATGCCCTTTTGATCTCTCTCTCCAATTCGGTGTTGTGGTTTGCAATAGGGATATTGAATGGCCATTGTGTTCAGATTCTAGTCTACTTTCAGCACGCATCTCCCTTCCCGCGTGGGATCTCAAACCACATTTTACTTGGTGTTCCATTCTCTACCTGAGCTGCCTTTTTCCCCAGCATGTGGGACCGACTTCCAAGCCATGGAGCGAACCTCCCGGTACTTATTTCTACTATTCTTGGATATTGGTCTTCTGCTCTGTTATTTTATATTCCACATATAAGTGCAATTATCTATGTCTGTCTCTCTTTCTGACACATTTCACTTAGCATGATACTTTCCATGTTGAGCCACTTACATGCAAAGTTCATGACTTCATCTTTTCTAACAGCTGTATAGTATTCCATTGTATAGATATACCAGAGTTTCTTTAATCAGTCATCTGTTCTAGGGCACTCGGTTTTTTTCCAGGTTCTGGCTATTGTAAACAGTGCTGCGATGAACATATAAGTGCAGATATCATTTTGACTATGCTTTTTTGCTTCTCCGGAGTATATTCCCAGAAGTGGTATTGCTGGGTCAAATGGGAGCTCAATTTCTAATTTTTTGAGAAGCATCCATATTGTTTTCCAAAATAGCTGAACCACTCGGCATTCCCACCAGTAGTGTAGAAGGGTCCTTTTCTCCCCACATCCTCACCAACAGCCGTTGCTTTTGTTGATTGCTTTTGTTCTTTTGGATGTGTGTCAGTCTCTGTGGTGTGAGGCGGTATCTCATAGTTGATTTGATCTGCATCTCCCTGGTGATTACTGATGTAGAGCACTTTTTCATGTGCCTTTTGGCTATTCGTATTCTTCCTTGGGAAAGTTTCTGTTCATTTCTTCGACACATTTTCTGATGGGGTTGGATGTTTTCTTCTTGATATCAACGCATTACCGGATGGGTATTGGGTGAATATGCTTTCACATTCTGTAGATTTTCTTTGTATTCTGGTCACTGTATCTTTTGCAGTGCAGAAGCTTTAGTTTAATGTAGACTCATTTGTTTATCTCTGTTTCCAATTGGTTGGTCAGTTACGTGTCATCTTTGAAGATATCTTTAGCTTCAATACCATGGAGGGTTTTGCAAACCTTGTCTTCAATGTACCCTGTTTGTGGTCTGATGTTGAGGTCTTTAATCCATTTTGATTTGACTTTTGTGAATGGTGTCAGGTCAAGGTCTAAGCCCATTCTTTTGCATGTGGTTGTCCAGTTGTGCCACCACCATTTGTTAAAGAGGCTTTCCTTTCTCCACTTCAAATTTCTTGCTCCCTTATCAAAGATTAGAATGTCATACGTTTGGGGTTGTGTGTAGGGATATTCCACCCTGTTCCATTGGTCAGTGGCTCTGCGTTTCTTCCAGTACCATGCTTTTTGATTATTACTGCTTTGTAGTAAAGTTTAAGGTTGGGGAAGGTGATGCCTCCCACCACCTTTTTCCCAAGAATTGTTTTAGCATTCCATGGGCGTTTGTTGTTCCATATTAATTTCAGGATTGCTTGACCCATTTCTTTGAAGAATGTCATGGGTATCCTTATAGGGATCGCGTTGAATCTGTATAATGCTTTGGGGAGTATTGCCATTTTGAAAATGTTGATTATCTTTAACCATGAGCAGGGGATATGTTTCCATTTCCTCATGTCCTCTTTTATTTCATGGAGTAGCATCTTATAGTTTTCTTTGTAGAGGTCTTTTACTTCCTTAATTAAGCTGAGTCCGAGGTACTTAATTTTCTGGGGCACAATTGTGAGTGGGACTGTTTTTTTCATGTATCTTTCCTCTGTCTCATTGTTTGCATATAGGAAGGACATGGATTTTTGGGTATTGATTTTATAACCTGCAACTTTACTGTGCAAGTCTATTGTTTCTAAGAGTTTCTTAGTAGAGGCTTTTGGCTTCTCTAGATATAGCATCATATCGTCTGCGAATAGTGAGAGTTTGATTTCTTCCGTTCTTATCTGATGGCCTTGATGTCTTTTTCTTGTCTAACCGCTATTGCAAGTACTTCCAGTATGATATTGAACAGAAGGGGTGAGTGTGGGTATCCTTGTTTTGTCCCTGTTCTTAGAGGGAAGGTCCTTAGTTTTTTCCCATTGAGGATAATGCTTGCCATAGGCTTGTGGTAGATGGCTTCAACTATCTTGAGGAAGGTTCCTCCAAAACTCATTCTAGTGAGGGTTTTTATCATGAACGGATGTTGGATATTGTCAAATGCTTTCTCTTCATCTATTGATATGATCATATGGTTTTTATATTTACTTTTGTTGATATGATGGATTATGTTGATTGATTTCTGATTGTTAAACCATCCTTGCATCCCATCCCTTGGATGAATCCTTCTTGGTCATGGTGTATGATATATTTGATGAGTTGTTGATCCTATTTGCTAATATTTTGTTGACTATATTTGTATAAGTATTCATTAAGGATATTGGTCTATAATTTTCTTTCTTAGTGGTGTCTTTGTTTGCTTATGTATTAGGGAGATATGTGCTTCATAGAAACTGTTTGGGAGAGTTCCTGTTTTTTTTCAATTTCTTTGAAAATCTTGAGAACTGGCAACAGATCATCTTCAAATGTTTGGAAGAATTCACCAGTGAATCTATCTGGACCTGGGCTTTTGTTTTCTGGGAAACTTTTGATTACAGTTTCAATTTCCTTGGTATTATTGTGTCTATTCAGGTATTCCAAGTCTCCTTTGTTCAGTCTTGGGAGATTGTAGGAGTCAAGGAATTCATCCATTTCTTTAAGGTTCTCTTGTTTAGTGGTATACAGACATTCAAAGTAGTCTCTAATGATCTTTTGAATTTCACTGGTTTCTGTTGTGATGTCCCCCTTTTCATTCCTGATTCGGTTTATTAGGGTTCTCTCTCTCTATTTCTTTGTGAATCTTGCTAGCGGTTTATCAATCTTGTTTATTTTCTCAAAGAACCAGCTCTTGGTTTCACTGACCTTTCAGATTGTTTTCTTACTTTTCTTGTCATTTATTTCTGCTCTAAATTTTTATTATTTCTTTTCTTTGGTCTGGTTTGGGTTCCTTTTTCTGGTCCTTTTCTAGGGCCTTGAGCTGTAAAGTCAAGATATCTGTGTAGGCCCTTTATTCCTTCCTAAGGAATGCTTGCAGAGCTATAAATTTTCTCCTTAACACAGCTTTTGCTGTGTCCCATGGGTTTTGATAGCTCGTGTCTTCATTCTCATTTCTTTCGAGGTATGTCTTGATTTCTTCCTAGATTTCCGTCTTGACCCACTCATTGCTCCACATTGAGCTTTTTATTTTCCAGGTGTTTGCTTTGATTCTCTGTGTCTGTGTTGTTAGCTTCTATCTTCAGCGCATCATGGTCTGAAAAGATAGTTGACAGAATTTCTATTTTTCTACTTTTATTGAGGTATGTTTTGTGGCCCAGTACATGGTCTATTTTGGAAAATGTTCTGTGTGCACTGGAAAAGAATGTGTATTCTTTCGTTTTGGGGTGTAAAGCCCTGTATATGTCTATTAGGCCTCTCTCTTCTATTCCTTCTTCAGTGTCAGTATTTCCTTGGTGAGTTTTATTCTTGTTGATATGTCCAGAGGTGGTAAGGCGTTGTTGAAGTCTCTGACTAGAATCTTGCTACTAGCAATGTCCTCCTAAAGTCTGTTATTACTTGTTTTAAGTATTTAGCTGGTGGCTCATTAGGCGTGTATACACTCATTAAGAGTGTGATTTCTTTCTGTTGTATATATCCCTTGATAAATAGAAAGTGACCTTCCCTGTTCCTTCTAATCTTTTTCAACCTGAATTCTATGTTAGTAAATACTAGTATCGCCACCCTAGCTATGTTGAGGGATTTGTTTGCTTTCAGGATTGTTTTCAACCCTTTACTTTGAGTCTGTGTTTGATTTGACTGTTCAGGTGTGTTTCTTGTAGGCAGCAGAATGCTGGATTTTGTTTCCGAATCCATTTTGCCACTCTGTGTCTTTTAATTGGTGCATTTAGGCTATTGACATTGAGAGAGATGATTGTCATGGGGTTTTGTGTAATTTTTTCTGTGGGATTTGTTGTTCTTGTAGGGTTTTTCCTTGTCTTACAAAAGCCCCTTTAGTCTGTCTTTTAATTTTGGTTTTGAGTCTGTTAAGTTCCTTAGTTGTTGTTTATCCATGAAATTATGTATGGTTCCTTCGAGTTTGAGTGAGAGCTTAGCCTATAAAGTATTCGTGGTGAGGAGTTCATTTCATTGAGTTTTTTCATTATATCCCACCATTGTCTTCTGGCTTGGAGGGTTTCCTCTATAAGTCTGCTGTGAATCTAAGGGGTGCTCCTTTGTATGTGATTCCTTTTTTTTGACCTTGCTGCTTGCAGTATTGTTTCCCTATCTGTGGCATCCATCATTCTGAGTATGATATGTATTGGATTCTTTTTATTAGGGTCCCTTCTAGCTGGCACCCTTTTGGCTCCTAGGATCTGAACATCTGCATTATCCAACTCTGGGAACTTTTCAGCATAATTTCTTTAACTGTGGCTTTCTCATTAGGGTTGCCTCCCTGTCCTTCTGGAACTCCAATGATTCTTATGTTATTCCTCTTTGCATCATCGCCTAGGTCTCTGATTCGCCCTAGAGCTATTTTAAGGTATTTTCCAATTGTTGTAGTCTGTGGGCTTTCTGTTGCTCATCTTCAAGTACACTAATTCTATCTTCAGATGTAGCCATTCTACTGTTGAGGGCTCCCACTGTGTTTTTTATTTTGTCTACAGTGTCTTTATTCGAGACATTTCTGAATGTAGCTTTCCTATTTCTGCTCTCATTTCTTCCTGTAATTTCTTCACTGACTGCTGCACTGTTTCTTTTTTTTTTAAAGGCTCATACTGTATTTTATTTTTTTTTTTAATTTTATTTTATTAAATCACCGTGTGGAAGATTACAATGCTTTCAGGCTTAGGTCTCAGTTATACAATGCTGAAACAAACATCCCTTCACCAGTGCCCATATACCACCACCACCAAAAAAAAAAAAAAAACCACACAGTACACCTCCCATCCCGCCCCCCGCACCCCCTACCTTGTAACTGATAAGTTTCATTTTACATTCTGTTTACTTTGGTTACATTCAATATTTCAACACAAACCTCACTATTGTTGTTAAGAGTACCCCACTAGATTCAGACCTACTGTGAAGATAAGGTTGCGCGGTTTTGAATTTCTATACTTTAACACAAAGTCCAGGGAGATTTCTTCCAGATATTGGATCATTGCAGGCTTGAAAACCCAATCTGTGGTCGTCTTAATATGGCGGCCACCACGCCCTTCATCCCCGGAGAGAAAGAGGCGAGAGAGAGAAATACCTTTCCCCTCCTGGGCGGGCACAGGGCCGAGGCTTAGTTCTCAGGCTGGAGACATTCTGCGAGGAGTTGCCCATGCCGAAAGAGGTTTTGCTGGGTCTGGATTCACGCTTGTGCAGCTGCGGAGAGGCCGCACATACGTGCGGCCCCCGGGATCACATCTTGGCGGTCTGCACTGTTTCTTTAAGTTCGATGAACATTCTCAGAATTTCTTCTCTGAATTCTTTATGGGAGAGATCATGTTTGTGGGAAACCCCTGCTGAGGCTTCTGGACTGTTTTCTTTGTCCTCTCCTTGCTGAGAGGATTTGCGCTGTTTCTTCATGCTGCCATGGTTGTATGGAGGTGGGACCTTCCAGTTCACTAAGCCTAATTTCTCTTTTCGTGAGTTTTGATATTTTGGTGTAATTGGAGTAGGCTAGTGGTTAATTTAGCCTTTTGTGTTTGAGGTAACTTGGGAGATGTCCACAAATTTAGTTAATGGGGATTTCGACGTCTGCCAAGTATAGTAGAACAGTGGAAAATAATGGTGGCTGCCCCCAGAGACCATGCCCACTGCAGCGGTCCACGCTCACTACCAAAGAGGCCATGCTCCTTCTGGCCACTGGACATTGGGTTGAGATCGGGTGCATGGGCCGTGCGCAGAGCACCCCCGCACCGAGGGCTGGGAGCTCAGTGAGGGGATCAGGCGCACCTGGATGAGGAAGCAGGAGGCGCAAACTTTATTTATGGCCATTCTAAGTTCTTTAAGAATGTTATCAAATTTTGATGGGGCTTGGGGCTGGAGCGATAACACAGAGGGTAGGGCATTTGCCTTGCACGCGGCCGACCCGGGTTCTAATCCCAGCATCCCATATGGTCCCCTGAGCACCGCCAGGGGTAATTTCTGAGTGAAGAGCCAGGAGTAACCCCTGTGCATCTCCAGGTGTGACCCAAAAACAAAACAAAAAAAAATTGATAGGGCTTTAATTTAATATATACATGATAATTTATATACAAAGGTCATTTTGACAACTGATACGTCAAATCCAGGGAACATGGACTATTTTTCTATTTCCCTAGGTTAGTTTTTATTTATTTATTTTTCTTTAATTTCTTTCATAAGTAAGTTGGGACTGGAACGGTAGCACAGCAAGTAGGACAGGTAGGGCATTTGCCTTGCATGCGGCTGTCCTGGGTTTGATTCCTCTGTCCCTCTCAGATAGCCCGGCAAGCTACCGAGAGTATCCTGCCCACACAGCAGAGCCTGGCAAGCTACCCGGGGAGTATTCGATATGCCAAAAACAGTAACAAGTCTCACAATGGAGACAGTACTGGTGCCCGCTCGGGCAAATCGATGAGCAACAGGATGACAGTGACAGTGATATAAGGTAAGTTATCTTTTTCATGGTAAAGGTGTTTCACATCTTTCATGAAGTTGAGTACTAAGTACTGAATGTTTTGTACACTATTTTAAATGGACTTGTACTTTTTGTCTTCTCTTCTAGTTCATTATTGCACATAGATATGTGACAAATTTTTGTGTATTGAGTTTGTAGTAATCTATTTTGCTGTGTTGGCTAATTGTTTTTGGAGGTTTCTATGTATGTTATCAAATCATCTGCAAATAGAAAGAGTTTACCTTCTGTTTTCCAATTTGAACAAGTTATTTCTTCTTCTTGCCTAATTTCTGTTTCTAGGAAGTTTGCCATTATATTGAATAATATATGAGACAGGAGACATCCTTGCCTTTTGCCTGATCTCAGTGGGAATGCTTTCAGCTTTTCACCATTATGAATTACATTTTCTGTAGTTTGTCGCAGATTGCCATTAATATCTATAGGAAGATTCCATTCATCTTTATTTTATGTAATGGTTCTATCATGAATATACTTTGAATGTTCTTGAAATCTTTCTATAAATTGATATGTTCATGTGATTTTATATTTACTTTTACATTACATTAATTGATTTGTATATGTTAACTATATTTGGATCCCTGAGATAATTATCACTCAATTGTGGTTTATGATCTTTTTGAAGTCTTAGTAGGTTTTGTTTGCTAAGATTTTGTTGAGGATTTTTTATCAATATTCATGAGGGAAGTTCCTCTGAAATTTTTTTCTATTTGTTTCTCTATTGTTTTTCTGTATTAGTATAACTTTGGCTTAATTGAGATAATAAATTTGAACTTAACTGAAATAATAAGCAATAAATATTTAAAAAAATTAAATAATTATAAATTTGAACTATAACTTACAATTATACTATAGAGCTATGATTATCAAAACAGCATGGTACTGGAATAAAGATAGACAGGCTAACCGATTGGTCATAATCTGGATCCCAAAGACAAATCTACAGACACATGGTAAGCTAATTTCTGAAAAAGGGGCTTGTTCTGTGAAGTACAGTAAAGATATCCTTTTCAATTAATTAGGAAAACTAGATAATCGCATACACAAAAAATAAAGCAGGAACCATATCAGTCAACATATGCAAAAGTCAATTCAAAATGAATCTGATACCTTAAAATTAGATCCAAAACACAATGAGTGTTTCATTGTGACAGATAGACACATTACAAAACCTGGGATTAAAAAGATATTTCAATGTATAATTTCATTGGCAAAGACAACCAAAATAAAAATTAAAATAAACAAGTGGGACGTCATCCACTAAAGTTTCTGCAAGGCAATAGAACAATGAGCTAAGATTAAAAAAAATGCACCTCAGTGAATATGAGAAAGTATTTTCTTTTAACATTAAAATAAATATTTAATATATGTTGTGCACTCATAATTATCAATAATAAAAAATATCAAAAAGGAAGGAAAAAAGCAGATATCTTCTCTGAAGAAAACATGGATGTCCAATAGGCAGATGAAAAAGTGTTAAATATCACTTATTATCAAGGAAATATCATGAGATATTTTCTCACACCAGAGAGAATGGTATATATCATATCAAAATTAGTGAAAACAACCTGTGTTGACAGGAATGTGGTATAAGATGAACATTCACCAAGTGCTGTTGGGGATGTTAAAGATATTTAGCATTCCCTAAATGGAAGGTATGGTATATTCAAAAAATAAAAATAGAGTTGTAATATAATCCAGAATGTCTACTTATATTTTATTAAAGTTTTTATGAGTATGTTGGTTTACAATACTATTAATAGTTTCTCACAGGCATAATTCCAAAACCACACCCACCACTATTGTACCCATCTCCTTCCCCCAAGGAACACAAACAATACTCCCTTATACCTACCCTTAACTCAATTGTGTGGATCACTTCCACTGTTGTGTTGCTTTTGATCTTTATTTCTTCCTCTCTGCTTATCTTTAAGCTCTACATATGAACATATCATTCTGTTTCTCTCATTTTCATATTGCATGACTACATTCAGCATAATATCCTCTAGTTCCATCCATGTAATTGCAAATAGAATGTATTTGTCCTTTCTCAGAGCTACTCACAATATTTTGATAGTCCTATAAGAGGACATTTAGGTTGTTTATATCCTGACTATCATACTAAGTACAGCAATAAACAAGAGTCTGAAAATAACCTTTCAAATTGATGTTTTTGTGTTTGGGGCACATATGCAAAGAAGTAGAATTTATTAATCATATGGATTTCTATTCCTATTTTCATGAGACATCTGTATCTTACTTTCCATAGAGATTGGACCCGAGGGTGTTCCCCCAAACCGTGGATGAGGGTTCCTTTCTGACCACAACCCCATCAACACTGGCTATTTTCAGTTTTTTTTAATATGTGCCATTCTCACAGGTGTGAGATGGTATTTATTGTTGTTTTGATTTGTATTTCTCTAGTTATGAGTGACAACAAGCACTTTTTCATATGCCTGGTGTCCATCCATACTTCTTAATAGGAGACATAAGAAAATTCATTCCAAAGGACATGTGAACTCGTTTATTGTAGCAGATAGTATGGTAGCTAGGATATGGAACAAACCCATACACCCAATAATATATGAGTGTGAGTTGCAGAAAAGCATGGGTATGCAGGACTCCAGACTTCAGTGGCTGAGAACAGTTCCCCTGGTCAGCCCAGCACAACAGGCAGACAAAATGATAGGGGAACGGAGAAACAGGAAATTGGCCTCAGACTGGTTGGCAGTTTATTTCTCTCTCCCTACAACGTAGTTTGGTCTCTCTTCTTAAAGCATGGTACTTTTTCCTTCTTCCTCCCCAGCGTAGTTTGTAGTCATAGTAGTCAGAGTCATAGTTATTCTTGTCATACTCCCATCATCCTAGTCCTCATCCCCTCTTTCCCCTTACAGAATAGTTATATAGAAATCATGAAGAGTTTGGGGGTATACATAGGTGGGGTAGAGCATTGTCATAGCAACAAACAGATGTAAAGCCCTTCGTTAAGGGGAAGTTCTAGGAGATTAACTCAAGGACAAAATCTCATCTTTGGGTTCAGCACTCTAGATTACTAGGAGATCTGCTCAAGAGCGGACTCCATCTAGGGTGTATTGCTTTCTCCTTTCCTCAGCTAGTAATCCATTTAACCAATTATAGTAAATTTACTTCTTATAATATTTCTAGTCATTTTGTATGAACACTGCAAGAGCTATATTAAGCTTAAACATTCACTCTTCCTGGAGACATCTCTCTATATATTCCAGACTACAGCCCTCATGCCAGGTTAGTCTTTAGTTACTTCTTTTTGGGTCATAACAGAATTTGTCCATGACCATGCTCTTAATGTATTATGCTTCATATGGCACTTAGCTTGTCCCTTTCCGATGCCATGGTAGCTTACAGCTTTCCCTTGGTCCATCCGTGTCCCTTGCTGGGACTCTCCTTTGGGGGGTGTTAGGAATTAAGGGCAACTGAAGCTTAAGTCATGTAGATATGATGGATACCCAGGAGTAAATATTATTTGGGGTCAAATAGCTCCATTGTTATTAAAGCATACCATCAACTGTATTCCTAAGTCTCTATAAAAAGAACATTGCTAAACCATGCAAATGAAATAAAGGGTAGAGCTGTGCTTCAGGAGCACTGTTGCGGGAGTTACTCAATAAACATATGCTCCCTGCAAGAAGAGCAAGGGTAAACCAATGTTATCCAAAAGATGAGTGGATAATGAAAATTTGGTATATGTATGCAACAGAATACTGTGTAGCTGCAAGGAATGATGAAATTGTGCTATTTGTTTTAAGTTGGATGGAACTGAAGGATATCATGTTAAGTGAAGTAAGTCAGAAGCAAAAGGTCGAATACCAGATATTCTCACTTAACTGTATTTGACAGAATAACATGACAAAGGAATGCAAGTTAACAAAGTTAGGAAGATCCCCAGCCCTAGAATATAGTATTGAAAAATCATGGACGAAGATAAATGTAGGAGGGGAGCAGTAAGAGGCTGACAGGAAGTAACAGAAGTAAGGTGTTGGGCTTAGGACATATTGTTGGTATAAAAAGGTAGTATGTGAAATTATCTAAAATGCAGAACTAAGAGTACTGTGCCAATGGGACCTAAACCAAACTAATCAAACTTCAAAATGTTACTACTAAAGAGGCAGGCTGGAAGTTGGTGGGAATCTGGGAACAACAGTGGAAGGAAATTGAAACTGGTATGGGACTGGTGTTGGAAGGTTCTATGCCTGAAAGTCTATTAAAGACACATTTTCCAATCACAGTGCCTAGATAAAAAAAACTTATTAAAAAAATGAACTTATAAAGCAGAAAAAAACGTAAAAGATGATTGCTTATCAAAAATTCCATCAAGGTGACTACAAACACTCACAAATTAACCTTCTTCAGGACAATTACCTTAATCTGTATGGATAGCAATTCAGTAATATAACTACTTAAAATTTCAAAACATATAAACTTTATGTAATGTAAATATTCTCAAATTCTCCAATTTTTTATTCCTTGCACACAAGTGAACACAGGCCTAAGTTTTGTTTTTCTTTTTAAATATATCCATTTTTTTACTCTTTCTTTTCAAGGGAAGCCATGGTGAATGCTAAATAATTATTTATGGAGCATAGTGCTAAATATGTCAATCACTTTTTAATGTCTTTCCATTTTGACTAATTCAACTCTCATTGGGATCATAAAATGCAATTTAAAATGTTTAACAAGCAGTATAGCACCGGTCTCAATAAATTTGGCTAAGTTATTGGTCATTCCAAATTACTTCCAGATTAAGCTATTTGCACACTTTCACAAGTGTGTAATGACTCTTCTTAATCTTACATGCTCTTTGACATATAAAGGAGGATCTAAAGTATGAGGGGAGGATCAAATGTACTCTCCATCTGTTCTAAAATTTTTGTTAATTTATAAAGAATGCCGCTACAAAATTTGAGTTCATATAAGTCAATAATACATGTTTTGGTGCTAACCTATTGAAAACTTCTTGAGTGGCAAAGATAAATTAGACCATTTTGGGAATTTTAAGGAAGATGCTATTCAAATGTTAGATGTTATAGCTTCTGAAGATGATATAAATACCTTATGAAGTTTCTAATTCAACTATTACCTGTTGTACTGAGAAATTATACCTTAATTTATAGGTATTATATAATTTATATAAGCCTTACTTTATAGGCTTACAGAGTACCACCTTCCATTCATAGTCTTCTAATGAATATACCCAGTGATTTATCTATAAACTTAGATCTGTTGTAATGAGTTTGGATTGATATCCCAAGACTACATCAGAAGTTTTTTTTTTTTAATTCTTTTATTAATTCACCATGTGGAAAGTTACAAAGTGTTCAGGTTAAAGTCTCAGTTATACAATGCTCAAACACCCATCCCTTCACCAGTGCACATATTCCACCACCAAGAATCACGATATACCTCCCTCCTTCCCCCCACCTCCCCAGCCCCTCACCCCGCATGTGTAACTGGTAAATTTCACTTTACTTTCACTTTAATTTGATTACATTCAATATTTCAACAAAAAAAATTCACTATTATTGATTTGGAGTTTCTCCCCGCTAAAGTCGATCTGCTGAAAAGAAAGCATTTGGTAATTTGTTTTCCATTGCTGAGAATGAAGAGATATGAGGTCAGGAGGCCACACTAGCAGCAGCATAGTTTTGGATTTCTGTATTTTAGTATTTTAGTAACTAAGTCCAGCAAAATGTCTGCCAGGAATCTCAACATTGTAAGCTTGTACCTCTCAGCTACTTTATATTCCACATATGAGTGCGATCTTTCTATGTCTGTCTCTTTCTTTCTGACTCATTTCACTCAGCATGATACTTTCCATGTTGATCCACTTATATGCAAATTTTATGACTTCATGTTTTCTGACAGCTACGTAGTATTCCATTGTGTAAATATACCAGAGTTTCTTTAGCCAATCATCTGTTTTCGGGCACTCTGGTTTTTTCCATATTGTGGCAATTGTAAACAGAGCGGCAATGAACATGGAAATGCAGATGTCATCTCAACTATACCTTTTTGCCTCTCCAGGATATATTCCCAGGAGTGGTATTGCTGGGTCAAAAGTGAGCTCAATTTCTAACTTTTTGAGAATCGTCCATATTGTTTTCCAAAAGGGCTGAACCAGTCGGAATTCCCACCAGCAGTGAAGGAGAGTCCCTTTCTCCCCACATCCATGCCAACACCGGTTGCTTTTGTTTTTTGGGATGTTCTGTTCAATATAGTACTGGAAGTACTTGCAATAGCGATTAGGCAAGAAAAAGATATTAAGGGCATTCAGGTAGGAAAGGAAGAAATCAAGCTCTCACTATTCGCAGATGATATGATACTATACCTAGAGAACCCTAAAACCTTTTCCAAGAAACTCCTAGAAACAATAGAGTCGTATAGTAAAGTTGCAGGCTATAGAATCAATACCCAAAAATCCATTGCTTTCCAATACGCAAAGAATGAGAGAGAAGAAAGTGACCTTAGAAAAGCAATCCCATTCACAATTGCGCCTCAAAAAATCAAGTACCTCGGAATCAGCTTAACATAGGAGGTAAAGGACTTGTATAATGAAAACTATAAAGCACTACTTCAGGAAATAAAAGAGGACACAAGGAAATGGAAAGACATCCCCTGCTCATGGATTGGAAGAATTAATATTGTCAAAATGGCAATTCTCCCCAAAGCATTGTACAAATTCAACACGATCCCTATAGGGATACCCTTGACATTCTTCAAAGAAATAGAGCAAGCGCTCCTAAAATTCATATGGAACAGTAAGCCCCCACGAATAGCTAAAGCAATCCTTGGGAAAAAGAAAATGGGAGGAATCAACCTCCCCAACTTCCAACTCTACTACAAAGCGGTATTCATTAAAACAGCATGGTATTGTGTATAAAAAGAAAAAGAAAACGCGCGGGCGAGGGAAGGGACGCCTCACCGCACCGAGCCAGGCACAGGGCCTAGGGCAGCAGCTGTCTCTCCCGCCACCTGAGTTCGGTAGCCTCCGGCCGCTTCCCCCACCCCGGGGAGGTTGATGGCGAAGATGTGGCAGGCAAAGGAAGGAACAGAGCCATGATGGTTGGTCTCACTTGCAGTTTATTCCAATCTTCTCTCTATACACTCTCCCCGACCTATACACCTTCTGCTCCCCATACACTTTTTTCCCCTCACCTTCTCTCCGAACCCCTTTTATTGATCATGGCCCTTCCAAAGGGCGCAATATATTGATGTCACCAAAGGCACCAAAAGATCTTACAGGAAGAACATTGAGGCAACATAATTCTCTTGTATCTGCAGGCCGTTAATCTAGGCGCCCCGGAAAGAAGATACAAAACCAAAACTGAAGCCTTCATTGGGCTGAAAGCACTCGGATTTACATCCCAAAGACCGAGCTGGGCTGCAGCAAGAAATCTACATGTCAATTACAAACTAGATAGCACCTGAAATTTACATCCCAAAGACTAGGCTGGGCCAGAGCCTGGAATCTACAATGTCAAGTCAAGCCTAGCTAGCACCTTAGATCTGCTGGTCAAAGATCAGCTAGGTTTCTGTGACAAAAGGTTTCTGTGACAAAACTCCAGAAGGCAGCTGGAAAAGGGGAAATATTCCAAACAGTATTGGAACAAAGGCAGAGCTGCAGACCAATGGAATAGGGTTGAATACTCTGACATACACCCCCAAATATATGATCATCTAATCTTTGATAAGGGAGCAAGAAATGTGAAGTGGAGCAAGGAAAGCCTGTTTAACAAATTGTGCTGGAAAAACTGGACAGCTACATGCAAAAAAATGGGCTTAGACCTCCATCTATCACCATGTACAAAAATCAGATCAAAATGGATTAAAGACCTCAACATCAGACCAGAATCCCTAAGGTACATTGAAGATAAGGTCGGCAAAACCCTCCAAGACATTGAAGCCAAAGGTATCTTCAAAGCTGAGACGCCACTGGCCAAGCAAGTGAAAACAAAGATAAATAAATGGGACTATCTCAAACTAAGAAGCTTCTGCAACTCAAAAGAAACAGTGACCAAAATACAAAGACAATCTACAGAATGGGAAAGGATATTTATGCAGTACCCATCCGATAAAGGGTTGATAACAAGGGTATACAATGCACTGGTTGAACTCCACAAGAAGAAAACTGCCAACCCGATCGAAAAATGGGGTGATGGAATGAACAGAAACTTTTCCAAAGAAGAAATCCGAATGGCTGAGAGGCACATGAAAAAATGTTCAACATCACTAATTATCAGGGAGATGCAGATCAAAACAACAATGAGATATCATCTCACACCACAGAGACTTGTACATCAGAAGTTTTTTATACTTTTTACTCACTTTAGAATTTTTCTGTACTTTTATGGAATCATAATCTTAACATAGCACTGTAGCACTATCGTCCTGTTGTTCATTGATTTGCTTGAGTGGGCACCAGTAATGTCTCCATTGTGAGACTTGTTGTTATTTTTTTGGCATATTGAATATGCCACGGGTAGCTTGCCAGGCTCTGCCATGCAGGCGGGATACTCAGTAGCTTGCTGGGCTCTCGGAGAGGGACGGAAGAATCGAACCAGGGTCAGCCACGTGCAAGTCAAATGCCCTACCCCCTGTGCTATCGCACCAGTCCAATCTGAATGTATATGTATATGTTATACATATGTATACATAATTTGAATGTGTATATATGTACATATGAGGAAGAGTGATATAAACTCTGAGTTAACACTGACAATGATATGCACAGAAGTATATAAATGAATAAAGCTATACAGTCATGAAGTTCCAATTTATCAAATAGTAATATTAAGTTTTCTTTAGGAAATTCATATTGGCTCTAATATGCTTTCATAGGTTTTAGGAATATTTGAAAATAGAGGTATGGATAAATTTAATATTATGTGCAACTTGGCAAGGTAAGTCTTATTCTAAATGTTGCTATGCTGGAAACTTTTAGATGGAATTAAGCTTCAAACTCCTAAACTTTGTGTAAATGAGATTGCCCTCCATATGTGGGTGTCTTCATTTTATAAATTCAACAAATTGAAAGAAAGATTGAAGACCACAGACCAATTGACTTCTGCTTCCAGATTGCCTTTCAACTCAAACTTGAAACATTGACTCAGAGGAATTGTTAGCTCAGCTCACTGACCTATCCTGAAGTGTTCACACCTGCCAGCACCTCCCAATGGACCTAATTCCATCAAAACAATCTCTCTTTTCACGCATACATTCTATATTCCATTTGTTCTATTTATTCTATTTCTCTGGAGAACCTAATACATGGCCAAAATTTTATTTATCTATATTATAGAATATTTTATTAACATATTTAAATTTCCTATTATATTATTCATCCTCTTAATTTTGTGTATATTTTTTCAATTAAATCAGATTTCCCTTATCATTTTTGAAATGGCATTGTATTATTCTATGTTTTAGTTGTGGGTCATTAAAAGTTAACATGTACATGTATTGTGTCACCACTAAAAGTCTGTATCTCATGATAAAATTGACTCCTTTTTTGTAACGTATTATAACATCCATCTTCTCCCTTTCTTTCTAATAATCACAAAATAGTCTTAGACGCTAAATGTTTATTTTTGTTTAATTTAAATCATTTTAATTTTTATCCATACACCACATGTAGTAACTTGTTATGTTTATCTTTGTCTGACTTGTTTCACTAATATCAATGCCCTCTGTGTCCATCCATTTTGCTGAAAGTGACATTTTATTGCCCATTTCCGGTTTTCTGGATTTTTGGACTGTGATCAGAGAATGTTACTTATAAAGATCTCTAATTTTACGTATTTATATCTTTCTTGTGAAATATATAGAACGTATATTTGTTGACAGTTTTTTTAAATTTTTTTTATAAAGGTGTCTATTTCCTACTTAGATGCTGAAAGAGTTACACTATAATAGTATATGCTCTAAAAAATTACTGTATATTTTAAAGACATTTACTGGATTTCATTGCTATATTTAATGCATAAATATTTGGCATATATTTACTTTTTTAGTGTATTTGTAATAGTACATAATGATTCATGTCTTTGTTTAAATAATTTATACTTTATTTTAGGACTAGAGAAATATATATTGTTGGGATGGGGCCTTTTCTTACATGCAGCTAACCAGGATTCAATTATTAGAACACTGTATGACCCCCGCTAGGAGTGATCCCTAAGTGGAGAACCATGAGTAATCCCTGAACACCGCTGTTCCTCGCATCAAAACCAAGAAAATAAATAAAGCAAAATAAACTATTTTAATAGAACTACTTCTTTTACTTTGTTCACTTTCATCAGCATTTTCTGATGTCCTCATTTTATATATAGAGTACATGGAAGGTTTATGTCTGTCATAATAATTTTGCATTGAATATGATGAGAAATAAAGCTCTTAACAACTATTTTATATTTAATTAAAGATTACAAGCACAGTCATCTGACAGTAAATCTTGATGCCCATACCTATTTAACCAATTTGACCTATTTTCAATACTTCATGGGGCTCAAATTTTAATAGAGAATATTCTGTAACTGACTAAACAGCAGATACACTAAGATATACTTTAGTAAAAATTTCTAGGTGGGACAAAAGAAACCTATACTTGGGATTTATTTAGAAATATTTGAGAATCTTTTTTGCTTGCTTGCTATGTAATCCTAATCACTAAAGAAAGATGAATATCATATTGGAGCATCTAATTCATTTTGATGTAACACTGAGAGTGAAGCTAACAATTTAATTGAATAATATATGCTGAAAAGACACATATGTTTCTATTAAAATATGTAACTTCTCATCCTTAAAATAAAACATGTATTGAGGCTGGAACTTGCCTTGCATGCAGCAGACCCAGAATTGATCCCTACACCACAAAAGTTTCCCTGGGCCTATGAGAAGTAATCCCTGAGAACTACCAGGTGTGCTTGACCCACCAAAAAATAAAAGTATGAAATAAAATATTTGAAATTGAAGTAACACTGAAATAAAACTTCTAGTAAGTATTACATAGCTAATAAAGTAATGAAATGGATGTAGATAGCTGGCTTCAGAGTAAATTTATATTGCCGCATAGTGTAAAGTTCATAAAATATTGTCCAAACTTCTCAATAATAAATATTTATTATAATTATTAGTACTATCTTTAGCCAATTTATTACATATTTCAAAATTTTATGTTCATTGTCCAACTTAGTTTGTTTCTGGGGCTCAATCAGTGATTCTCATAGCTTAATGCTGGCTCTGATATCAGGGATCATACCAGGTAGGACTTAGCAGACCATTTGGGGTTCTGGTAGTCAAGTCCAATCACCAAATACAAGGCAAGGGCCCTGGCCTCTAAATTATGTCTCTGATAAACTCCCCATCCTACTTACATTGCTTATTATAATTAGTATTAACTAACACATGAGGGAAGAACAAAATTTGTGTACCTTCAAAAGCCCCATTGATAAATCATTTTTTAAATTGTATATGTCTGATGTCATAAAACATCATAAATTAAATTTTTTAATTTTATATGTCTGATGTCATAAAGAATTATTTATCCCTCCCCTCCCTGAGCAGAGCCCCAGCAGCCGAAGATCTCCGGAACCCAGCCACAGCCATGCTCAAGGCCCCTCTCCATACGTTCGGATGAGCCTCACGCATGAAGGAACCTGCAGAGGAACCCAGGTGTGCGGGATCTGGGGTTGAGATCTCCAAACATGCTCAGATCAGGACTGGGCCTCTTCCACCCAGATCCCCCACTTTCCAGTAGCTAGGCAGTCACACCCAGAAAATGCCCACGGTGCCGTGTAATCCCACCAATAGCCAACATACAGAGACTATAAAACCAAACTCCGTGACATAATATAGCCTAGTTCTCCTTCTCGGAGAACCTTGCAAGCTACCTAGAGTTTCCTGCCCGCATGCGAGAGCCTGTCAAGCTCCCCGTGGTGTATTTATATGCCAAAATCAGTAACAATGATGGGTCGCATTCCACTGACCCTGAAAGAGCCTCAAATATGGCACCATTGTGAAGGACGAGTAAAGAGAGGTTTCTAAAATCCCAGGGCTAGGATGAATGGAGATGTTACAGCGACCGCTCAAGAAAATTGACGATCAGTGCAGCGGGATGATGTTGATGATGATGATGATGATGATGATGATGATGATGATGATGATGATGATGATGTCTAATGTTTCCGTTGGAGATTAATATCTAAAAGCTTATTCTTATTTCACGTAAATCAGAGTCAACCAATATTACAAACCTCAACATGTAGGTTTGTTAAAATAATTATAGGGGAGTCAGAACAATTGTACAGTGGGTAGAGTGTTTGCCTTGCATACAACTGACCTGGGTTTGATCCACAGCATCCCTTATGGTCCCCCAAGCGTTTCCAGAGTAATTCCTAAGTGCAGAGCCAGGAGTATTCCCTGAACATCCCCAGGTATGACCCCAAAAGAAAAATAAAGGTAGTAATAATTATAGGAAAGTGTTTTAACATAATAATTTATTATTATTTATTATTATCATTTATTTATTGCTGCCAGTAGTGGGTCAAACAGTGACAAATCAAATGTTTTCAAAGGAAAAAATAAGCAAAGAGACAACCACAGATTGCATAAAACATCACAACATTTTCTTGGGAATCAAGGTGACATGCAGGCCCATGACCGTGAAAATTGCTAGTGTTAGGCACACCTACTCAAGAAAACCCTCTGAGAAGTTCTAATGCCTCTACTGATCAATGACAGTAAATGCATGTACTTGCATAATTTGGAAGCTAAGTCAGAATTATCAAAAACTGGGAAATTGTTGAAAACATTCTCCAGAATGCACATAGTTCTAGAGAAGACTGGAAAGCACGTTGGTTGTAGTTAGCTAAGAAAATTTTTGTCAAAGTATTAGATGATGATAAACTGAATTAATAACATCTGTAGCCACATACCACAAAAATATATGTATACTTCGGAATTTAGAAAAGTCAACCAATAAATCAACAATAATATTTACAAAAGCCAATAGCAAAAATCTCAGAGGGAGAATTGATCCAGAATTTCACATTAAATTGCATAAAATGATTAATCTTCTATAACAATAAAATGTGAGTCCTGCAAACAAACATGAAATGATGACCATTTGAAAAGGGAAAAATATAACTCAATAAAAATTGTGCTTGAGGAATTCCAGAAATTATTCGTAGTAGATAGAATTTATATTTGTGATTTGAAATACATTTTAAAACTGAAGATAAGTATGGATTTCTGTTTAGTCAAAAAGATAACATCATTTTAATGCAATTAATACAAATTCTGAAATTGAAAATTATAATTATTAACATGAAAAATTACTAGGTAAATTTCTTGAGGATCACAGGAAAATTCTTCATCCATCTGATTCTGACTAGTGAGTATCAAAACTCTATCAGTCAAGTTAGCAAGAGAAAATTCATTTAATACACCTGAAGAATATGTATGGCCATAAATTATAAATAAATATTAGGCAGAGCTTGGACTATTTATCCTCTGTTAAGTGACCTGGCATGTCAATGAGGGGTATATTTCATATAACAAAGAATGGATTACCTTATCTTTTTATATTGAGAGTAAATTTTTTTCAGCTACAGAGGAGCATGTTCTCTGACAAAGATATAACTCGGTGATATTTTCAAACCACACTATCTTAGGAAATGCGTAAATGTAAATGACTCTTCTTAGCCTCTATGGCCTTTACTTTTCTTAACTTAAAATATTCTGCATTCATTAATGATGGTAACACTTTCTTCCAAGACCCACAATGACTCAACTGACCTTTAATTAGTTTCCCATTTTAAGATAAACTGGGCCTGAGAGTAGAGTAGGACACTAAGGAAAATCTATCTGATCTTTATCAGTTGACACATTCCCAAAAAACTTCCTCTTAGTCTTTTTATAAGTAATGTTCAAAGGCAGAAAAGAAAGTACAGCAGGGAATATTATTGCTTTGAACCCACCCAAATCGGCATCCAATATGGTCCCTTGAGCATCACTAGGAGCAACTCCTAAGTACAAATCCAGCCAGGTTTAACGCCTGACTATTGCCAGTTGTGATTAAAAAAAGTCTTTAGGGGCCGGAGCTATAGCACAGCGGGTAGGGCGTTTGCCTTGCACGCGGCCGACCCGGGTTCGATCCCTGGCATCCCATATGGTCCCCCAAGCACTGCCAGGAGTAATTCCTGAGTGTAACGCCAGGAGTAACCCCTGATCATCGCTGGGTGTGACCCAAAAGGCAAAAAAAAGTCTTTAAAACAAGATAAGTGTTCCTCATATTAGGAGTTTTGGATAGCAGATCAATATATTTAGTTTAACAATTATGCCCAAATCCTGGAGGAAATATGCATGCATATTCTCTAAGTTAATCATGTGACATAGTTATCAATAAGAGTTATTTCTGTCGAAGCAAAAGAAATGCAAAGGGTAATTGTTGACACTGATCAAAATAATCAATTTGTGAGTTCTGTAAGATCTGCTAGTGGAGATTTCTAGGTGCTATTGGCAAAGTGTCTTCAGTTAATGGATTCTTTTGAGCTGCCAAGTCTCTGATGTCATCAGATATTGAGAAAACAATAATCAGTCATGAGGATTGTTCATCTACTATCACAGAGATATTTCTGGACATTATGCAAGATTTTTGTTTCTGATTTGTACAGTTTATAAAAATGGTGCCCTGTGTTCTTAAGCAAGATACTTTGGTAAAAAACTGGAAATATTAGTATTAAAAGAAAATTCCATACATTCAAAATTTTAGAGATACAGTCCAGTTCAAAGGAAAACAAAAACCACAAAATTATTAAGAGGACTAGAATTTTAAGTCCAACATTTTCCTTTCAACTTTCATTTCAAAGTTGCTAAATAATCTCAGTAAAATAAATGTACTTGCAAATAAAGTCTAGTTGCAACAAACTTGGCCCCTTGGTTGCATGAGCATTGCACAAGAACAGATAATAATCATGTAGACCTTTTCATATTTTTTTGCTGGAACTCCTCTTAAGGAATAGGAATCTAATCTCCAGAGTTATACCAAGGTTCCATTATTAGACTTCACCTTTGACACCATATTAATTCTGTAGTTAATATACTATGTTTTTTCTTTTTTCCCTAATCTTTTCCAGATAAACTAGATTTTATGGATGCTACCACTTTAAATTTTCAGTAGTGGTTTTGCCTAAATAATTCTTTGTTTTAAAAAAGTTCCATTCACAAATGTCAAAATTTTAACCATAGGGTTATTATTAAAAAAAACACAGAAAAGGATATTTATATTCATTCAAAGCATCTCATCAAGTTTTACTCAAGATGAACAGAAATTACTTTCAGATATGTTAGAAAAAAATCTCAGTATCATTTCACAAATAACTAAGAAAATATTTGAATAATTTCCCCTGAGGGCAGGCAATACTAAAATCTGATTTTCTGTTTAGACATACCTTTGTGTTCATGTCCAATTCTTCAAATAGCAAGCAATTAAAAGGTGGGGATTAAAAAAAAAAGAAGAAGAAAGCAGATAAATCGATATCTCTTATTTTCTCTTTAGTTATTTATCGACCCTAATGATCTCACTCAACTTTTACTTTTTAAAAAAAGCCTCCTTTGTCATGTAGGTCCCTTCTCTATTCTAGCAGCCCTTCTTGGTTCCTGAAAAAATTGGGTGGCAGGTAATATTTCACACAATGGCAAAACAAGTGTGATCAGGTGTGGTACGATGACCACCTTCTAGATATAGGGTATGTACTATGTAAATGCTAAAAGCTAATTTACATCAGTCCTAGATTACTTCAGGCATGTACCTGGTGACTGAGATAGATAGGGATAAAAACAGCAGACTAGCAGACTCCTTTCCGGAAGGTGCCATCTCTTTATGCCCCAACTTCACATGAGCAACCCACAATAAAAAATTAATTAATTTATTGGGTAAGAACACAATATCAAAATGCCATATCAATAATCTGGTTCACCAGATATTTTCTTAATATCAAACCCAAATTTAGAGAGTGAAAACTCTTACAGTTTCTTGCCTCCATGCCTTGTGGACAGATACTCAGTAGTCTAACTTGTTAAGAATTTATATCTTTTGCGTTGTGGAATTATGTGCAGGAGAAACCATTATTAACAATACTGTAAATCGAAGCCAGAGCAACAGTACAGCAATAGGGTTTTTGCCTGCATGTGGCCTACCCAATACAAATCCTGCCATCCCATATGTTCCCACGAGCACTGCCAAGAGTAATTTCTGAGTGCAGAATGAGGAGTAATTCCTGAGCATCACTGGGTGTGGCCTCAAAACAAAACAAAGAAAAGCAGTATTGTAAATCACAGAACATCAATAAATTAAAAACATAAGAAGAATTTGTACCTTTTAACTACATCGTTACACATTAAGAATCTCTGCTCAGTTGCTTTCAAATAGGAGCAATATCCTGCCTGTGACACTTCTTCTGACTGACTTGCCAAGTTTTCATGACAAGGAAGAAAACATCCCACCATTCTGGGTTGTCAAGATCTGCTTGAATAAACTAAACAACATCAGACAGCTTAATTATGGAGAAATCACTTTATTTATTTTTGGGGGATCACACCCGGTGATGCACAGCAGTTACTCCTGACTCATGCACTCAGAAATTACTCCTAGCAGTGCTTAGTGGACCAAATGGGACATTGGGAATCGAACCCAGGTCAGCCGCGTACAAGGCAAATACCCTACCCACTGTTCTATCCCGTGAGACCCAGACATCAATTTAATACCATACACATAAAATATTATCTAGTTGTGTTAAATGACCTGGGTTATCAAGATAAGAGAACAATTTATTTCACATAAAAAGAAGGGGATATTTTGGATGTGGGCCAGTCTCTGTGGTGTGAGATGATATCTCATTGTTGTTTTGATCTGCATCTCCCTGATGTAGATGTAGTGATGTAGAGCATTTTCTCATGCTCCTCTCAGCCATTCGGATTTCTTCTTTGGGAAAGTTTCTGTTCATCTCATCACCCCATTTTTATTGGGTTGGCAGTTTTCTTCTTATGTATTTCAACCAATGCCTTGTATAACCTTGACATTAACCCCTTATCAGATGGGTACTGGGTAAATATCCTTTCCCATTCTGTAGACTGTCTTTGTATTTTCATCACTATTTCTTTTAAGGTGCAGAAGCTTCTTAGTTTAAGATAGTCCCATTTATTTATCTCTGTTTTCACTTGCTTGACCAGTGGCTTGTTATCTTTGAAAATACTGTTGGCTTCAATGTTGTGGAGGGCTTTGCCGGCCTTGTCTTCAATGTACCTTAGGGATTCTGGTCTGATGTTGAGGTGTATAATCCATTTTGATCTGACTTTTGTACATGGTAATAGAACAAAAGCAATCAGTGTTGGTGTGGATGTGGGGAGAAAGGGACTCTTCTTCACTGCTGGTGGGAATGTCGACTGGTTCAGCCCTTTTGAAAAACAATATGGACAAGTTTCAAAAAATTAGAAATTAAGCTTCCATTTGACCCAGAAATACCACTCCAGGGAATATATCTCGGAGAGGCAAAAAGGCATAGTAGAAATGACATCTGCCTTTCTATGTTCATTGCAACACTGTTTACAATAGCCAAAATCTGGAAAAAAACTGGAGTGCCCCAAAACAGATGACTGGTTAGAGAAACTTCGGTACATCTACACAATGGAATACTATGCAGCTGTTAGAAAAGATGAAGTCATGAAATTTTCATATAAGTGGAACATGGAAAGTATCATGTTGAGTGAAATGAGTCAGAAAGAGACAGACATAGAAAGATTGCACTCATATATTGAATATAAAGTAAGAGAATAAGAGACTAACACCCAAGAGTAGTAAAGGTAAGAACCAGGAGGTCTGTCCCACTGCTTGGAAACTGGCCTCACATGCTATTAGAAAAGGCAACTGAGATAGAGAAAGGAACACCTAGTAGAGAATATTGGGAGGACCCACTCAGGTTGAAAACTGCGCACCAAAAGTAGATATAGACCGAGCATGACAGCCACTCAATACCTCTATTGCAAACTACAACACCCAACGGGAGAGAGAACAAAAGGGAATGCCCTGCCGAAGAGACAGGGTGGGGTGGTGGGGGTTGCGGTGGAGGTGGTGAGAGGGATACTTGGAACATGGTGGAGGAGATTGGGCATAGGTTAAGGGATGTAAAACAAATCCAAACATGAAAGTTCATAAGTTTGTGACTGTACCTCCCGATGATTCACTAATACAAATTTTAAGAAAAGAAGGGTAAGAGTAAAACAAAGTTTTTAAATATAGGGAACATATTCATTGATAAATGTATACCCAGTGATACCACTGTAATACGTTTTTCTAGGTCAAAAGGAGTGTTGGTGATTTGCTTTTCCAATTAGGAAATAGAGAAAAGACTAATATGGGGTAAAATTTTATCAACCTCTAGGTCCTTTTATTCCCTTAAAATAATCCACATTCCTAAATAATGGTGTGTATTTACTAAATAAAATACAAAAGGGCCTCGGGCAGCAGTTCTCTCTCTCTCTGGCGCCTGTGTTCAGTATTCTAGGGCTGCTTCCCCCACCCCAGGGAGGCTGATGGCAATGGTCTGATGGCAATGGGCAGGTGAAGGGCCAGGCTGGTTGGGTCTCAATTGCCATTTATTCCAACCTCCTCTCCATTCTCCCCTGACTCTCCTCCTGCTTCTTCCTCCTCCATGCTATTTCATTCTCCTTTTGGATCCCACTTAATTTCCTTCTGGTTCCTCCAGCCCACTCTTATTATCTAGTTAAAACCCAAAAGCATGAGGGGGCTGGGGTAATAATTACATATAAGTGTGGTCATACAATCAACAGAGGTAAAGTCCTTCCCTCAGGGAAACTTCTTCTAGGATAGATTCTCATTCAGTAAGATGACCCACCAAAGAGCAGAATCCCATGGGTGAGTTTCTCCTCTCCTTGTCCAACAAACATAAACGTTCATAATATTAATCATTTTGTATGGACACAGCAAGAGATACAATAAGCTTATAGAATTGCTCTCCTGACTGAAAATGATTCTTGCAGTGCAACTTATAATACTAAAATTGCTGTAAAAATACTAAAATTAGATATTGTAAAATAATGATAGTGAGTTTTCTGTCACAAATTGAATGTTATTAAAGCAATGAGATAGTAAAGTGAAAATCATCTGCCACACAGGCAGAGGGGGATAGAGAGGGGGGTCTCTGGGGTTCTTTGTGGTAGAACATGTGCACTGGTGAAGGGATGGGTGTTTGATCATTGTATGACTGAGACTTGATCCTGAAAACCCTCTGTTCTCATGGTATCTCAATTAAAAAGCATCACAAATCATGAATCATGAAATCCCGTTGATCGTAGATTTCTCGAGCGGGCTCAGCAATCTCTCCATTTGTCATATCCCTGAGATTTCAGAAGCCTCTCTCCACTCAGCCTTCCCAACAATGCCCCATTGGAGGCTCTTTCAGGGTCAGGGGAATGAGATCCTGCTTGTTACTGGCTTTAGCATATGAAACACCATGGGAAGCTTGCGAGCCTGTCCCATGTGGACAGGAAACACTCAGTAGCTTGCTAGTTTCTCCCAGAGGGAGAAGTAGGTTATAAGATATTGAAATATATATTATATAAGATATAATTTTAATATGATATTAAAAATCATAAAATAAAAATATTCTAAAAGCCAAATATAAATAATATAAAGTAATTCAATTTTCTATATCCTCTTCCTTTTGAATTTGAACTTTTTAGAAAGCAATGAAATCATTAAAAATTATAAGCTATCTAAATTAAGGGCAAAGGTTTTATATATGTAATTAAAATATCAAAAAAATAAAAAATAAAACGTATCTTTTCACAAATTATTTGGAATATATAATGGAGGCAATGGGAGAGACTGAACAAATTTATAGAGATATAGATAATCCCTCATTTTGAAAAAAGATACTATAGAACATAATTTCTCTCTAAGTTATTTACAGCAGAAACTTTCTTAAATAATTACCAAGGAGAATTAAACTGAAGCAGTTTGAACTTAAACTGACTTTGAGGCAAATAATCGAATGGTATCAAAGAAGCTTGTTACATAACTGACAAAAATGTGTTCTTTAGTACTTTAAAACAGGATTTTAGATATTGTAATATTACTTTATTTAAAAATGAAATCAATGGCACTCAATATTATTTTATGTATTATTATAAAATGGTTCTTAGTGGGTCACTATTTCTTTTCTGGCGGGACCACACCTGACTGGGTGCTTGGACTTCACTTTCTGATCCTCTGTGCCCTGAGTTATGTGTGGTCCCAAAGCAAAGAAATAGAAAATTCACCCATTAAGACTCTTTTCCTTGCCTCTTTAACCAGGTCTTTATTAAATATTTAATTGTCAAATGATTTGCAGCCTTCTTCTGTGGTACCAACTAAGACCTAAAAGTGGATTGAGTATCCAGAATGACAGTAAAATTGGTAGGGTAGGGCATTTGCCATGCTGACATAGGTTAAATCCTGTCATCTCATTGTTCCTCCAAGCACTGCCAGGACTAATTTCTGAGTGCAGATTCAGGAATAATCCCTTAGCATTGCTGTGTGTGGCCCTAAAACAAAATAAAATAAAATGGTCTCATATAAATAATAGTGCTTTTTGTTTTATAGTGTATAAATAGAAAATGAATGGTTTTCTATTCATTTATATTAAAAATAAATAAGTAATAAAATGTTCATTTTTCATTTTATTTTTTATTTATTATATTTTTTATTGAATCACCATAAGATTTGTTCAAGCGGGCTCCAGTAACATCTCTCATTGAGAGACTTATTGTTACTGTTTTTGGCATATCCAATACGCACGGGTAGCTTGCCAGGCTCTGCCGTGCAGGCTCAATACTCTCAGTAGATTGCTGTGCTCTCCGAGAGGGGCAGAGGAATACAACACGGGTTGGCCGCGTGAAAGGTGAAAGCCCAACCGCTGTGCTATCATCACTCCAGCCCCACCATAAGATAGAGTTACAAAATTTTTGTATTTGAGTTTCAGTCATACAATGATTGAACACCCATACCTCCACCAGTGTATATTTTCCACCACCAATGTTCCCAGTATCCCCCCATTCACGTCCCACCTCTGTCACTGCCTCCATGGCTGATAATTTCCCTCTTACTCTCCCTCTACTTATGGGCCTTATGGCTTGCAATACAGATATTGAGAGTTCATCATGTTTGGTCCTTTTTCTATATTCAGCACACATCTCCTATCTTGAGCAATCCCTCTGACCATCATTGACTTGTGATCACTCCTCTATCCCACTTGCCTTCTCCCCCAACTCATAAAGCAGGCTTCCAACCATGGATGAATCTTCCTGTTCCTTGTCTCTACTGTCCTTGGATGTTAGTCTCAATTTATGCTATTTATTTCATATTCCACAGATGAGTACAATCATTCTATGTCGGTCCCTCTCTTTCTGATTCATTTCACTTAGCATGATACTCTCCATGTCCATTCACTTATAAACAAATTTCATGACGTCGTCTTTCCTAGCAGCTGTATGGTATTCCATTGTGTAGGTATATCAAAGTTTCTTTAACCAGTTGTCTGCTCTTGGGCACTCGGGATGTTTCCAGATTCTGGCTATTGTGAACAGTGCTACAATGAAATGTTTATATTTTATTATTATAGCCTACCAATAGTTCTATGGGAAGAGTGTTTGCAAGTTGTCCATAAGCATATTTTATAGGAAATTGTTTATTGGACTGGGTAAAGAAAAATTGCACGTGTCATTTCAGCAGTACCTACTTTGTCTTTAAATAGGTTATTCAAGAATTATTTGATCTTGGAACAACCATATGCTGACATTTTCAATTAAAGGTGTAAAGTTTGCACCCAAAAAGAAAAAAAAAGTGTACAATTTGAGTTAGGAAGATTGGTCAATGAGGTCAGTGCATTGTATCTGTAAGTACATCACTGACTGAGCACAGAGCAGGGTGGAGACTCTGAGCACCATCAGATGTGGCCCTAAAACATAACAAACAGCAAAGAAGTATCAGTTTATTGGTAGTATTGTCTTGATTCACGTATTATCTATATGGAAACAATTTTCCAATTTATGTAATGGAAAAGTTTAGAAAATAATAAATATTGAACGATACAACAAATATAAATTGAGATTGTTAGCTATTAATACATAGTTTAGGACCAATGACAGGATTGCCCCAGGTTGTGCCTAATTGGCAATATGATTTAGAAATGACAGTGTCAAGCATAATGTTTTGCCTAACTTTTTATCATATGAAAAATATCTTTGTAACCAGCCACTATGATGTACTATTTTATTGCTTCCAGGAACCTTTTAATGGGCTCTTGAGAGTCTTCTATGCATATTATCACGTCCTCTGAAAACAGTGGTAGTTTGATTTCTTTTCCAATTTGAATCTATTTTATTTCTTTATCTTATTTGATGGCATATCAATATATGTGAAGCATAGAACCAACAAAATGGAAAGTATGAGATCCCAGTTATAAGAATCAAACTTAAAAATATTTGTTTAGAATACAGACTGTGTGGAAAAAAGGAAATCAGGGACATTTAGTTCAGGATTTAGACACTGGTGATGGAATTGGTGCTGAAAAATTGTATGCCCGGAATTTAACTATAAATTACTTTCTAAATCATAGTGCCTCAATAAAAATAAAGTTAAAAGTAAAAAGAAAAGAAAAAAAAACCCTCTAGAACACTGATCGTCAATCATTGTTCATGGCTAAGTGCCAGCCCACACATGTATAAGTATTGAAAACCACTGCTCATTTACCTTAATTTCTACTTATGGGGTCATGAATGGTATGCATCACAAGTGTTTGTACTCAGAGACAGAAACTATTGAAGAATGCTACTCAGGTCATCTGGAAGGTGAGACAACTTTAAAGATTTCTCACCTAGATTACAAGGAATGTCAGGGGCAATTGTAGATGAAACCTTGTAAAATTATTATTTTTTATTTAATAAATTCTACAGCATTTTGCTTTGTTTTCTCTCCCTCTTATATTTATTGCCCCCTTCTTGAAGACTATATAATTTCACTGGAATGATCAGATGGTATACACATTTTTATGTGCCCTATGTACCTAAAATTAAAAATTGTCATTTTTTATTAATATTCCTTGTGTAAATTTAATTATTTTACAGATTATGAAGGAGGGGAGGAAGTTTAATAGCAATAAAATAAATAATCCTCCATAAAACAGAAAAAATAATATGAATGTTAACATAAAGGTTTTATTAGAACGATCATCAGTACATTATCATATAACACAAATAATTTACATAAAATATTTACTACTTGGTTGGCTAGACAGATAGTACAGTTTACCTTGTAAACTGTACTGGCATGCAGGACCTGGGTTCGGTCCCTGTACCCCGTATTTTTCACCAAGTCCTGTTAGAAGTGATCCCTCAGTGAAGAGTCAGGAATAAGCTCCGAGCACTACTAAATATACTCTCAAAACAAAACAAAAGCTTATTATGTCAAGCCTGTCATCTTCCTATACTTTTAAAGCTTAGTTGTTATGTTGTTGCAATAATTTTAAAGTTTATTTTGAGTGCATACACACATCTGTGTTTGTGTGGTTGGGGGAGTGGGTGTCTGAAACCTGGAATCAGTTACTTATACAAGAATCCCTGGTTTGTGGTAATGGCAAATGATATTCCAAAAACTAATCAACATTAAACTGAAAATCTGAGTGACAGAGATAGCATAGTGGATAAGGTGTTTGACTTGTTTGCAGCTGTCCAAAATTCAATCCCTGTCACCCCATATACTCCTCTGAGCAAGCCAGTAGTGTCAGGGGTAAATCCTGAGTATTGTTCGATGTGGCCACTGAAAAAATGAAAAAAAATAAATTAATCAAAAGTCAGAAAAGCAATAAGAGATCAAAGAATGCTTAGACATATAAAATAATACAAGATTATGATTTTCAATGTAATCATATCAATAATAATATTAAATGTAAGAACAAGATTTAAATACTATAATTATAAAATAATCTGTTATATGGTTTGTAATTCCTTGCTGGAATTCTCATGTACTCACTGAGCTCTTTGATTAGATAGTTTAGAATATTTTTTTTTTTACAGAGGAAATTCTTTCTTTCTTTATTTTTTTTTTACAGTTACAGATCCATACATCTTTATGCTCATGCTTCCCCCATACAAAGTTCAATAACCCATCCCTTCACCAGTGCCCATTCTCCACCACCCGTAAACCCAACATCCCTCCCCCCCTCCCCAGTCCCGTCTCCCCCCACCCCACCCTGCCACTATGGCAGGGAATTTCCTTTTGTTCTCTCTCTCTCTGATTAGGTGTTGTGGTTTGCAATAGAGGTGTTGAGTGGCCATTGTGTTCAGTCTCTAGTCTGTATTCCGCCCGCCTCACCCTTCCCCCACATGACCTCCAACCACATTTTGCTTGGTGGTCCCTTCCCTGAGTTACCCAGAATGAGAGACCAGCCTCCAAGCCATGGAAACAATCTCCTGGTACTTATTTCTACTATTCTTGGGCGTTAGTCTTATAGTCTATTATTCTATATTCCACAGATGAGTGCAATCTTTCTATGTCTGTCTCTCTCTTTCTGACTCATTTCACTTAGCATGATACTTTCCATGTTGATCCACTTATATGCAAACGTCATGACCTCATTTTTTCTAACAGCTGCATAGTATTCCATTGTATAGATGTACCAGAGTTTCTTCAACCAGTCATCTGTTCTAGGGCACTCGGGTTTTTTCCAGATTCTGGCTATTGTAAACAGTGCTGCAGTGAACATATAAGTGCATATGTCACTTCGACTATACTTTTTGGCTGTTCTGGGATATATTCCCAGCAGTGGTATTGCTGGGTCAAATGGGAGCTCAACCTCTAGGTTTTTGAGAATCGTCCATACTGTTTTCCAAAAGGGCTGAACTAGCCGGCATTCCCACCAGCAGTGTAGAAGGGTCCCTTTCTCCCCACATCCTCTCCAACAGCGGTTGCTTTTGTTCTTTTGGATGTGTGCTAGTCTCTGTGGTGTGAGGTGGTATCTCATGGTTGTTTTGATCTGCATCTCTCTGACGACTAGTGATGTAGAGCACTTTTTCATGTGCTTTTTGGCCATTCGCATCTCTTCCTTGGTAAAGTTTCTGTTCATTTCTTCGCCCCATTTTTTGATGGGGTTGGATGTTTTCTTCTTGTAGAGTTCAACCAGTGCTTTATATACCCTTGATATCAACCCCTTATCTGAATGGGAAAGGAAAGTTTAGAATATTTTTTGATAAACATTTTCTTGAATTTGGGTTTATAGATTCTGTTATTCATTAATCTGCTTTCTTTATCAAGTATATCTACTCTATGTGTATTATTATTTATTTCAAATATTTTGGGGGGATTTGGAAAATCCTCAGGAACTACTCCTGGATCTGTGCTAAGGGATCATTTCTTCTAGGGCTTGGAGGACCTTGTGTGATGCCAGGAATCAAACCCATGTTAGCCATGCGCAAGGCAAGTACTTTAACCTTAATACTATCACTCCAACCCCTAATTGAGTATTTGTTATCTTTACTGCAAGATTTTTCACTGCTTTGTCTTTAAATTTTTCTTAATTATTTTTCAGGGGGCTGGAGTGATAGCACGGCATGTAAGGGGTTTGCCTTGCATGCAGCCAACAAGGGTTCAATTCCCAGAAACCCATATGATCCCCTGAGCACCACCTGGAGTAATTACTGAGTGCATAGCCAGGAGTAACCTCTGTTCATCGCCGGGTGTTACCCAAAAAGCAAAAAAAAAAGTATTTTTCAGGGGCTGGAGCAATAGCACAGTGGGTAGGGCATTTGCCTTACACGCAGCCGACTGGGGTTTGATTCCCAGCATCCCATATGGTCCCCTGAGCACCACCAGGAGTAATTCCTGAATGCAGAGCCAAAAATAAACCCTGTGCATCTCCAGGTGTGATCCAAAAAGCAGGTAAACAAAAAAAAAAAACTTTTATTGAATGTAATCAAAGTAAAGTGAAAGCAAAGCAAAATTTACCAGTTACACATTCGGGGTGGGGAGCTGGGGAGGTGGGGGGGAGGGGGAGGTATACTGTGATTCTTGGTGGTGGAATATGTGCACTGGTGAAGGGATGGTTGTTCAAGCATTGTATAACTGAGACTTAAACCTGAAAGCTTTGTAACTTTCCACATGGTGATTCAATAAAAGAATAAATTAATAAAACACACACAGAAAAGTTATTTTTCAATTAAAAAATAAAACCAAGCCAATCATATAGATTCAGAGAACAGATTGATGATTACCAAATGAGAATGGATATGGATAGGTAAAATGTGTAAAATACATCAATTTTAGGGAACGGGGAGATAATACAGTGCTTATGGCACTTACATTGCACACAACTCTCCTGGTGTCAATCTCCAGCACCCTGCATTGTTTTCTGAGTCCCGCCAAGAGTTATCCCTGAGTGCAGAGTCAAGAGTATACCCTGAGCACTAGAGAAGGAAGTCCCAAAGCAAGCAAACAAAAGATGTCAATTTTATGGTAACTAGTGGAAACTGGACTTGGTTGGAACCACGATGTAATATTTACAGATACCAGAGGATAATATTGTATGCCAGAAACAATGCTATATATTGATATTGCTTCATTAAAAATAAAAACATAGATGGTTTAATTAGTTGCATTGAACTATCATTGGCATGTATATTTAAGGTGGAGAATATGCTTGTTTCATGCATTTATAAATTGTAGTATTATTACTATACTGCTTTAGCTTATTGTAACATGTTGAATATTTATCATCTTTTTGTGTTGACACTAATTTAAAATGTCTCTTAGCAACACTGAATTCCACAGTAATCATTGATTATAATCACTGTTTTGGGTAGGATATCCAGAGAGTATTTATCTATTATTTGTACTTTGTACCATTAATTAAATATCCTCATTTCTTTCTTATTATAACCCTGTTAAAACTTATTATTATAAGTCCATGTATTTTATTTTCTAAATGTGCTATCAAACAGAATTTTTCAAATTCCTTCAAAGTCCACCCATGCTTTTAGAAGCTGCAGGATTTACTTATTTCTCATGACTGAATAATATTACACAATTTGTGTCTACATATATTGCATGCTACAGTTTATTTCTATAAACTGTACAATTATATAATTTTACATATATATAAATACTATTATATACACATATAACCATATCTTTGTTAATTTATCAATTGATAGATACCTTGGCTGTTTCTATATATTGGCTACTGTGACTAATGATATAGTGGACATGATTGTGCAGAATTTTAGAATCAACTGTTCTGCTATTAAGCACTTGTGTTCCTTTTGTATATTATTTCATTTTCAGAAATATTATTTAACCTTTATTTCAAATTCTAAGTTAATTCATATCTTTTCTGAGTATAATTTTAATTTGATTTTCTTAGTTATTTTTAATGATATTTCAGGTATCATGGAAATTATTGCATTAATGTTTATAGAGTTGATGTTCAAAGTTATTGCATCCCATCACAACTAAAGTGCCCATGATCCTCCATCTCAGTCTTTATGTCACCATTAGGCCACCTCTTCATTTCCTAGCCCCCCCCACACACACATTCTTTGGTAATGAGTTTTGTAATAAAAAGTCTAGGATTTGTCATTGTTTTATAACAATTATTCTCTTGTCTAATTCTATGCTACAGAGAATACTATATATGACTGTTTCTTCACTTCCTGATACTTATGATGACCTGCAGTCCCATTGACATTATAAAGAGTGGCAAAATTTAATATTTTCTTACAACTATGTAATGTTATGTTGTGTATCTGTACCACAGCTCTTTTATCCACTCATTTGTCGATGGGCTTTACATTGCTTCCATGTACTGATCATTGGGTTAAGTGCTACAATGATTATAGTTGTTTATATATCTTTTCAAATTACTCTATCTGTGTTTAGGGGTATATATGCCAAGAAATATATTCAGTGCATCATATTGGAGCTCTAGCTTTATTTTTGGCATCTTCCATAGTGATTTTAATAGAAGTTGAACCACATAATGTTTCCATCAGAAGTAACTGGGAGTTCTGTTTTCACCACATCACTGCATACTCTGTATTTTCTTTTTCAGTCTTTTTGATGTATATCATTCTCACTGGTGTGAAATGATTTCTTATCATTGACTTTTGTTTGCTTTATCTTCATTGTTTTGAGGCCATACCCAATGGTGCTCAGTGACTATTCCTGACTCTCTAATCAGTATTCACTAATAGCAGGGTTCAGAGTGCAGGGGATCAAGCCAGAGTGGACCATAAGAAACACGAGTCAGTCTTATGCCCTGTACTATCTTTGTGGCTCTCATTGCTATTTTTGTTTGCAGAAATATGTGCAAATATTTTATCCCATTCAATAGAGTCTTTTTTGTTTTTTGCTTTATGGGTCACACCCTTAGATGCACAGGCATTACTCCTGGCTTTGCACTCAGGAATTACTCCTGGCAGTGCTCAGGGGACCATATGGGATGCTGGTATTCGAACCCGGGTTGGCCGCATGCAAGGCAAGCGCCCTACCCACTATGCTATCGCTACAGCCCCTCAATAGTGTCTTTTAATTTAATACTTAGGACATTTTTTATCATGTAGACTTTTAAATTTGATGTCATTTCACCTGTTTATATTTGATTTCATCTCTACCAATGAAATAAAATCATTTAAACTCTGAGGTTCAAATACTGCACAACTTTACCTGTATCTTCCTCAATATATTTTATGGACATTGACCCCAGGTGTGTGGGAGCCGGGGCTGAGATCTCCAACCATGCTTGGATTGGGACTGGGCCGCGTCCACCTAGACACCCCATTTTCCAATAGCTTGGCAGCCACACCCACAAACTGCCCCTGGTGCCGTGTAATCCCATCAATGGTCAAGATCCAGAGACTATAAAACAATGCTCCCGGAACCTCCCTCTTATAGCCTAGTTCTCTCTCTCAGAGAACCTAGCTAGGTGTAATCCTTATCGCCCCTGGACAGTGCAGGACAATTGGATGCTTTACTACAAGCACTGCTCTGGGCCCAGGGTTGGACTGAAATCTTAGTACAACTAATGAGACTGTATTATGATTTTGAATTGTGTTGTGATTTGGAATTGTTTCTCATTTTCAAATTGTTGTGTTTTTGTAAAAAAAGGGGGATATGTAGGATTACATAGCCTCAGGAAGCTTAGGTTTATTGGGTTACTCCTGTTACAGTGCTCCCATTCTTCTTTGTTTATTTGTAGCTTCTTTCTTAGTGTTCTGTTGACTTGTAAATATTGTTTTTTTCTTCTCCCTGAGTTGTTTGCATAGTTTATTCAGAGCAATGTCCTTTTGTATGGACACAGGAAGACTTAGCAAATACTACCTGGGAGTCATTTGACTCTACATGATATTTTCCTCCTGGGCATCTGTTCTCTCGACCTAAGCCTCAGCTGCCCTTACTTCCTAGCACCCCCAAAAGCAGGGTCCTGACGAGGGATGATATGGACCCAGGGCAAGCAGTGAGTTGTGTGCTACCCTGACATCGAGATGGGCCTGGCCCAAGTGCCTAATGCTTAACTGTAAGTTAAGAGCTTGATCATGGACAAATGTTGTCATGATCGAAACAGTGATAACTAGATTCAGACCCTGCTAGAGTTAGGAGTGATTAATCTGGCCTGAGTGCTGTAGTCTGAGCCTGTGGCAAGATGTTGCCAGGAGAGCTGCCTTGCAAGCCTCAATGTATCTCCTGCTATGTCCATACAAAAATAACTAGTATTAAGATGTTAATGAGTGTTTGGACTAAGAAAAGGAAAAAAACCTTAAGAGTCAGGAAGGGCTTTGGAATGCCCTGCCCTCAGGAAGGGCTTTCTTATGTTGATTTTGCTACCTGGCTGGGTGTAGCCTAGAGGACAAGGTGGGAGAGACAAGTAGGTGGAGAGACTAGAGAGAGGTGGGAGTTGATGCAGAGAGAGGCCAGAGCTGGGAGTGCGGGAGATGAGAAAGATGGTTTAATTTTTTACAGCTAGGTAACGAGAGCAACCTGCCTGCACAGCAGAGCCTGGCAAGCTCTCTGTGGTGTACTTAATATGCCAAACACAGGTAACAATTATGGGTCATAGTGCCCTTACCCTGAAAGAGCCTCCAATGTGGCACCACTGAGAAGAACAAGTTAAGAGAGGCTGCTAAAATATCAGGGCTAGGACTAATGGAGATGTTACTGGTGCCCACTTGAGAAAATTGATGATCAACGGGATGACAGTGATACAGTGATACAGTGACCCAATTCAGTTATTTGATTCATTCTCAATTAACTTATCTGTATGGTGTAAGATTCATATCTTATTCCGTTTTTCCCATGTGGTCATCCCGTTTGCCTTATATTATTTGTTTTAGAAGCTGTCCTTGCTTAATGTTATATACTAGTTCCTTTGTTATAGATTAATTATCTATTTTAGGGTTAATCTCTGGTCTATCCTGTTATTTTGGTTTGAAGTGTGTATATATATATATATGTATATATATATATATATATATATATATATATATATATATATACATATATATATATATATATTGCTTTTGGATCACACCTGGCGATGCACAGGGGTTACTCCTGGCTCTGCACTCAGGAATGACTCCTGGCAGTGCTAGGCGTACCATATGAAATGCTGGGAATCCAACTCCCAGGTTGGCTGCATGCAAGCCAAATACCCTACCCGCTGTGCTATCCCTACAGCCCCTGAGTATCATTCTTTATTCTTATAACATATTATACAATTAAGGCAAGAAAGGCAATATCTTCCTTATTACTTTTATATTAGTTTTTAAGTCACACCTGACAAAGTTTTGGGGTCTCTCCAAGTTCTGTATTTATGGATTACCCCTGGTGGTGTTCAGGGGACTATATGGGTTGCCGGGGACTAAAGCAGGTCAGGCTCCTGCAAGACAAGCACATTCCTCTCTTCAGTTACAACTGCCATATATATTATCTCAATGTTTCTTTGGCATTTCAGGGAGTCTTACAATTCCTTATAGCTTTTAGTAGAGTTTGTTCTAAATCCTTGAAGAATATTATCTGAAGTGTGATTGGAACTACATTGAGTCTATATAACACTTCAGTTATGATTGTTATTTTAGCAATGTTAATTCATCCAACCTATGAGAGGGAATATATTTTCATACTTTGGTGTCCTTTTCTATTTCCTTCAAAAGTGACTTACATATTTTGATATATGAATATTTCATAACCTTTATCCAATTGATTCCTAGGTATTTTATATTATTGAACAGCATTTTATATTTGCTTCAGACAATTTTTGAGGTACCCATATTTAAAATATAGTTCATCATATTACCATGCCTACATCAGTTCAGCACCACATCCACCACCAAAGAAACAATAAACCTCAAAGAGTTAGACAGTTTTTAAATGTAATTATGTTTTTTAAATTTATTTCTCTTACAATTTGTTGTTTGAAAGTAAAAATACAACAGATTTTTGTGCATTGATTTTGTGGCTTGCTATTTTGCTGTCTTAAGTTTTTTGCTTCTGTGAGTTTTCTCTAGTGAGTCTTTAGGATTTTATATGCATACTGCTATGTCATTTACAAGTTGTGATAATTAACTTCTTCTTTATCAGTTCAATACTTTTCTTTCTTTTTCTTGCCTGATTTTATTGGCAAGGACTTTCAGACTATGTTGAATAATAGATGAGAAAGTGCATAATCTCGCTCTGTGTCGGATCTCAAAAGGAAGACATTCAGTTTTTCACTTTGTAAGATTATGTATAAATGACTGTTACTATCTTTTGATAGTAATAATAAGTAATTATTATAATAATTACTTTATTATAATAATAAAGTAATAATAATAATAAGTAATAATAATATGTCTCAAAAGACATAATAAATGTCTTTTGAGAGACATTTATTATGCCCTTGTTTTGTTGATTTTTTAAAAAATAAAGGATGTTGAATATTTTTTGAAAAAGTTTTATCTTCATCAATTGATATTATCACACAATTCATATCTTTCCTCTTGCTGATATGGTATATTATACTGATGGATATATTGAACCATCATTGCATCCATAGAGCAAATACTATTTGGGGTGATTTGGTGTGATCTTGGGGTGATTTGTTTGTTTCAGTTTTCTAACTTCTTTTGAGGAGCATTTATTTTGTTGATGTTTAGTTTGCTGATATCACCCCTGATAGTCATTAATCTGTAATTGTTTTGTTTAGAATTATTATGTCAATGATTTAATATTAAGGTAATACTGACTTTAGAAAAGACTTTGGCAATAATTGTTGTTATTTCAATATTTTGGAAGAGCTTGAGGAGTATATTTAATAAGCATTTATTTATCTAGGTTTAGTACAACTTTCCAGTGACTCTATATCTAGCTTCTCATTCTTAATATTTTAAATTACTGTCTCAACTTACCTAAGCATGAATGGTTTGTTCAGTTTTTCTAGTTCCTCATGATTCAGTCTTGGGATTTTGCAAGATTCTACTAATTTGTTCATTTTTTAGGTTCTCCAGCTTAGTGACAAAGAGTTGTTCATAGAAATTTATGATAATGTTTTATGTCTAATTGATAGCACAGCAGGTAAGGTGTTTGCCTTGCAGGTGACCGACCCGGGTTTGATTCCTTCACCCCTCTCGGAAAGCCCAGCAAGCTACTGAGAATATCCTGCCCGCACAGCAGACCCTGGCAAGCTAGCTGTGGCATATTTTGTATGCCAAAAACAGTAACAATTTTCACAATGGAGACATTACTGGTGCCCACTCGAGCAAATCTATGAAAAACGGGATGACAGTGCTACAGACAGACAGTGCTACCTTTAACACAATTTTCATACTTTTTTTCTCTTATTTCATCATTACTATAGCTAAAGGTTTGTAAACACTGATAACTTTTTTGAAAAAACAACTAGATTTTATTGAAACTTTATACATTTATTTCTATTTCTATGTCATTCTATGCTCTATTTTTTATCTTTTCCTTCCTTCTACTTACCTTAGAATTTTGTTGCTTTACTTTGTTATCTCAAAATTTAAAGTGAAACTATTGTTTTGAGCTTTATATTTTACATAAAATAAGCCTGTATTGCCATGAAATTCCCTGTAGTACTGACTCTGCTGTATCTCATGGGTTCTGATAGTTTGTCTTCATTTTTGTTCATTTCAAGAAATCATTTAAATTTATTCATCAGTTTCCTCTTTAGTTCAATCCAATAGTTGTTTAACAGAATGTGCCCAGTTTCCAAATGTTACAGGTTCTCAAATATTTATTTTTATGCTTAATTTCTACCTCATAACTTTGTGATATGAAAATATACTTGATATGATTTCTATTTTCTTGATTTAATATCAGAAAAATTTTGCCCCAGCAAGACATATATCACACAGATTATGTTCCACATCCACTGGATTTATTTTAAATTGACTTTTATGGGAGGGGGGGTGGGAGTCCACTTGTGTCAATTACTTCAAGATTTTCTTCTTCTTCTTCTTCTTCTTCTTCTTCTTCTTCTTCTTCTTCTTCTTCTTCTTCTTCTTCTTCTTCTTCTTCTTCTTCTTCTTCTTCTTCTTCTTCTTCTTCTTCTTCTTCTTCTTCTTCTTCTTCTTCTTCTTCTTCTTCTTCTTCTTCTTCTTCTTCTTCTTCTTCTTCTTCTTCTTCTTCTTCTTCTTCTTCTTCTTCTTCTCCTTCTCCTTCTCCTTCTCCTCCTCCTCCTCCTCCTCCTCCTCCTCCTCCTCCTTCTCCTTCTGCTTCTCCTTCTCCTTCTCCTCCTCCTCTCCTTCTTATCTTCCTCCTCCTCCTCCTCCTCCTCCTCCTCTCCTCCTCCTCCTCTTCTTCTTCTTCTTCTTCTTCTTCTCTTCTTCTTCTTCTTCTTCTTCTTCTTCTTCTTCTTCTTCTCTTCTTCTCCTTCTCCTTCTCCTTCTCCTTCTCCTCCTCCTCCTCCTTCTCCTCCTCTCCTCCTCCTCCTCCTCCTCCTCCTTCTCCTTCTGCTTCTCCTTCTCCTCTCCTCCTCCTCCTCTTCTTTCTTCCTCTCCTCTCCTCCTCCTCCTCCTCCTCCTCCTCCTCCTCCTCTCCTCCTCTCCTTCTCCTCCTCTCTCTTCTTCTTTCTTCTTCTTCTTCTTCTTCTTCTTCTTCTTCTTCTTCTTCTTCTTCTTCTTCTTCTTCTTCTTCTTCTTCTTCTTCTTCTTCTTCTTCTTTTTTCTTGCTTTTTGGGTCACACCTGGCTATGGTCAGTGGTTATTTCTGGCTCTGAACTCAGGAATTACTCCCTGGCAGTGCTTGGGGGACCCATATGGATGCTGAGAATCGAACCCGGGTTGGTCGCGTGCAAGGCAAACTCCCTACCTGCTGTGCTATTACTCCAGACCCACCTCAAGATCTAGATCATCATTTTAAAATATTTATTTACTGATGTTCTGTCTAGTAGATCTATTCCCTGATGAGAGTGGGATGTAAAACACCCCACTACTGTGTGTTGCTTTCAAAATATGTCTTTAGTCTATTAGCAGTTTCTCTATAATTTCTTCTATTCAACTACAACACCCAAAAAGGGAATGCCTTGCCACAGAGGCAGGGTGAGGTTGTGGGGGATGGGGTGGGGGTCGTGAGAGGGATACTGGGAACATTGGTGGAGAGAATGGGCACTGGTGGAGGGATGGGTAAATGATCACTGTATGACTGAAATAGAAACACGAAAGTTCATAAGTTTGTAACTGTACCTCATGGTGATTCACTAATAAAAAATAAAAGATAATAATTCTGCTAATTCATCCAGTGTGAAAATAAGAATAAAGTCCAAATTTCTTTTTTGGGCGGGTTGGTCACACTTGGTGATGCACAGGGGTTACTACTGGCTCATGCACTCAGGAATTATTCTTGACAGTGCTTGGGTGACCGTATGGATGCTGGGAATCGAATCCAGGTCCGCCGCTTGCAGGGCAAATAACCTACCTGCTGAGCTTATCTCTCCAGCCCTGAAGTCCTAATTTCTTATTGATCCCTTTAACATATTTGAAGTCTATCCCTATTTCTTTTTCCTTTCTTTTCCTGAATGATATTAGTCTGATAAGTGATGGCCAACACCACAGAGACTGGCACCCATCCAAAAGAACAAAAGCAACCGGTTTTGGCGTGGATGTGGGGAGAAAAGGACCCTCCTACACTGCTGGTGGGAATGCCAACTTGTTCAGCCCTTTTGGAAATAGTATGGATGCTCCTCAAAAATTAGAAATTGAGCTCCCATTTGACCAGCAATACCACTACTGGGAATATTATCCCAGAGAGGCAAAAAAGTATAGTCAAAATGACATCTGCATTTGTATGTTCATTGCAGCCAGAATCTGAAAAAAACCTGAGTGTCTGAGTGTCTGAGAACAGCTAGGATAAAGAAACTTTGGTACATCGACACAATGGATTACTGTGCAGCTGTTAGAGATGAAATCATGAAATTTGCATATAAGTGGATCAACATGAAAAGTATCATGTTAAGTGAAATGAGTCAGAAAGAGAGACAGGCATAGAAAGATTGCACTCATCTGTGGAATATAAGGTAACAGAATGGAAGACTAACAGCCAAGAATAGTAGAGATAAGTAGCAGGAGGTTTGCTCCACCGCTTGGAAGCTGGGCTCAGATCTGGGGGAAAAAGCAGCTCAGATTGAGAAAGAAACACTAAGCAAAGTGTGGTAGGAGGACCTGCTCGGGATGGGAGATGCGTGATGAAAGTAGACTATAGATTGATCGCGATTGCCACTCAATACCTCTATTGCAAACCACAACACCCTAAAGGATAGAGAGAACAAAAGGGAATGCCTTGCCACAGAGGAGGGGTGGGTTGGGGGGTATGGAGTATGGAGTAGTGGGGGTGGGAGGGATACTGGGATCATCAGTGGTGGAGAATGGGCACTGGTGGAGGGATGGGTTACTCGAGCATTGTATAACTGAAACACAAGGACGAAAATATGTAAATTTGTAACTGTACCTTATGGTGATTCACTAATAATTTTTTTAAAAAATAATGGCCATCTTTCTCTTCTATTTTTTCATTCACCAACTTCTTCTATGATTATTTTCAACCTTACTCTCTGAACTAGTGTTTACTTTGAGAGGTCAATTGTAGCTTTTGGTAGAAGCAGAATGTCTTCTTTTGTTTCTTAATCCACCTATGCTGTTTTTGACAGAAGAGGTCAGTTTATTTATGTCTATATAAATTATTAATATAAGGGAATTTGTTGCCATTTTTCTGTGAAGATTTTTGTCATGTTTGATTTTAGCAAATTTTTATTTTTAATTATATTCATTATAGTACTGTGGTTACAAAGTTGTTCCTAATGCAGTTTTTTTAATCATTCATTGTTCTAACACCAATCCCACCACCATTGTGATCTATCTTCCACCACTGTACTCAGCTTCCCACCCAACCCCAATCCAGCCACCTTAGCAGGGAAACACAAATTTACTTCATATTTCCTGAAAAAAAAAAAAACAGAAAATGAAATTAACAAAAAATAGATCAATTAAGGTCAATTTGTGTTTGTTATGACTGTTTTAAAATATACAATCTTACAATTATTATTTTATAATCATGAATTATGATTTTCAATCACAAAATAATAATTGCTATGAAATAAAATGGTGTTACTAAACTCACTGTTTGAGAATTTACTGAGTTGCTTGGTGCTATTTGAATCTTCCATGTTATTTTCATTGATCTTAGTGGTGTTTTTCTATACAACTTTCCCATCAAATTTATTTCCATAATTTTTTTTGCTGTGATGCCATAGGAGGTGGTGCTCAGGGTTTAATTTTTTAAAAATTTTTATTAGTGAATCACTAAGAGGTACAGTAGTTACAGACTTATGAACTTTTGTGTTTGCATTTCAATCATACAATGATCGGTTACCCATCCCTCCAACAGTGCCCATTCTCCTCCACCAATGTTTGAAATATCCCTCCCACCACCCCCACGCCATCCCCCAATACCCCATCCTGCTTATGTGGCAGGGCATTCCCTTTTCTTCTCTCTCCTGTTGGCTGTTGTATTTTGCAATATAGGTATTGAGTGGTCATCATGCTCGGTCTATAGTCTACTTTCAGCACACATCTTTCAACCCAAATGGGTCCCCCCAACATCTTTACTTGGTGTTCCCTTCTATGTGAGCTACAGTTTCCCCCACATGTGAGGCCAGTTTCCAAACTGTGGGGCAGACCTCCTGGTCCTTATCTCTACTACTCTTGGGTGTTAGTCTCCCACTCTGTTACTTAATATTCAACAGATGAGTGCAATCTTTCTATGTCTGTCTCTTTCTATCTGACTCATTTCACTTAACATGATACTTTTCATGTTAATACACTTATATGAAAGTTTCATGACTTCATCTTTTCTTACAGCTGCATAGTATTCCATTATATAGACATACCAAAGTTTCTTTAACCAGTCATCTATTTTTGGGCACTCCAGTTTTTTCCAGATTTTGGCTATTGCAAACAGTGCTTCAATGAACATACAAATGTAGATGTTATTTCTACTATACCTTTTCCCCTCTCTTTTATATATTTCCAGGAGTGGTGTTGCTGAGTCAAATGGGAGTTCAATATCCCATTTTTTGAAAATCCGTCCATATTGTTTTCCAAAAGGGCTGATCCAGTCGGCATTCTCACCAGCAGTGAAGGAGAGTCCATTTCTTCCCACATCTATGCCAACACTGGTTGCTTTTGTTCTTTTGGAGGCAGGCAAGTCTCTGTGGTGTGAAGTGATATCTCATTATTGTTTTGATCTGCATAGTCCTGATGATTAGTGATATAAAGCATTTTCTTATGTTCCCTTTAGCCATTCGGATTTCTTCTTTGAGAAAATTTCTGTTCTGAGGTGGTTTGAATGCAACAAAGGTCTTGGGTTTTCATCACTCCCTCAACTTTGAAGAGCACTGGCTTAGCTTTAGGAGATTATTAGAATCCAGGAATTTATCCATTTCTCTATTTTTTTTATTTCATGACGTACAGAATTTCTTTCAAAGTAATCTCTGATGATCTTTTGAAATTCTTTGGTTTCTGTTGGTTTGAAACCTTTTGAATTCTGTTGGTTTGAAACTTTTTGAGTTAGAGCTTGTATTCATGAAATATATTGTCTAATTTAGAATGTAAAATAACTATCAATTTTAACTTAAGGTAACAGTTAACTTTGGATATAAAAAGATAGCCAACCTGGGTTCAATCCCTAGTGTCCCATGTGGTCCCCCAAGCCCTGCCCGGAGTGGTCCCTAAGTGCAAATCCAGGAGTAAGTCCTGAGCATCTCCAGATGTAACACACCTCCAAGTAAAAACAAAAATTGGGATACCATGGTGATGGTCAGAGAGATAGTACAGCGAGTACTTGGCTTGCACACCTTCAACCCAGATTCAATCCATAACACTCCCTAGGTTCCCCCAAGCCCCACCAGGAATGATCCTTTAGCACAGAACCAGAATTAAATTCTGTGTACCCTCTCGGAGAACCCGGCAAGCTACCGAGAGTATCCCGCCCGCACAGCAGAGTCTGGCAAGATACCCGTGGCATATTCGATATGCCAAAAAACAGTAATAACAAGTCTCACAATGGAGACGTTACTGGTGCCCACTTGAGCAAATCGATGAACAACGGTATCAGTGACAGTGAATAAAATAAAGGAGGTTTATTTGGGGGCCAGAGCAATAGTACAGCGGGTAGGGCACTTGCCTTGCATGTCTGATCCCAGTTCAAATTCTGGCATCCCATATGGTAAGCCAAACACCACCAGGAATAATTTATGAGTGTAGAGCCAGGAGAAACCCCTGAGCACTGCCAGATATGAGCCCTAAATTAAAACAAATAAAAAGGGTTTATTTGTTAAGGGCTACACCAATGGCACTCCAGAACCATTGGGACCAAAGCTGAATATGATAAAGGGGAAGATGATAAACGGAGGATTATTGTGCATTATGGGATGCTGAGGATTGAACTCAGAGTTCTGAATATGCTTTTTATGTGTTCTAGCACTTAAGCCACAGAGACACCCACATGAAATAGTCTTTAAATTCAATTATCATTTGATAAGTTTGCTCTATCTTTGCTGTCTAATTTTGTATCCTAGGAAGAAAATGTTTTCCTTTGTTAGAATACCATTTATCTATATAATAATATAAAAATGAATGTGTGTGGACTCCCCTGGCCGGTGACCCACTCCCTGTGCCTGCATCCCAGTTGGCACTCAGACCATAAGTCCTCCTAGCATCCCGCAGAACCTGCATCTTGCCCCATGTGCCACTCCTCCTGGGCGGCCACCAACTTCCTATACTGGGTGTGTGTTGCTCCCCCATCTACTCATCTGGAGCACCTTCTAAACCCATAACCACAAAACTTACTTTCTCTGCACCCCACATTTAAGGCACTAGTTATCCCAGATCTCACATATTCCTATCAATAAGGCACGGCAACTCACACAGACCAATTACAGTGGCCATAACATACAATAACAGGAAATTAAACTCCAATACACAAAGGTCATTATGGTAAAACAATGCTGAAACTCACCAAGCCTAATGATTGAAATTGCTAGCCCATGATGAATCAAACCGTACAATGAACTCCATAACCTCTTAGATAAGGAGTTTAAAATGGAACTTTTAAGGATGTATAAGGAGCTCTAAGAAACAATGGAACACATAAAATAGAAGAGGATATGAAAGAAAAGGTGTGGGAAATGTAAACAAAAATACAAACAGAAATGACAGATCTAACAAACTTGGTAGGTGAAATGAAAAACTCAGTGGAAGGCCTCAGCAACAGAGTAATAGTTGCTGAAGACAGAATTGGTGAGTTCCAAAATGAGGTACAGAGAATCTCCAGACAACAGCAGAAAATGGAAAAGAGCCTCAAAATACACCAACAGATGTCAAGAGAAAATTGCGATGAAGCCAAGAGGAATAACATAAGAATCATTGGAGTACAAGAGGGACAGGAAGAAAACCCTAATAAGAAACTGTCAAAGACATAAGTACTAAAATATTCCCACAGCTGAATACCACTTGCGACCAGATCCAGGAGGCCAGAATGGTTCCAGCTAAAAGAAATCCAAATAAAAATACTCCAAGACACAACATGATCAGAATGACAAAAATCATAGACAGAGATAAAATTCTGAAAAGAGCAAGATCAAAGAAAGAATTTGTTTATAAAGAAGCATCCTTAAGATTCACAGCAGACCTATCCATAGAGAGTGGTGGGATATAGTGAACAATCTCAATGAAATAAACACCTCACTAAAATTACTTTTACCAGCTAGACTCGAATTCCTATCAGAAGGAACAACATACAGCTTCACAGACAAACAAGGACTCAGGAACATTATTGCCTCAAAACCATGGCTACAAAAGTGACTAAATGGACTACTGTAAGAAAAGACAAGGACCCCAAATACAACAAACTTTGGCAAAAATGATGGGACAAAACCCCATAACAATAATTTCTCTCAGTGTCAATGGGCTAAGTGCACCAATTAAAAGACATAATGGCAGGATGGATTAGAAAACTGAATCCAACAATCTGCTGCCTAAAAGAGACACATCTGAACAGGCAGAACAAACACAGACTCAAAGTGAAAGAACAGAAAGCAATCCTACAATCAAACCACTCTCTCCAAAAAGCAGGAGTGGCCATACTAATATCAGACCAGATAGACTTCAGACTGAAGACGGTTACAAGAGACAGTGAGGGTCATTTCTTAATAATCAAAACATGTACAATAGGAAGAACACATTCTCCTAAATGCATATGCATCTAAAAGAAACCAGTAAAATACTTAAAATGACTGCTCATAGACTTGAAGCAATTGACAGCAACACAATAATAGTTGGAGATTTCAACACCACTTTATCACCTCTCCGTAGATCAGCCAGACTCAAGCTCAGCAAGGATATACTTTATCTGAAGGAGAAATGGAAGACAGGGGTCTAGTACAAATTCTTCTCAAGTGCACATGGGATATTCTCCAAGATAGACCACTTACTGGACTACAAAATATACCTCCATAAAGTTAAGAAGATAGAAATTATATCAACAATATTTTCAGACCATGATGCACTGAAAATCGAAGTAAATCACAACCAGAAACAGAATTTTTTTAAAAAAACACCTATAAATTAAACAAATCACTACTGAATAGTGAGTGGCTTCCAAGGGAAATCAAAGAAGAAATGGAAAAATTTCTGGAAATGAACGAGAATGAAGACAGGAGCTACCAGAACTTATGTGACACAGCAAAAGCTGTGTTAAGAGGAAAGCTCATAACTCTACAAGCATTTATCAGGAAGGAAGATAAAGCCCACATAAATAGTTTAACCTCACAGCTTAAGATCTTGGAGAATGATCAACTAAAGTAGCCCAAAGCAGACAGGAGGAAAGAAATAAAAAATCTTAGAGCAGAAATTAATGACATGGAAACCCAAAAAACAATCCAAAGATAAGTGAAAGCAAGAGCTTGTTCTTTGAGAAAAAGACCAAGAGTGATAAGCCACTAGCAAGACTCACAAGGAATGAGAAATAAAGCCCTCTAATAAAGAGAATCAGAAACGAAAAGGGAGACATCACAAGAGATTGCACAAAAATTCAAAGGATAATCAGAGATTACTTTGAAAAGATTTATGCTATGAAACCAGAAAACCTCAAAGGCATGGATAAATTCCTGGACTCCTATAATCTCCCAAAGTTGATCCAAGAAGACTTGTAGTACCTTCAAAGACCTATCACTATCAAGGAAATCAAAATAATAAAATAGTAATTAAAAGTCTCCAGAAAAAAAAAGCCATGGCCCAGATGGATTCACTAGTGAATTCTTCCAAACTTCAAAGATGACATACTCCCAATCCTGTTCAAACTTTTCCAAGAAATTGAAAAAAACAGAAAAACCTCCAAATGGTTTTATGAGGCAAATATCACATTTATACCAAAAGCAGAGGCACCACAAAAAAAAGAGAATTACAGATCAATATCCTTGATGAATACAGATGCAAAGATCCTCAACAAAATACTAGCAAAGAGAATCCAACGACTCATCAAAAAGATCACACACCATGACAAAGTAGGATTCATCCCAGGTATACAAGGATGGTTTAACATTCACAAATGAATCAACATAAAACACCATATCAATAAAAGGAAAGAGTAAAACCACACAATCATATTAATAGATGCAGAGAAGGCATTTGACAAGATCCAGCACCCATTTATGATAAAAACTCTCAGCAAAATGGAGTCGAAAGATCTTTCCTCAATATAGTCAAAATCATCTACTACAAGCTCATCAACCACAAGCCCACATTATTCCCTCCAAAAGGGGCAGAGGAATCGAACCCGCATTGGCTGCATGCAAGGCAAATACCCTGTGATATCTCTTCAGTCCATTGCTGTTTTGACAACCTTAATTCTCCCAATCCATGAACAGGGGATATGTTTTCATTTCCTCGTGTCCTGCTTTATTTCCTGAAGTAGCATTTTATAATTTTCTTTGTATAGGTCCTTAACCTTTTTAGTTAAGCTTATCCCAAGGTACTTGATTTTCTGAGGCATGATTATGAATAGGATTGCTTTTTTCAAGTCACTTTTGACTCTCTTATTATTCGCTTATAGGAAAGTCAAGGACTTTTGGGTATTGATTTTATAGCCTGCAACTTTGCTATACAAGTCTATTGTTTCTAGGTATTTCTTGGTAGAGGCTTTAGGGTTCTCTAAATATAGTATCATATCATCTGCAAATAGTGAAAGCTTGATTTCTCCCTTTCCTATCTGATGCTCTTAATATCTTTTTTATTGCTCGATCGGTATTGCAAGTACTTCCAGTACTATGTTGAGTAGAAGTGGTGAGAGTGGGCATCCTTATCTTGTTCCTGATCTTAGAGGGAAAGCTCTTAGTTTTTCCACATTGAGGATCCTATTTACAATGGGTTTGTGGTAGATGTCTTTGACTATATTGAGAAAAATTGAGTTTTCATCATAAACGGATGCCGGATCTTGTCAAATGCTTTCTATGCATCTATTTATATGATCATATGATTTTTTTCTTTTTTTGTTGATATGATGGATTATGTTGATTGATTTCCTAATGTTAAACTATCATTGCATACCTGGGATGAATCCCACTTGGTCCTGGTGTATGATCTTTTTGATGAGTTGTTGGATTATATTTGCTAATATTTTGTTTAGGATCTTTGCATCAGTGTTCATCAGGGAAATTGGCCTGTAGTTTTCTTTTTTTGTGGTGTCTTTGTTTGCTTTTGGTATCAGGGAGGTATGTTCCTCATAGAAACTGTTTGGGAGAGTTTCTGTGTCTTCAATTTCCTGGAAAAGCTTGAGGAGAACTGGCAATAGGTCCTCTTTAAATGTTTGGAAGAATTCTCTAGTGAATCCTTCAGGACCTGGGCTTTTGTTTCTGGGAAGACTTTTGATTACAGTTTCAATTTCATTGATATTAATAGTTCTATTATGGTATTCCAGGTCTTCTTGTTTCAACTTTGTGAGATTATAGGAATGCAGGAATATATCCATTTCTTCTAGGTTCTCTTGTTTCGTGGTATACAGGCTTTCAAAGTAGTCTCTAATGATCATTTGAATTTCTTTGGTTTCTGTTGTGATGTCCCCCTTTTCATTTCCGATATGTTTACTAGAGTTTTCTCTTTCTTTGTGAGTCTTGCTAGTGGTTTATCAATGTTGTTTATTTTCTCAAAGAATCAGCTCTTGGTTTCATTGATCTTTCGAATTTTTTTTTGTTTTTCCATGTCGTTAATTTCTGCTCTAAGTTTTGTTATTTCTTTTATTCTGCCTGGGTTGGGCTACTTTTGTTGGTCTTTTTCTAAGATCTTGAGTTGTGAAGTTAAGTTATTGATGTGGGCTCTTTCTTCTTTCCTGACGAATGCTTGCAGAACTATAAATTTTCCCCTTAATACTGTTTTTGTTATGTCTCCTAAGTTTTAAGTCATGTTTCATTCTTATTTGTTTCCAGGTATCTTTTGATTTCTTCCTTGATTTCCTTCCTGACCCACGCATTGTTCAACATTGAGTTGTTTAATTTCCAGGTGTTTAGTTTGTGTCTGTGCGTGGTTGACTTCTATCTTCAGTGCATCATGGTCTGTGAAGGTTGTTGGTACAGTTTCTATTTTTCTGATTCTATTGAGGTATGTTTTGTGACCCAGCATATGGTCTATTTTGGATAATGTTCTGTGTGCGCTGGAAAAGAATGTGTATTCTTTCTTTTTGGGATGCAAAGCCCTGTATAGATCTATTAGCTCTCTCTTCTATTTCTTCCTTCAAGGCCAGTGTTTCCTTGCTGAATTTTGATCTTGTTGATCTATCTAGAGGTGATAAGGCAGTATTGAAGTCCCCAACTACTGTTGTGTTGCTAGCAATGTCCTCTTTAAAATCTGTTAGAAGTTGGTTTAAGTATTTAGCTGGCCCCTTGTTAGTTGTGTATATGTTTAGAAGTGTGATTTCTTCCTTCTGTATATATACTTTGATTAGTAAAAAATGGTCTTCACTGTCCCTTCTAATCTTTTACAACCTGAAATCTATGTTGTCAGATACTAGTATGGCCACTCCAGCTCTTTTGAGAGAGTTGTTTGCTTAAGGATTGTTTTCCATCCTTCAACTTTGAGTCTGTGTTTGCTCTGACCATTCAGATGTGTTTCTTGTAGGCAGCAGAATGTTGGGTTCAGTTTCTGAATCCATTTTGCCATTCTTTGTCTCTTGATTGGTGAATTTAGACCAGGGATGTTGAGAGAGATTATTGTCATAGGGTTTGTGACATCTTTCTGTATGGGTTTGTTGTTCCTGTAGGGGTTTTTCTTGTCTTACAGAAGCCCCCTTAGTCCCCTTTTTAAGTTTGGTTTTGATTCTATGAAGTTCCTGAGCTGTTGTTTATCCCTGACATAGTGTATGGTTCCTTTGAGTTTAAGTGAGAGATTAGCTGGATAGAGTATTCTTGGTCAGGTGTTCATTTCATTTAGTGTTTTTCACTATATTCCCCCATTGTCTTTGGGCTTGGAGGTTTTCCTCTGATAGCTCTGCTGTAAATCTAAGGGGTGCTCATTTGTATGTGAGTTCCTTCTTCGACCTTGCTGCTTGCAGTATTGTGTCTCTATCCGTGTCATCCATCACTCTTACTATGATATGTCTTGGAGTCTTTTTATTAGGGTTTCTTTTAGCTGGCATCCTTTGAGCTCCTTAAACCTGGATACCTGAATTCTCCAGTTCTGGAAATGTTTTGGCTATGATATCTTTAACTGTGACTTTTTCATTGGGATTGCCTCCCTCTCCTTCTTTTACTATTATGATTCTTATTTTGTTCCTCTTGAATTTATCCCCTAGGACTCTAATTCACCCTAGGGATGTTTTGAGGTCTTTTCCAATGGTTTGTTGTTGTCTGTAAGCTTTCTGCTGCTCATCTTCAAGCTCACTGATTCTATCTTCAGCTGTAGCCATTCTACTGTTGAGGGCACCCACTGAGTTTTTTATTTCATCTATCGAATCCTTTATGTGACACTTCTCTTTGTAGCCTTTCAATTTCTGCTCTCATTTCTTCCTGTATTTTGTTGACTACCCATCCTACTATTTCATTCAAGTCCTCTTTTAATTTTCTGGATGTCTTTTCCACTGTTACTTTGAGTTCATTGAACATCTTCAACATTTCAATTCTGAATTCCTTATCAGAGAGATCGAATTCGTGAGTAGCCCCTGTTGGGGCTTCTGGACCTTTTTCTTCACCTTCCCCTCATGGTGGGGATTTGCGCTGTTTCTTCATGTTGTGGTGGTAGTATGAAGGTGGGGCCTTCAAGCTCACTATCAGTTTTTTCTCTTGCTGTGGTTAAGGATTCTGGGTGAGCTCGGTCTATGGTGGTCCCCTTTTTCCCCTTCAGGAGTTGCAACTTCCTCTCATGTGCTCCTCTGTGGCTTATGTGAGGCCTGTTGTGAAGCTTTGGGGGATGTATTGTTTTACATTTGACTTGTGCGGGTTCTTGTGTCTACGAGTATTATGATGCAATTGGGATAAGCTAGTGGACTATTGGCCTAATGTATTTCAGAGGGCTAGGATATTCTCCTCAGAGTTACATGATGGAGCACAGTATATGAGTCCAGATTGCTGAGAAAGAAGAAAATAACAATGGGTCACTGGCTTGGAGGCCACACCCCCTGGCTCAGAGGTCACAGGGGGGCTGGAAGGTGCTGGGTATATGGTGGAGGATGCAGGGTGGTAGTGCACCCTTGTTCTGGGAAACTGCTCTTCGGACCCACCTGGAGGACAAGCGGCATGCTGGTTCCAAGGGACTAGGGAAACTGGAAGCGGTTGCGGGGGTTGGAAGGTGCTGGGGACCAGTGAGCAATGCAGGGCACAAGTGTGCCCTCCTTCCAGGGGGCTGCTCTTCAGACCCACCTGCAGGACAAGTGACACACTGGTTCCAAGGGCTAAAGACATCTTTAAGGATGAAATACCACAGAACAAGCAAGTGGAAACAAATATAAACAAATGGGACTACATTAAGCTATGTAGCTTTGGCACCACAAAAGAAACTGTGACTAGAATACAGAAAGAGCCCAAGGAATGAGAAATAGTATTCACCCAATACCCATCAGACAGGGGCTTAATACCCAGTATATACAAGACACTGGTAGAACCTTACAAGAAAAAAAAAAACAACCTTTAACCCCATCAAAAAATGGGGAGAAGAAATGGACAGAAACTTATACACACACACACACACACACAACTTCAAAAGGCCAATAGGAATTCTCTACATCCCTAATTATCAGGGAGATGAAAATCAAATCAACAATGAGCTTATACCACAGAGACTGGCACACATTAATAAGAACAAGAACAACCAGTGCTGGTGTGGATGCATGGATAATGGGACTCTCATTGTTGGTGGGAATGCCGACTGGTTGGCAAAGCCCTTTTGGAGAACAATATGGACATTCCTCCAAAAACTAGAGATTGAGTTTCCATATGACTCAGCAATACCACTCCTGGGAATATATCTCAGAGATGCAAAGGAATACAGTACAAGTGACATCTGCACTTGTATGTTTATTGCAGCGCTATTCACAATAGCCAGACTCTGGAAAAAACCAGAGTGCATGAGAAGAGATGACTAATTAAAGAAACTGGTACATCTAAACAATTGAGTACTATGCAGCTGTTAGAAGAGATGAAATCATGAAATTTGCATATAGGTGGATGGACATGGATAGTAAGTATCATGCTAAGTGAAAATAGTCAGAAAAAGAAGGACAGACATAGAAAGATTCCAATCATTTGTGGAATATAAAGTAACATAATATGAGACTAACACCTAAGGAAAGTAGAAATAAGGGCCAGGAGGATCACACCATGATTTAGATGCCAGTCCCTCGTGCTGGGGAAAAAGGCACATGAGACAGAAAAGGAACCACTTAGTAAATGATGATTGGAGGATCTCCCAGGATAAGAGGTGTGTGCTGAAAGTAGACCAAGGACCAAACACGATCACCTCTTAATATTTGTATTGGGTATCATAATGCGCAAAATTAGAGACAAAGGATTTCACCTGCCACAGTGGTAGGAGTGGGGTAGGATGGGGTTGGCAGGTGGAACCCTGGGAACAATGGTGGTGGTGGAAAATGTGCACTGGTGGAGGGATGGTTGCTCGGGCAATGTTTGCCTGAAACACAATCATGAAAATTTGTAACAGTATCTCAAGGTGATCTTTATTGGCTGTCTCCATCATTCCTGTAAGTCACTACTGCTTAACATTTCATCTTCAAAAAATATACTAGTGTATGGTTTTCACGGCATCTTTGAATTAGAATCTCAACAAGACTGGCTGAATGGCTGTTACTAAAATGAAACGGTACTGATTACTTAAATAATGATAAAAAAAGAAGCTGCATCAGAATAATTGCAAAGGAAAGTAATTAATCTGCATCCAAGTGAAGTGATTTCAACATCATTTGTATGGAAACCACAGTTGAAATTATCCTTGGCAAGCTCAAAATACCTTATTGGATTAGTTGTCTCATAAGAGGATAGTTTGATGTATAACATGAAACTCTCAACTTCCCACCAACACTTTTTCTGAGTATTAAAAAAAGACCATTATCAGGCCTCATAATGTGTCCTTTAGTAATACATTACATTCATATTTGTCAAAATGTCTCATAAGCTTTGAAACTCTGGAAAATCTCTAATATTCTATTGTAATATGCTGATTCATCCTTGCAGTAAATGATTAATAAAGAAACTCACTATGTCTCACATTGCTTATCTGTTATAATGGAATTATTATAGTACTACTGGGATATTAATAGAGTTAATCTATGTAAAATTATTAACTATAGCATAACATTCTAAATGCTTTAAATATACAATTTTAATATTTTGGTACATATCTAAGTGAATATTTATAATTATTTTTCTAATTTTAAAGCATAAGATTTATGCACCAGAGATATTTGCAATTTATATATTTAAGAGCCATCAAGATTTATGTGCAGATTCTTTCTTGATCTAATTGTGTGAAGTTATCTCTGTTGAAATCTTCAGCAGCAATGGTTTATGACATGAGGAGGTAGAACCTAGGTTTAATGATTTCTTACACAGAGTTCTTTTTTATACATTACAAAGAAAGAGTATGTTGTCTATTACAAAAAAATGTAGGTATAGTCTGCCTGGAGGGAGATTAAACTACCATTTGGTAAACAATGCTGGAGATTAGAGATGTAGCTAGAACAATAAAAATGGTAGAATATTCATTTTATTTGCATAATCATTGGAAGTGACGAATCATGCATAAAAGTAAGTTTTATGCTGCTATAACAATTTTGGTTTCTGTTTTTCATCATAAAACTAATGAAGAATGGCAAAGGATTGAACTGTGTCATTTAGGGGGAGTGTTAAAAAGAAAGTTTTGTTCTGCTTTTTATTTTGTTAACTTTAAATTCTGAAACACTTTTTTAATTTTATTGTTAATGAATTGACAAATATTTTAGACATTATATTTAAATCAAGGTGGTAAACTCTATGGAAGTAGACATTCTCCCCATTATTATAGTTTCACTTTTAATTCCAAGGCAATTTATAAAGCATTTAGTTTTTCTTTTATTATCAGAACTGCAATAGTCTCCAAAGGATTTATTTAGTTGGTTTGTGCGAAGTAACTAAACTCATGTCATGAAGTCTTCATAGAATACAAACATCTATAGCAGAGGATAATCTTTACTATCCGAAAAGTGTACTCAAGGAATCATCATCATCATCATCATCATCATCATCATCATCATCATCATCATCATCATCACTGATTTTCTCAAGTGGTCTCAGTAATGTCTCCATTCGTCCTATCCCTGAGATTTTAGAAGCCTCTCTTTACTCGTCCTTTTCAATGGTGCCGCATTGGAAGCCCTTTTAGGGTCAGGGGAATGAGACCCATCATTGTTACTGGTTTTGGCATATGAATACACCACTGAGAGTTTGCCAGGCTCTCCCATGCAGGCAGGAAACTCGGTAGATTGCCAGGTTCTCCGAGAGGGAGAACTAGACTATAAAATGTCTTCCCAGAGCTTGGTTTTATAGTCTCTGGATGTTGGCCATTGATGGCATTATTACAGGGGCGCCGGGGGAGTTTGTGGGTGTGACTGCCTAGCTACTGGAAAATGGAGGATCTGGGCAGAAGAGGCCCAGTCCCCATCCAAGCAGGCTTGGAGATCTCTGTCCCGGGTCCCACACACCTGGGTTCCTCTGTAGGCTCCTTCATGCATGAGGCTTGTCCGAACATGTGGAGATGGGCCTTGAGCATAGCTGTGGAATATTTCTAAAATAACACAAGGAATATCCCTAAAATATTTCCTTCTTCATACGTAATCTTATTATACAGTCTCATAGACTGTATTGTATTCAGAAGTATTTTTTCCAAGGAAAGAAATTGTTCTTGAGAGACATTTATTATTAACATTTTTCCTTTTGGTTTTATTCTGTACTAATCAGAGAAGATACTAGACAGCACAAGTGACTATTAATTTTTATTGCCTCTCTCTTATTTCTAAACTCTAGTGACATTGGATGAGGGTGGGGCAAAAATAACTCCTTCACAGAAATTTATGGTTCTGGAATGTGGAAAAAGAATAAAAAATTTTCAAAGATCAAATAAAAAAACAAAGATAAATTAAAAATCAATAAACTGGGATTTTATATATTGTTCATCATTTCTACTCAAAGCACATAATATCTGTTAATGTGGCATCTGTTGATAAACATTCTTTATCGAAGATTCCATATTTTAAGCAATAGAGTTTAAGGTAGTATGATAAATGCAATTAGACATTTCATTATTATTAAATATGTATATTAATAAATGTGTAGGCATTCATTATAAATGAGTCATGTATAATTAATCAGCCATATTTTGAAAAAAGCTCAAACAACATGTTGTTATATATCCTGGCTATTAACTCGTTTTTCAAATAGTAGCTGTTTATTTATTGTTTATTTCTTATAAATTGGTGTTACAACATACAGAAACAGCTTTAAAGAAATGATGTTAGGAAATTGTTAATATTAAAGGAAAGTAGTGGGGGAATGGTGAAAACATTGTAATAAGGAAGAGAACAAAATTAAAAGCAAAGAAAATTAGTGGTAAATTTATGGGACTTAAATGTTGTCACTAGTGAGTAATTGTAAAGCATGGACACTTGACTTAATTATTTTCATTATACTGTACTGTATACTGTCATCCAGTTGCTCATCGATTTGTTGGAGCGGGCACCAGTAACATCTCACACTGAGAGACTTATTGTTACTGTTTTTTGGCATATCCAATACACATGGGTAGCTTGCCAGGCTCTGCGGCTCAGACTCGATACTTCCGTAGCTTGCCGGGCTCTCCGAGAGGGGCGGAGGAATCGAACTCGGGTCAGCTGCGTGAAAGGCGAACACCCAACCACTGTGCTATCGCTCCAGCCCAAAGAACATAGATAGAAATTACCAAATCTGTAGATAACATAGTATTGTCGACTAGTAGTTTTGAAGCAATATTTTAACAGAAAAAAACCTTATTATTGAGCTCTACTATATTGTAAAAATTGACTGCAAAAGAAGAGAAAGATAAACATCTTTAGGAAGTAGTTATGTAAAGCAGAAATGTTTATTTACTAAGATTAGTAGTGGGAAATTTTCAGTACTACTATGGAAATAGTGAAATTATCATTCTGCATTCACATGAGTGAAATGTTCATATTAAAGGAGTTCATCTTCTTTAATATGGTAACTGATCATTTCACATTGTGAATTTTGGATATTTTGTGGGGGAAATACCATTTAAGAAGTGACATACTCATTTAAGAAAAAAGGGTTAAAGGAAATAGACTGTGTGTAAAGTCTATAATTGTAATGATAGGAGGAATTTGGGATATTTCTATGCAGAGAGTATAAATTAAAGGAAAAAAGATAATCAGAATCCAGAGTGATAGTACAAGAGGGAGGGCACTTACCTTGCATTCTGCCAGCCTGGGTTCAATGCCCAGAATCCCATAAGGTCCTCCAAGCCCTGCCATAAGAGATCCTTGAGTGCAGAGCCAGAAGGAAGCCCTGAGGATCTCTGGGTGTGATCCCCCTTCCCGCCAAACAACAAAATTATAATAACATATGTGATAGTCTACTATAACATGTAATAATCTACTGTAACATATGTAATATTCTCTCAGGTTTTTAATATAGATATTTTATTAAGTTTTTCAAAAATTCTTTCAATATATATGAGTCAGCTCCATCTTCAATACTTTCCTATAATTTCTGTAGACACATAAGTGAATAAATCAATTTTTCATTCTTAAAATTATTTTGCAATATATTTTATCCTTTGCAGTTACTTCACTCTGTCCACTGACCAATCTCCATCCATTTAAAAGAGGTTTTATTTTTTGAATCTCCTATCAAGAATTATGTTGATATCCTATAAAACTCAATAAGTAGGAAGAATTTTTCCTCTAAAACCTAACTCAGACTTATTTATTCAAAAATCATTCACCCTCATTAAGCACTGTTCTATGAAATGTTTCTGCTGATAATAAAGAAAATAATAAAAATGAATTGCTTTACTTCTCATCAATTCCATCATTACTAGAAAAATAATTTTCATTATTGGTGTGTGGTGCCCAACCAGACTATTAGGATGAGACTGTGGAGACTACCCACAAGTGGGCAGAAATACAGGCCCCATGAAAATGGGCGAGCCATGACTCTGCCTGGACTGGTCTGGACAGGGTTAACATCTCTTCCATTTGCTGCCTTTTAGCGCTCAGTATTACATAGAAGCAATCTTCCCTTTCTCACAGATCCCTAACCCAGCTCAACTTTGGAATGCAGACATTCTCTCACATCCCCTTATCACTCCAGGTGCAAGGGGCTGTAGCTCATGTTGCCAGGATGCTTGGCCTTGGATTCCTCTTCGGAGGCTGTGTCCGTTGGACTTGGAAACGTGACAAGAACAATGTAGTTTTTGCTATCTTAATATCCTCTCATAACCCCTTTTCCCTGTTAATGCTTTCTTTGTACTGAGTGCATGAGCCTACGTAGGATAGTGAATAAAAGAGGCCGTGGGGCATTGCTTTGCCGCGTGGTTGTCGGAAAAGAGCAAGGAGCCTATCCAACAAATCTCATTTCTCTCACGCCTCTTATCTCAGTGTCCCCCGACCAAAAGAATATTCACACAACATGGTTCAAATGAACTTAATGAGAAACTCTCGGAATTAAAATTACGGAATTAAGAAATTAAAAAAATAAATAAATGAAAATGGATATGTAACTCGCTATAAAATGATGTTTAAGATAATTCCTAAATGATAGGTCTAATTAACTATGGCTTAATCTTTAGTATTAGAAAAAGTTTAGGGTGAGAAATAGCATATTTTAAAACACTGAGATACCTAGAGTTCCTCACTTATATTCCCCTCCCATGATCTGTAAGTCCATATAAATAATGAGATTTAACAATATAAAATGAACGCTTTGCTTTGCAAATTTCACCTTCTTTTGTTGTTATCCTCAAATTATCCCTTCCTTTCATATCCTACTTACTGTCTGTACCTTTTGACCTTTCCACCACATATTCCATTTTTGTTCTCGGTTCTCCATTAACATTGAAACAATCTCAGCTCAAACTTTTGCTGTATACCAGTTTCTTGAAACACTCAAATTGTTTTCCTGCCATGATATTTTACTTATCTTGATTTTCTTCTCAACATTGACAGAATGTTCAAAACCACTATCTTTAGCTCCTGTTTAAAATTCTTCGCCGGCTCCATGTCACTTACAGAATAAAACTGAAACATCTAAAGGAAAACTTGAGATCACCCCAGAGCTCTGTCCCTGTCTACTTCTCCAGCTTCATCTTTGTTCCTCTTGTATACACGAAGATACAGTCAGAGAAGAATCTGTAGCTTCCTACTATAACATGTTTGAATTTCCTCAGTACTTTTAGAGTTCTACTTTTCCTTCTCTTTGTATCTTTCTATTGCCTAGAGTAATACTAGTGGATCATTTTAAATGGTGGATCATTTTAAATGGATGGCAAATAAGATTAGTAAGAAGGACGACTGAAGAAATAAGCAAAAGAAATGACATATTAGGAATGTTTAGAAAGTATACTGGCTACTGAAGTTAAATGGTTAGTGATAAAAAATAAAGATACATGGGAAAAGATGTGGTATTATCATGATGATATATATAGGAAAAGAATATTTCTGACACTATTGAAAATTCGTGAGAGAATTTTGGTTTGATTCCATACACCATTCTTTTTATTTTACTTATTTCTTTACATTTTCATTGTGTGTGTGAGAGAGAACAGAAGAGAGGAGAGGAGAGGAGAGGAGAGGAGAGGAGAGGAGAGGAGAGGAGAGGAGAGGAGAGGAGAGGAGAGGAGAGGAGAGGAGAGGAGAGGAGAGGAGAGGAGAGGAGAGGAGAGGAGAGGAGAGGAGAGGAGAGGAGAGGAGAGGAGAGGAGAGGAGAGGAGAAGAGAGGAGAGGAGGGGAGGGGAGGGGAGGGGAGGGGAGAGGAGGGGAGAGGAGGGGAGAGGAGGGGAGGGGAGGGGAGGGTACAGGAGAGGAGAAGAGGGGAGAGGAGAGGAGAGGAGGGGAGGGGAGAGGAGAGGAGAGGAGAGGAGAGGAGAGGAGAGGAGAGGAGAGGAGAGGAGAGGAGAGGAGAGGAGAGGAGAGGAGAGGAGAGGAGAGGAGAGGAGAGGAGAGGAGAGGAGAGGAGAGGAGAGGAGAGGAGAGGAGAGGAGAGGAGAGGAGAGGAGAGGAGAGGAGAGGAGAGGAGAGGAGAGGAGAGGAGAGGAGAGGAGAGGAGAGGAGAAAAAAAGAACATGGCTGAGGAAGGTATCTCAAAGGGTGGATTCATGCTTTTCTAGCATGAGACTTCAAGCTGAATCCTTAGCACTAATGCCCCACCCCCCGAAAACCAAAGGTGCCCTAGTTCCCCTAGCTCTTCCAGGTTGAGCAGCACCACATTTCATGGCTCATCATAATACTGTCAGGTCTAGCCTAGATGTTGGATTGATAGCATAGCAGGTAAGGTGCTCACCTTGTATATGTCTGATCACGATTCTATCCCAAGCAACCCATAGGATTCCCTGAGCCCTATCAGAAGTGATCCCTGATAAAAGAGCCCAGAAAAAATGCTGGGTGTGGCCCCAAAACAAAGAAAATAAAACCCAAACAAAACAGAAAAATTGTCATGAGTCATGGGGATTTGTCACTATAAAAAAGAACTAAAACAGATTTAATAGCTTTATGACTTCTTATAACTACACTGTAAATTTGAAGAGACTGATTTCATTATGAACCAATCAAATTGCATCTATGTTATGCAAAGGAACATGTGAACAAAAGTCTGTGCGATAACCAATCATACAACGTGTACTTCATATTGAAGAGAATAGTAGAACATAGCTGGATCACATATGTAAATGAGGGAAAATCAGAAGAGTTCATTATCTGACCTCCCTTCTCCCTAATTTTTACCATTATGATTAATAACCATTTCAAACTATATATTTAATTGTAGACAGTGGACTTACTTTCAATTTAGGGATTTAAAAGAAAGAATACTGTATTTTATTAAGCAGAGAAGACTTATTTTGAAAAATAAATGAAGACCCAGTAGCATAGATACAGCACAATGGAGATATACTTTCTCTCTGCAAAATTCCTTTCCTAATCAGTGAAGGACAAGAAGATAGTAGACACCTTTGAAAATGATAGGTAATCAGGAGCTGAGGTGATAGTGCAGCAGATAGGGCATTTCCCTTGCATGTGACAGACCTGCGTTAGATTCCTGGCAGACCTGGGTTAGATCCTTGACATCCCATGTAGTTCCCTGAGCACTGCTTGTTGTGACCAAACAACAAACAAAAATGAAAAAGGAAGTAATCAGAAAAACAATTTGCACAAGATTTTAATTTAATGCAACTCAAAATGTATGTTCTTTTCATGCAAAATTGATGTTTGAACAATGGGAAATTGATTATCAAACATTTCTTAAGTGACATAATACTTTATTCTCTATAATATATCCATCAGCTTAGAATTATTTGGACAGATGTACAACTTCCCCCTTTAATTTTATTAAAGCAATGCAAGTTGCAAAGATATTCGTAGTTGAGTTTTAGACATACACTGTTCTTTAACTCAACTTCTTGAGTGGGAGTGGATAGCACCCATCATACCACCAGTTTAAAATTCTCTCAAGCAATGTAACCAGGTTTCCTATTATCTCCCCTCCATAACCCCCACAGCTTGAACTACTTCCTTGACAGAAGCATATTAAATTCGGTTGCTGTAGTTTGGATCTCATTATTCCAGGTACTTATTGTTAACTCTGCAGTTTGGAATAAATCCAAAGGATTAGTATAGCTATGCGCCTACTTTATACCTCAATGTACATGAGGCCCTTGACCCCTGCTCCTTGTTACTTCCCATCTGCCTCTTCTAAATTCTCTCCTTTTATTTCCCCTTTTACTCATACCATTTTGTTTCTATTTTTGTCCTCCTACTCCCTATTATCTTGTGTTGAAACTGATTTAAGTATCCCTCTTTAATATCTTGCATTAACTCATCCAGTTGTTCTATACCAAAGATAAGTGAGATCATTCTGTATTTGTCTTTCTGGCTTACTTCAATCAACATGACGTTTACCAATTCCATCCAAGTTGTAGCAAATTGTATAATTTCATCATTTTTTATGTGATCTAAGTGTTGTGGATAATGTATGGACCTTGGTTTTTGTCATAGAGAAATTTTTATAATATGCATTACCTTCTATTTACTTTAACAACACAATACAAAGCATTTATGTAGCATCTTTCATCCAATGACACTAGAACACAATAAAACCCCTTAAATTATGTGGATCAGAAACTATTTTATACTCAAAAATTTTTAATAAAAATAAAAATACATGCTACAACTTGAATTAGCATATTAAATGACTGAGTTTTCAAAAAATAGAAGTTTTATAGTTTTGTTTCTATATTTTTAAAGTTAGTGTTTGTTAAAAAATAAAAGGTTTATTTTCAGAATACAAAGTAACAATTTAACATTGAGAAACCTGGAAAGTATTTAAAAGATGTGAATAATACAGAAATTATCCAATAATATAAACTTATCCAATAATTTCCAATATTCATTATCTTTATAGCAATTATATAACAAAGTCAAGCCTTTTTAAAAAAAAAAAAAATTATTGAATCACCATGACAAAAGTTACAAAGCTTTCAGGTTTAAGTTTCAGTCATATAGTTATCAAACCCCCATAACTTCACCAGTGCACCTGTTCCCCCACCAAGAACCCCAATATGTCCCCCACCCACACACCCCCTTCACACCTGAGTGGCTAATCATCTTCGCTTTATTCTCTCTATACTTTGAATACATTCAATATTCAGCGAACTGACCATTATTATTTGGAATTTTCCCCCCAACAATAAAACCTGCTGAAAAGGCATCATTTGATAGTTTGTTTTCCATTGCCGAGAATGAAGATTATAGGAGCTGTCGCGGCTGCGTGGTTTTTGGAGTTCTGTTGTTTTAGCTCAGTTTACAGTCTAGATGCATTTCTATAAGACATCTCTGGGTGCCAAAATGGGTTAGTAGACCTCCTGGATCATAGTCTTTAAGGAGCCGAGGAGCCGTGTTGTGCACAGCTACTCCGGATCTCATCTGGGCGGAGAGTGTGCTGGTAACATCCCATCCCACTACAAGCTCGTACCACTGGGTTGTGAGTTCTAGGGAATGGTGGACACCACGTGGGCGCTGCTGCTGCTGCCGCTGCTATCTTCCCCATAGAAAGAAAGCATTGGGAGAGAGGATCCTTCCCCCTCCCCGAGGGGCTTGGGGTCATAGCTCAGCTCACAGTCTAGGTGCATTTCTGTAAGAAGCCTCTGGGTGCCAAAAAATGCTAATTTCATCATTTCTTGATGCTGCATAGCCTTATATTGTATATACCCACACTGAATATTATAATCCACTTATCAATCATTGGACACCTAGGTTGATTCCATATCTTAGCTACTGCACTAAGTGCTTCAGTGAATGATAGTTGTCACTCTGTCATTTTAAACAAGGTTTTATTTCCTGAGAATATACACACAGAAGTGAAATTACTGGGTCATATGGCAACTCAATGTCTACTTTACTTTAGATATCTCCATAATAAACACCAAGAAGGTTGAACCAGACATTTCCACTAGCAGTGGAAGAGAATTCCTATTTCACCACATCCCCACCAACATAGAATTTTCCCCAGTATTTTTTATATTTGCCTTTTTCAAAAGTGTGAGATGACATTAACTTTTGAATTTATTTGGAATTACTTAATAAAAAGTGGCGATAAGCATTCTAATGGGCCTAATGGCCATCTTCCTGTCTTCTTCAGAGATGTGTAAATTTTTTTCTACCTATGTTTGATAAGGTTTTTGTATCATTTGGAGTGTTGAACTTTGTTAATCTGATCTGTTAAGTATGAATATATTATCCCATTTCAGTTAAGTGTCTTTTAGTTTTAGTCTGTGCTTCTTTGCCTTGTACAAACTCTTTTATTTGATGTACTCCAATTTATTTATGTATTTTTCTGTTTTCTTTGCCAGTGAAATAATATAATTGATTCCTTTGAGGTCTAAATATTAGGATATTACTTAATGTAATTGATACTCTAGCCTTATCTTAAGGTCTTTTATCCATGTTTTATTGACTTTTGTATAAAATATATTTATTATTTTGTAAGTGGCTATCTAGTTTTCTCAGCTCCATTTGTTAAAAAGGTTATTTTACTTTATTACATGCTCTCAGATCTTTTGTCAAAATTTAGCTGACTGCATATATGGTGATTGTTTTTGGATATTCAATTTTGACCTTCTTGTCAAAAAGTTTATCCTTATTACAGTACCACTATTTTTTGATCCCTGAAACTTTATAGTACAAATTAAAATAAGATAATTATGGGGCTGGAGCAATAGGACAGCGGGTAGGGCATTTGCCTTGCACGTGACCGACCCGGGTTCGATTCCCTGTATCCCATATGGTCCCCTGAGAACCGCCAGGAGTAATTCCTGAGGGCAGACCAGGAGTAACCCCTGTGCATCACCCAAAAAGCAATAAATAAATAAATAAATAAAAATAAGATAATTAGATACCTCTTGATTTCTTAACTTTTTCAGTGTGACTTTGGCTATTCTAGGTCTTTTATACAAACTTATTATTAACTATTCTAAGTCCTTAAAAATGTCATATAAATTTTGATGGGATTGAGTTGAATTTACATAACAATTTAGGTAGAATGGTCATTTTTTATAATATTGATATTTCCGATTCATAATCATAGAATAGTTTTCTATTTACTATCGTCTTCTTCTATCTCTTTGTTAAATGATTTAAAGTTTTCATTGTAAAGCTCTCCCAGCTCATTTTCAAAGTTTAAAAAAAACTTAATTATTTTATATTTCTAGACACTATTTTGAAGGGAATAGACTCTTTGATAGCTTTCTCCTCCCATTTATCATTTGCATGTAAGAATGTGACTGATTTTTGTTTGCTGATTTTGTAGCCAGCCATTTGCCACTTTGATGTATTGTCTTATTATTCTAGGAGATTTATTTTAATTCTTTTGGTTCTTCTCATGCCATCTGAAAATAGTGATAATTTAACATTTTTTCCAATTTTTATGACTTTACCTTCTTTACATTGCCTGATTGCTGTTGCTAAGACTTCTAATACAATATTGTATAAAAGTGGAGCAGCATGAATCCTAGCCTTGTACCTGGTCTCAGAGTTCTCATACTTTTATTATTCAGAATAATGGCTGTGGGCTTTGTGTGTCTGTATCTTGAAGATGATTCATTTCACCCTTACCTGTTGAGGGATTATTTTTTACCTAAATTGGAGGTTCAATCTATCAAAAGCATACCTTGATATTTTCATATGATTTTTATCTTTTCTTATACTGATGTGGTGAATTATAGTAATTGATTTGCGTGTGTTGAATCATCCTTGAATTACTGGGATAAATTCCACTTGATTATATTATATAAGTTATTTTATTTGCTGTTGGTTTGTGAAATTTTGTTGAAGTGTTTTGCATCAGTATTCATCGCTGAAATTGCTTTGAAAATTTCTTTTATAGAAGTGACTCTATAGGCTTTGGATATTAGTGTAATGTTAACTTCAGAAGGTGTTTTAAGGTATCTTATTTCCTCAATATTTTGGCAGAAATTAAGGAGTAAGAGCAGTAAATCTCTGAAAATTTGCTAGGACTCATCTGGACCAGTACTTTTGTAAATGGAGAGGCACCAAATTGCTGCTTTTTTTCCTTACTTGTGAGTGGCCTGTTCAGGTTAGCTATTTCCTCCTCGTTTAGTTTAGGGAGATTATTTAATTTTAAGAAACTTTCCATTTCTTCTAGGATTCCTAGCTTTATAGCATAAAATTATTCACAGTAAGCTCTCATAATACCTTAAGTATCTGAGGCTGATGTTTCAATTCCTCATATTTTGTCTCTGATATAATTTATTTGAACACTTTTTCATTTTTTTCTAGAAAGACTGGTTAAATGCTTGTTTATATTTTTATTATTCATGAAGAGCCAGCTCCTGGTGTCATTAATTCTTCATATTGCCTTTGAGGTTTCTATATTATTGATTTATTGTCTTGTCTTTACTGCTTTATTTTTTCTGCTTCTACTCTTCGAATTCATTTGTTTTTCCTTTGTTAGATTTTTGATAATGTGAATTCAGGTTATTAATTTGGGATTTTTCTTCTTTCTTTATATAGGCCTTCATTGCTATGAATTTACCCCTTAGTTCAGATTTTGCTCTATCTCACAGATTCAGAGAGCTTGTATTTTCATCCTAATTACTTTCTTCATTTCCTCTTTCATCTAGTTGTCATTTAGCGGTGATCTGTTCAGCTTCAGTTGAACGTTTTCCTCTTCTTTTTTTGTGATGGATTTCTGTTTTCACGGCATTGTGGTCTGAGAGGGTACTCTGTATGACCTCTATATTTTCAAAAATGTGCATATTTGCATTATTCCCTAATATGGATCTACTCTGGAGATCATTCTATGTGCACTAGAGAAGAATGTGTACTTGGCATAGGGACATAAGGGTGGGCTGGAGGGCCCTGTATATGTCCATTAATCTCAGTTCTTCTAGCTTCTCATTTAGGGCTCTTGTATCTTCACTTATATTCCACCTGGTTGAACTGTATAGTGGTAAAATTGGAGTGTTGATGTCTCCAAATATTGCTGTGTTTCTGTCAGTATGTATCTTTAGGTTTGTGAGCACATGTTGTTATGTCCAACTTTCAGATCTCCAATTGCAGAGAGACCCAATTCTACACACGATAATGCAAAAGCAAAGGAACTTTATTACTAGCCCAAGCCAGTGCTAGCTTGAGCTAGGGTCCAAGTCTCAGCCAACGCAATGGAGTCTTGACAAGGATCCCCACTCCGAATCACAAGCAGTTTATATAAGGTTCAGTCAAGAAGCAGTTTATATACTGATCTATGTTTAGCATTGCCCTATTACAACAGTGGTCAGCAATTAGACAGCAGGTACCAGTAACAGTTTGGGGCTCTTTCCAAGAAGGGTGCAGTGACCTCTCCTGACTGGCCAGATCCAACTGCCCAGTTTCTTATCTAGGTGGATTTCTCAATTGGGAGTTTACCAGAAACTGCAAGTCCTGCTTTGAGGAAACAGAAACTGAGGCCTAGCTGAGACTTCATGTGAGCTGAAGCTTGTCATGGCTTCTAAAGAGCCTGCTTTTGGGCCTCACAATATATGAACTTTTATGATCCTTTATTTGGTGCATAAATGTTGATAAAAGGTAGACATTCTTAATATATTTTTCACGTAACTAGTAAGTAGTGCCTACTCCTGTCTCTAGTTACTTTATTGAGATTGAATACTATTTGGTCTGATACAAATGTGATAGTTTCAATGGTTTTTCCTTCTACCTTTGGCTTGTAAGATTGTTTTCCATCTGTTTACTATGATCCTGCACATATACTGTGAGTTTAGATTTGTTTCCTATAAGCAGAAAATAGGCATATTTTCTGTCTTTGTTTACTAAGCTGCTGCATTCTTTTTGATAGGAGAGCTTAGTCCTTGATATTCAGATATAGGATTTAGTTATCTTTGCAAATAGCCATCTGGTTTTTCTAGGTGGCCGGCCATTCAGTATCTTTCAGGATTGTTTTAATTGTTTAAATATTGCCAGCTCTAGGTCTGCATCCCCCGAGTTTCTGAAGTCACTCCCTGCTTGCCCTGCGCACCCCGTCTCCCAAACTGGCTTGTAACTGCGCACGTCCATCAGGTACGAGGACCATCCCTCGGCCACACCCTCCCGCCCCCCCCATCAACAGGAAGACACTGGGGGCGTGGCCTGTGTCTTAGTGGGCGTGGTCTAAAAGTGGGAGTGGGTTCCTCTCAGAGCGGCCAACGCTAACGCGGCCGCAGTTATTCTTTGCTACCTCAGCTCAATCGGTACTGTGTATTCCTTTGAAAACTCACTTTTGCGATCTCAAACACTTACGCAAAATAGCCATTAGCTTAGGCTGACAGTATAAAAGCTATCAGTGAATAAGGGAAGTTTAGCACAATCGGAGCCCCTTCTTCCCACAAAAAGGAAGAGGAATAAATAACTACAAGGTTCCAACTCTACACTTCCATGACAATATGAAGAAGCAGCGAAAATCCCCCCCGCGAAGAGAGGGGGAAGAAGAGATACCAGAAACCTCAACAGGGGCTTCTCACATCTACGACCTCTCAGATAAACAATTCAGAGAGGAAATCTGGAGGAGAGTCGACCTACTCCAAGCAAATATGGAACAGACATCCAATAAATTAAGGGAGGAGATGAATGAAGCGCTGGAACGGTCTACCAAGAAAATACAGGAAGAAATGAGAGCAGAAATGAGAGCAGAAATTTCAAACCTTCGAACGGAAGTCTCACAAATAAAGGAATCGGTAGATGAAATAAAAATCTCACTAGATGCCCTCAACAGTAGAATGACTACAGCCGAAGACAGAATCAGCGAGCTTGAGGATGAGCTGCAGAAAGCTTATAGACAGCAACAAATCGTGGCCAAAGACCTCAAAATGGCTATAGAGCGAATCAGAGCCCTGGGGGATGACTTCAAGAGGAACAACATAAGAATCATTGGACTACCAGAACCGTAGGGAAGCAACCCCAATGAAAAAAACACAGTCAAAGACATCATTGCTAAGAAATTCCCAGAGCTGGACAAGGCAGGCATCCAGATACAAGGAGTCCGAAGAGTACCAGCAAAAAGAGACCCGAATAAAAAGACCCCAAGGCATATCATAGTCAGAATGATGGATACCATGGATAGAGACACAATTCTGCAAGCAGCAAGGTCAAGGAAGGAAATCACATACAAAGGAGCACCCCTCAGATTTACGGCCGATCTGTCAGAAGAAACCCTCCGAGCCCGAAGACAATGGTGGGACATAGTGAAAAAACTCAACGAAATGAATGCCTCACCAAGAATACTTTATCCAGCTAAACTCTCACTCAAACTCGAAGGAACCATACACTATTTCTCGGATAAACAACAGCTCAGGAACTTCATAGACTCAAAACCAATCTTGAAAGAAAGTTTAAAGGGGCTACTGTAAGACAAGGAGGAGCCCCATAAGAACAACAAATCCCACAGAAAGATGACACAAAACCACATCACAATAATCTCTCTCAATGTCAATGGCCTAAATGCACCTATCAAGAGACACAGAGTGGCTAAATGGATCCGGAAATTAAACCCAACATTCTGTTGCCTGCAAGAAACACACCTGAACAAACAGAGTAAACATAGACTCAAAGTCAAAGGATGGAAAACAATCCTCCAAGCAAACAACCCCCTTAAAAAAGCTGGAGTGGCCATCCTGGTATCCGACAACATAGATTTCAGGATGAAAAAGATCAAAAGGGACAGCGAAGGTCATTTTCTGTTTATCAAGGGATATGTACAACAGGAAGAAATCACACTCTTAAACGTATATGCTCCTAACGAAAGACCGGCTAAATATTTAAAACAACTCCTAACAGATTTCAAAGAGGACATCACTAACAGCACAATTGTAGTCGGAGACTTCAATACGGCCTTATCGCCTCTAGATAGATCCAGAAGAACAAAACTCAACAAGGAAACACTGACTCTGAAAGAAGAAATTGAAGAGAGAGGCCTAATAGACCTATACAGGGCCTTACACCCCAAAAAGAAAGAATACACATTCTTTTCCAGTGCACATGGAACATTTTCTAAAATAGACCATGTACTGGGCCCCAGAACATACCTCAATAGAATCGGAAAAATAGAAATTGTATCAACCATCTTTTCAGACCACGATGCGCTGAAGATAGAAGCTAACCACTCACAAACACGGAAAATCAAATCAAACACCTGGAAATTAAACAATTCAATGTTGAACAATGAGTGGGTCAGGAAGGAAATCAAGGAAGAAATCAAAAGATACTTAGAAACAAATGAGAATGAAGACACGAGCTACCAAAACCTATGGGACGCCGCTAAAGCCGTGTTAAGGGGAAAATTTATAGCTCTCCAAGCATTCCTCAGGAAGGAAGAAAGGGCCCACATAGATAGCTTGACTTCACGACTCAAGACCTTAGAAAAGGACCAGAAAAAGGACCCCAAACCAGACCGAAGGAAAAAAATAATAAAAATTAGAGCAGAAATTAATGACATCAAAACCAAAAAAACAATCCGAAAGATCAATGAAACAAAGAGTTGGTTCTTTGAGAAAATAAATAAGATTGATAAACCGCTAGCAAGACTCACAAAGAAAGAAAGAGAGAAAACTCTAATAAATCGAATCAGAAATGAAAAGGGGGACATCATAACAGAAACCAGTGAGATTCAAAAGATCATTAGAGACTACTTTGAAGGTCTTTACGCCACAAAAAAGGAGAACCTAAAAGAAATGGATGGATTCCTTGATTCCTACAATCTCCCAACACTGAAGAAAGAAGACCTGGAATACCTGAATAGACCCATCAATGTTAAGGAAATTGAAACGGTAATCAAAAACCTCCCCAAAAACAAAAGCCCAGGCCCAGATGGTTTCACTGGCGAATTCTTCCAAACATTTAAAGAAGACCTATTGCCTGTTTTCCTCAAACTTTTCCAGGAAATTGAAAAAACAGGAACTCTCCCAAACAGTTTCTATGAAGCACATATCTCCCTAATACCAAAAGCAAACAAAGACACCACTAAGAAAGAAAATTACAGACCAATTTCCCTGATGAACACCGATGCGAAGATCCTCAACAAAATACTAGCAAATAGGATCCAACAACTCATCAAAAAGATCACACAGCACGACCAAGTGGGATTCATCCCAGGGATGCAAGGATGGTTTAACATTCGGAAATCAATCAACATAATCCAGCATATCAACAAAAGTAAAGATAAAAACCATATGATCATGTCAATAGATGCAGAGAAAGCATTTGACAAGATCCAACATCCTTTGATGATGAAAACCCTCCAAAATGGGGTTTGGAGGAACTTTCCTCAAGATAGTCGAAGCCATCTATCACAAGCCTATAGCAAGCATTATCCTCAACGGGGAAAAACTAAGGGCCTTTCCTCTGAGATCAGGCACAAGACAAGGATGCCCACTCTCACCACTCCTTTTCAATATAGTACTGGAAGTACTTGCGATAGCTATTAGACAAGAAAAAGAGATTAAGGGCATCCAGATAGGAAGGGAAGAAATCAAACTCTCACTATTTGCAGACGACATGATACTATATCTAGAGAAGCCTAAAACCTCTACTAAGAAACTCTTAGAAACAATAGACTTATACAGTAAAGTTGCAGGCTACAAAATCAATACCCAAAAATCCATGGCCTTCATATATGCAAACAATGAGGCAGAGGAAAGGGACATGAAAAAAGCAATCCCATTCACAATCGTGCCCCAGAAAATCAAGTACCTCGGAATCAGCTTAACCAAGGAAGTAAAAGACCTTTACAAAGAAAACTACATAACGCTACTCCATGAAATCAAGAGGACATGAGGAAATGGAAACATATACCCTGCTCGTGGATAGGGAGAATCAATGTTGTCAAAATGGCAATACTCCCTAAAGCATTATACAGATTTAATGCGATCCCTATAAATATACCCATGACACTCTTCAAGGAAATGGATCAAGCAATCCTAAAATTCATATGGAATAACAAACGTCCAAGGATAGCTAAAACAATTCTTGGGAAAAAGATGATGGGAGGCATCACCATCCCCAACCTCAAACTTTACTACAAAGCAGTAACAATTAAAACAGCATGGTACTGGAACAAAGGCAGAGCCGTAGACCAATGGAACAGGGTGGAATATCCCTACACACAACCCCAAATGTATGACCATCGAATCTTTGATAAGGGAGCAAGAGATGTGAAGTGGAGCAAGGAAAGCCTCTTTAACAAATGGTGCTGGCAAAACTGGACAACCACATGCAAAAAAATGGGTTTAGACCTTGACCTGACACCATGCACAAAAGTCAGATCAAAATGGATTAAAGACCTCAACATTAGACCACAAACCATAAGGTACATTGAAGACAAGGTCGGCGAAACCCTCCACGATATTGAAGATAAAGGTATCTTCAAAGGTGACACGGAACTAAGCAATGTAGTAAAAACAGAGATCAACAAATGGGACTACATTAAACTAAAAAGCTTCTGCACCGCAAGAGATACATTTACCAGAATCCAAAGACTATCCACAGAATGGGAAAGGATATTTACACAATACCCATCAGATAAGGGGTTGATATCAATGGTATATAAAGCACTGGTTGAACTCTACAAGAAGAAAACATCCAACCCCATCAGAAAATGGGGCGAAGAAATGAACAGAAACTTTACCAAGGAAGAAATACGAATGGCCAAAAGGCACATGAAAAAGTGCTCTGCACCACTAATCATCAGAGAGATGCAGATCAAAATAACCATGAGATACCCCCTCACACCACAGAGACTAGCACACATCCAAAAGAACAAAAGCAACCGCTGTTGGAGAGGATGTGGGGAGAAAGGGACCCTTCTTCACTGCTGGTGGGAATGCCGACTGGTTCAGCCCTTCTGGAAAACAATTTGGACGACTCTCAAAAAATTAGATATTGAATTCCCATTTGACCCAGCAATACCACTGCTGGGAATATATCCCAGAGAGGCAAAAAAGTACAATCGAAACAACATCTGCACATGTATGTTCATCGCAGCACTGTTTACAATAGCCAGAATCTGGAAAAAACCCGAATGCCCCAGAACGGATGACTGGTTGAGGAAACTTTGGTACATCTATACAATGGAATACTATGCAGCTGTTAGAAAAAAGGAGGTCAGGACTTTTATAGTTAAGTGGATGGGCATGAAAAGTTTCATGCTGAGTGAAATGAGTCAGAAAGAGAGAGACAGACATAGAAAGATTGCACTCATCTATGGTATATAGAATAACAGAGTGGGAGACTAACACCCAAGAACTGTAGAAATAAGTACCAGGAGGTTGACTCCATGGCTTCGAGGCTGGCCTCACCTTCCGGGGAATGGTCAACTCAGAGAAGCGATCACCAACTACATTGTAGTCGAAGGCCATGTGGGGGAAGGGAGTTGCGGGCTGAATGAGGGCTAGAGACTGAGCACAGCGGCCACTCAACACCTTTATTGCAAACCACAACAGCTAATTAGAGAGAGAGAACAAAAGGGAATGCCTTGCCACAGTGGCAGGGTGGGGTGGGGGGGAGATGGGATTGGGGAGGGTGGGAGGGATGCTGGGTTTACGGGTGGTGGAGAATGGGCACTGGTGAAGGGATGGGTTCCCGAACTTTGTATGAGGGAAGTATAAGCACAAAAGTGTATAAATCTGTAACTGTACCCTCACGGTGATTCTCTAATTAAAAATAAATAAATTTAAAAATTAAAAAAAAATATTGCCAGCTGTAGTTTGTCTGAAAGTTTTTAGACTTCCTTCAAATCTAAATGGTAGCTTTTCAGGGTAATGGAATCTAGGTTGAAAGTTCTTTTCAATAAGTACTGAGAATATGTCATCCCACCCTTTTTATGGTATTACATGGGAAACGTGGTGTGATTCTTATTTTATATCACTTTTATTTGGAGTGATCCTTCTCTCTTAATGCTTTAGTCTGACTCTGTCTTTTCTTTTTACCTTTTTGTTTACTATATGTCTTGGTGTTGTTTTGTTTGAGTCCATTTTGTTTCGGCCTCTTGAATCTGGGGAAACGTCTCCCACCAGACACTGGGAAAGTTCTCAGTTACTTATTGTTTCTTCTACCAGTCAGTCTTCTTATTTGTCTTTTTCTTCTCTTTCTGATATTCCTGTAATTTTGAGATTATTCACCTTGTTATCCATTAACAATCTTACATTCTCTTCTATCTTTTGCTTCTTTATTTTTTTACCTTTCATTTTTGTGCATAGCTAGTATTTTCTCTTCAGTGATGTTGATACAGTTATCTACATGCTGACATCAGTTGCTGTGGCTTTCCGTTATAATCTTTAACTCATTAAATCCATTTTGATGGACTCTGACCTCTGAATTAATTTTTCCTTGAGTTGATTGCATTCTCTTCCAATGATAATTTAACTTCAGTTGACATTGCATGTAGTTTTGACTTGTGGCCCTTCTCAATGAGGCTCTAGATTTTTGTTGAGCTCAAAGATTTCCTTGGACTTTTATCCCCGCATTCCAATGCAGTTGAATAATTTCCCCAATACTCTTAGAGTTCTGTGGATGTTTACAGTTGAGCTTTAGATTCCCAATTATCTGAGCATTGATCTGACTTTTTATTTCCTACTAAGGGGCAATTGCTTATGATCTTATTCTATTTTTGTGACCCTGAAATAGAGTATCAGTGGATAAGAAAGTATTGGTCTAGTTACACCTATTTAGATATCAAGGTAATTATAGAAATATTTTGGGAAAGAATTAAGAATGTGCAGTTACTGCAGTTACCCACTATTCTTAAAGGAGTAGAGGTGTTGCATGAATGAAAACATGTTCAAACAGTATTGGATTTTGGAGCAACTACTGGAGCCATTTGAGACTGGCTTAAAGACATGGAGGCTTTGATGGGTCTTACTGGGTGATTTCGGGTCACAGGGCAGGTGACTGCGGGGTACTAAAAACCTGGAGAAAAGGAGAAGAGCTATCTCAGAGCTTGCTGAAATGGGGGCACAGAAGAGAAGGGCAGGATCTTAACGACACATGGTGAATCTGATTCAATTTAAAGGCAGATTTCATTTATGCCTGTCCAAATGTGTGATCTCTGGGCTCAGGATGGGAGGTAGGGGTGGCAGTTTCCAATGTCTTGTGACAGAAAGAAGTCCTTGAGTAGGAGACTAATATCCAAGAAGAGTAGAAATAAGTACCAGTAGGTTGGCTCCATGGCTTGGAAGCTGGCCTCACATGCTGGGGAAAAAGGCAGCTCAGATAGAGAAGGGAACACCAAGTAAAATGTGGTGTTCATGCTGAAAATAGACTAGAGACTGAACACAATAGCCACTCAATACCCGTATTGCAAACCACAATACCCAATTGGAGAGAGAGAACAAAAGGGAATGCCCTGCCACAGAGGAAGGGTGGGGTGGGGGGGAGATGGGATTGGGGGGTGGGAGGGATACTGGGCTTATTGGTGGGGAAGAATGGGCACTGGTGGAGGGATGTCTTTGTGAACATTGTATAAGGGAAAACCAAGCACGAAAATGTGTGAATCTTTATCTGTATCCTCATGGTGATTCACTAATTAAAGAATAAAATAAATTTAAAAAGAAAGAAAGAAAGAAAGAAAGAAAGAAAGAAAGAAAGAAAGAAAGAAAGAAAGAAAGAAAGAAAGAAAGAAAGAAAGAAAGAAAGAAAGAAAGAAAGAAAGAAAGAAAGAAAGAAAGAAAGAAAGAAAGAAAGAAAGAAAGAAAGAAAGAAAGAAAGAAAGAAGTCCTTGCTGGATGAAACAAAGGGCAGTGTTCCAAACTCAGGTATCACCCCCACCTGCGACTTTGTTACTTTATGATATTCTCTTACCAGTATCTAAATTGTCAAGAGTGATTCCTTTCTTTGCTCTTTCCATAGTAGTATCATTGTCAGGACTCTTGTAAGTCTAGAGAAAATTATACAAGAAATCTCTAGAAGTACTTGTAGGTGATAAAAAGAAAAGTTTGCAGCTATTCCTTCTAAGGAAGCTGCACTACATTATAGGAAATTGTGAAATCAATTTTAAATAAAATGGGTCCATAGAAATCTTTAAGTGTATTTAGTACCCCAAGAAAAATTAAAGTTATTCAAAGATAGTTCCTACTGAAAACAATGAACAACAAAACAATAGAAAACTAGTAGAAATTATATTATCCAATTCAAGAACTATGTATTAAAAATATGTCTCATTCATCTTGACATAAATCATACTAAAGGCACAAGATGGATCATTTAAATTTTTAAGAAATTATCACAAGGCATTTATGGCTGTCAGAAATCAGGAGTGTGACAGAAATTAGCTTGATATTTAAAATTGGAAGCACTGGATCAGTGCTCAGCACACTGGCGTCACCATGCATAATAGCAGAATGAGCAAATTCACCAATATCAACAGATGGGGCGGAAGTTTCAGAATGATCATATTACATCAGATCTTTTTTTTTTCTTTTTGGGTCACACCCAGCAATGTACAGGGGTCACTCCTGGCTCATGCACTCAGGAATCACCCCTGGCGGTGCTCAGGGGACCATATGGGATGCTGGGATTTGAACCCAGGTCGGCCGCGTGCAAGGAAAACGCCCTACCCGCTGTGCTATTGCTCCAGCCCCTACATCAGAACTTTTGATTCTGCACAAAGATGAGTTTATAGTCACATCATCAAAACTAGGGGAAAAGATGAAAGAAACTTCCTCATAAAAGAAACAAAAGTGTCCAAAAGAAATAAGAAAAAATGTGATAGATCACTTATCATCAGGGAAATAAAAATCAAAGCAATAATGAGATTGCATCTTACATCATTGAGACTGGCAAATATTACAAAGAAAAAAAGACATTCAGTGTTGGTATAAATTTAGGGTAAATGCTACTGTCATTTACTGCTAGTGGGAATATTTCATTTAAATAGAACCCAATAAGATAAAAATATAATAGCATGATTTAGCAGTAGAATGAAAAAAAACAAAACTCAAATAAGTGACCCTTAGGCACAGCATCATCAATAAGGAAGAAGTAATAGAAATAATAATCAGAAAAGTGGATAAAATTTAATATATTAAATAGGCATTATAAGAGGAGCAACTTGCAAATCATAAACTTTTCAAAATGAAGGAAATATAGAAAGGGCAATAATGTCTGGTGAAAGTTATACTAGCTGAGAAATTTTTCAGTCTGTTGAAGAAAAATTTTGCACAGATCCAAGAGATGCAAGGAGTTTCAAACAAAATTAACTGAATTAGAACATCAAGGCAAATTGTTCAGAAAAGAAAAAGAATTAAAGAGATGTACATATTCCATAAGTGAGAGAAAGAATAGCTCACCTACATTTGTGGGATAAATAAAAACCTTCTTAGAGAGTAGAAAACATTTGTTGAATTTCAATGATTTCTGCATTTCTTAGTAGATTTCTATAAATTAAAAGAAACAAATGTCAAATAGAAAAAATGACTAAAATTCTGTCAATAAATGGCTATAAATTCCTTCATGTGAATAATTTCTCTAAGTGCCAATGGACACAGTGTGTCTCCACTTCCTAATTCCAGAAATTTCTCCTAATTCCTAAATATACATTTCCTAATTATTCAGTACTGAAATTCCAGTAGGAGCTCACCAAATAATATGGGAAAATAACATAGAAGCCAAGTAAGCTCAACAAATAAAGACAATAACAAATGACAATAGCAGAAAACAGCTTAATAAATTCTAAGACAAAGATTTATCAACCCCTCTATCAGATATAAAAAATTTTCACATAAATTATTTTTTGTACTTATTGATTTTAATGTTGGAGCTTTTTTATCTAACCAAATTTAATTCTAGAACTGTAACAACAGTTGTGGCCTTTTTCTACATAAAAGTAAATTTAAAAATTGTTTAAAGAAGAATCATACACTGTGATCAAGTAGGATCCATTGCAGGAATGAAATATTGGTTCAATATACACAGCTCAGTTAATGAAATGCACCATATGAACTATAAGAATGATAAAAGTGATCTTGTCACATTAAGTGATATCTCAAAAGCTTTTGAGAAGTTTAAACCCCATTTATGATAAAAATTTTCGACAATATAGGGATATAAAGAACTAATATCAAAATAGTAATGACCATTTACAACAAACCCACAGTCAATATCATATCACTCTATCACTATATCACTATCATCCCGTTTTTCGTTGATTTACTCCAGCGGGCACCGGTAATGTCTCTATTAAACTCATTCTGAGATTTTAGAAGCCTCTCCTTACTCGTCTTTCCCAAGAATTGGAGGCTCTTTCAGGGTCAGAGGAATGAGACCTATTGTTACTGTTTTTTGGCATATTGAATACGCCTCGGGTAGCTTGCTAGGCTCTGCCATGCAGGCAAGATATTCTCGGTAGCTTGCCAGGCTCTCTCAGATGTATGTATATATCTTTTACTGTATTCGGCATATGATATTCCATGGGGAGCTTGTAAGGCTCTCCCATATGGGCAATAGATTCTTGGTAGCTTGTCAGGTTCTCTAAGAGGGAGAACAAGGCTATTAGATGTCTAACAAGGGTATACCAAGATTCCGGGAGCTTGGCTTATGGTCTCTGGGTGTTGGCCATTAGTGGGATTACATGGCACTAGGGGAGGTTTGTGGGTGTGGCTGCCAAGCTACTGGAAAATGGGGTTCTCAGTGGAGAAGGCCCAGTCCAAATCCAAGCAGGCTTGACTATCTTAGCCCCAAGTTCTGGACACCTGGGTTCCTCTGCTGGTCCCTTCATGCGTGAGGCTCGAATAAATTTTACTTCTTTATTTATATGAATAAATATTTTCCACATTTCCCACATTTCCCATTTTCCACATCTCCCATCCCAACTGATTCCTCCAGCCACCATTTTCTTAGCGATCCCTTCTCTATTCCATCAGCCTTCTCCCCTCAGCTCATAAAGCAGGCTTCCAGCTATGGGGCAATCCTCCTGGCTGAAAGTTACTATTGAAAACAAAAAAGGACACCAAGAAATGGGGAAATATCCATGTACATGGATTACAAGAATCAACACGGTAAAAATGATCATTCCACCTAAAGTACTATATATATTTGATGCAATTGCCATCAAAATTTCATTAACATTCTTTAAGAACTTAGAACAGACTCTACTAAAATTTGTGTGGAATTAAAAAACTCCACAAATTGCCAAAACCATTTGAGGAAAAACAATGAACTTGGTTGTATCACATTTCCTGACTTTATAACATGCTACAAAACTGTAGTGATCAAAAAAAATCTTTAAGTGACACTGTGGATATAACTGGATGGTAACAAGGTAAATGAAATAAGTTATAAGGAGAAAGATAAATCTTGGATGATCTTATATGCCATATAAAGGAAGCAAAGCGAGAAAGAAAAGTTCAAAGTAAACAAACTAATGGACTCATACCATAGTGCTGTGTTTACTAAAAAAAGGGTGGAAAAGGGATCAAAAGAGGTGAAGGAGTCCAATAAACTATGGTGGAAGTTTATTAATATTTTGGTTTTGGTTACGGTGTTATAACTTACTACAAAGAAGCAAAAAATTGTGCCCCTAAAAAGCCCAATCACATAAGTTAATATAAAATTGAAATATATAAACATAAATAAATTACTAAATATATTTAAATATTTCCAAGGAAAAGGAATAATAGTGTTAATGTATAAAATATAAATTATATATACCAGTTTTTTGCCTCTCTGGGATATATTCCCAGAAGTGGTGTTGCTGGGTCAAATGGGAGCTCAATTTCTAATTTTTTGAGAGTGTCCATTTATCGCAGCACTGTTTACAATAGCCAGAATCTGGAAAAAACCCGAGTGCCCAAGAACAGATGACTGGTTAAAGAAACTTTGGTACATCTACACAATGGAATACTATGCAGCTGTTAGGAGAGATGAAGTCATGAAATTTGCTTATAAGTGGATCAACATGGAAGTATCATGCTAAGTGAAATGAGTCAGAAAGAGAGAGACAGACATGAAAGATTGCACTCATTTGTGGAATATAAAATAACAGAGTAGGAGACTAACACCTATAATAGTAGAAATAAGTACCAGGAAGTTTTCTCCATGACTTGGTAGCCAGCCTCACATGCTGGGGGAAAAGGCAGCTCAGATAGAGGAGGAAACACCAAGTAAAGTGTGGTTGGAGGACCCACTTTGGATGGGAGATTCATGCCGAAAGTAGACTATAGATTGAAAACAATGGCCACTCAATACCCCTATTACAAACCACAACAACGGAAAGAAGAGAGAGAACAAAAGGGAATCCCCTGCCACAGAGGCGGGGTGGGGTGGGGGGATGGGATTGGGTCAGGGGAGGGATACTGGGACCATCACTGGTGGAAAATGGGCACTGGTGGAGGGATGGGTTCTCGAGCATTGTATGAACAAAACACAAGGACAAGAATATGTAAATCTGTAACTGTACCCTCATGGTGATTCACTAATAAAAAAAAAGAAAAAAGAGAAAAGAAAATTGGGGGAAAATAATAAAAAAATATCACCAGCAGAAAAAAAATTATATATACCAGTTAAAAAGTATACACTACACTGCCTCAAAATATATGAAAATTATAACAGAGTGGCTAAATGAAATGATTCCTATTGTGTCAGATATTTTCATGTCAATCTTAAGTTAGTAAGGAAGTAGAAATCATGATTAATTGAAAAGTGTATTTAGTTGACAAAGAATATTTCACTCAGGGGGCTGGAGCAATAGCATAGTGGGTAGGGCATTTGCCTTGCACACAGCTGCCCTGGGTTTGATTCCCAGCATCCCATATGGTCCCCTGAGCACCGCCAGGGGTAATTCCTGGGTGCAGAGCTAGGAGTAACCCCTGTGCATGGCCAGGTGTGACCCAAACAAGCAAAATAAAAAAATAGAATATGTCATACAGTAAGAGCAAAATGCATATTATTTTCAAATATAATTCATTTTGTAGTATAGACCATGTTTTGAAAAACTGAAAAAGTTCAATGAATTTAAATGGGGCTGAAGAGAAACTATAATGAACAGGGCGCTTACCTTGCACGCAGCCTACCCAGGTTCAATCCCCACCATCATTTATGGTTCCTGAAGCACTGCCGGGAGTAATTCCTAAATTCAGATCCAGGATTTACCTCTGAGCATTTCTGGGTTTGACCCAAGAAACAAAAATTTAAAAAAATACATTTGAAAGAATTTTAAAATTATGGCATTAAATTAAAATTTTATATAGGATATAGTCTAACTACAACTGAAATACATAATAAAACATAAATATGATGTTTATGAAACATTTAAAATACAATTGATCAATTTCATGTAGCTCTCAAGTAAACATGTAATAATCAAAGAAATTAGTAAATATTTTGAAGTGCATGAAATTAATTGTTTTCTTTTCAGTGTTTGGCTGCACCTAGGGGTACTCAGGGCTTACTCTTGGCTCTGTACTAAGGAACCACTTCTTCTAGTCAGGCTCAAGGGACCATATAGGATGCTGGAAATCAAAACCAGGTCAACCATGTTCAGAGCAAGTGCCTTAGCTGCTGTGCTGTTTTTCTGGCCCCAAATTGGATGAAATTGAAAGAACATGAAAATAAGTGTGTTGTAGCAATCATAAATAAAATTGTAACATTAACTGATTGCATTGAATAGGAATGGAGATATCAGTCACAAATGATTTTCATCTTCAGTTTCTAGAAATAAAAGCAAATTGAGAAAATAAAGCAAATGTAAAGAAAATATAATTACTGAAAATAATAGATGCACATATGATTCACTAAATCAATAAGCCAAAATGCTCATTTATTACAAACAGTTATTAAAAATATATGTGGTATACTTCTATCAAGAACTATGAAAAATGGAAAAACACAAATCAATACTTTTTGAAATAGCATATATCAAATTCATGGGATAGTGATTAGAAGGAAATTAGGAAATATGAGGAATAATTTATAACAATAAATTCAACAATTTAGGTGAAATAGACAAATTCCTTTAGGAAAAACTTAAGAAAAAACTCAGATAAACTAAAAATTTAAATATACTTACATAAGGGCTGGAGCGATAGCACAGCAGTTGGGCCTTCGCCTTTCACGCAGCTGACCCAATTTCAATTCCTCCACCCCTCTCAGAGAGCCCGGCAAGCTACCGAGAGTATCTAGCCCGTGCGGCAGAGCCTGGCAAGCTACCTGTGCGTATTGGATATGCCAAAAACAGTAACAATAGGTCTCTCAATGAGAGACGTTACTGGTGCCCGCTCGAACAAATCGATGAGCAACAGGATGACAGTGACATTTGCAAAAGCTTTTTAGTAACATAAAATACTTTTCTGAAAGTTATACTTCAGATACAGTCAACTAAACTTATGATCTAACACTGAAGAAAGAAGTAGTTGCTATACGTACAAAATCTTTCAGAGAATACCATACAGAAAATACTCCAATATTTTTGTTAAAATACTAACAAACTACTATGAAATTCACCAAAAGTAATACCAACAAAAGAGAAGCTGCACATGCCCGATTAAATAAATATACAAAATTATTCAGAAAAACTTAAGCACACTGAATACCCCACTATGAATAATGATTGGTATTACATCATTCTTTGGAATAATAAGATAATAATAATAATAATAATAATAATAATAATAATAATAACAAGATATTCCAGGTTGAATTTTAAAATTTAATTAGCCTAATTCTCCAAATTAAAATATGTGAGAAGAGAAATCATATAATAAAGCATATCAAAATATTTGAAAATTTTAACATCAATACATAGTGAACAAAATACCCAGGATTATTTAATCACTGTTAATTAGGAGAAGTCTATGTTGTACTTTTTTTGCGGTGTCTCTGTCCGATTTTGGAATCAGAACAATGTTAGCATCATAAAACTTTTTAAGAATTCCCTTCTATTAATATTGTGGAATAAGTTGACAAGCATAAGTATTGAGACTTCTTTGAGAGTTTGTTGAACTCACTAGTAAAACAATTTGGACCTACTTATGATTTTATTTTGGGGAAAAATTTTGACTATTTCAATTTCCTTGGTTATAATTGTTTGGTTAGCTTTTACATATGTTTTTGATTCACTTTAGGGAGTCAGAATTCTAAGGATATTTTTTATTTCCCCTAAGTTCTGCAGTTTAGTGGTACAGAGTTCTTTGTTGTACAAAATCTTTTACACTACTTACTATGTCTAGAGCAATTGTGATAAATTCTCCAATTTCTTATCCAATTCTATTTATTAAGAATATTTGGCAGGATTGAGAGATAGCACAGATGTAATGTCACTTGCCTTGCAAAACACAGAGTGTGATTTGATCACCAGAACCATAAATGACTCTCTGAGCAATACCAGGAGTGATCCCTGAGCACCGAACCAGGAGTAAGCCCTAAGTATTCCACTGGATGCAGTCCCAAGACCGAAAATAATTTTGTTTTTTGTAATTCTAAGTGTTTTTTATGTTTTCTTTTTTTTTTTGATAGAGGGTAGATGTGACTACATTTGGTGAATAATTCTTGGCATTATTCAGAAGGCCATGCATGCATATCTAGTTAGTGATGGAATCAAACTTGGGTCTTCTTTATGGAAGATAAGTTACTTGATTCCTGTGCTATATCTTGGGTTCCTCCTATAGCATTTTTCCATCTTATTCATGCTTTCAGAGAACCAACTATTTCTTTTATTGAGTTTTTTGTTTTGTTTCCATACACCTTTTCTTTAGACTTCCTCTACTCTTTAAAAAAAAAAACATATTCATCCTTCTAGTGACTTTGGATTTTATTTGTTCTTCTTTTGGTTGTCTATGAGACATAAGGTTATATAATGTATTTAAGCATGATGTTGAATTTTGCATCTGTGTCAATGTGAGATATTTGTCTATAATTTTCTTTTTTGTTTGATGTCCTTGTCCAGTTCTGGAATTAGAATAATTTATCTTCATTTACTATGTTTGGCAGTTTTCTCTCTTCTTCATTTTTATGAAGGATTCCAAGAGTTATGAATATTGATGTAAATGAGCAGGCACTAAGGACTCCATCTTGCTCTCCACAGAACATCTTTTGATTTTTAGCTCAACCTTTGCTTTATCTCTTAATACATGTTTTACTGTATCCCATTAGTTTTGGTAGCTTATTTTTTCATTTTCTTTTGTATCCAGGACCCTTTATTTCTTCTGTGATTTCCTCTTTGATCTAATGGTTGCTCAATATAATAATTTTGTTAAGCACCAATGATCTGAAATACCCAATCAAAAGTAATAGTGACTAGATGGATCTGAAAGTGGAACCCAATTTTCTGCTGTTCAGGTGAGGCTCACTTGAACTTTCTTGATAAACACAGTCTCAAAGCAAAAGGATAAAACTAATATATAAGCAAAGAGTAGCCTAGTAAATTCTGGAAGAAAAATAATTATATCTGACTACATAGACTTCTATGTGAAAAATTATAAACAATTTAGATGGCTATCTCCCACAAATGTCTTTTTTAAATACTTTTTTCCAGTCTTTTGTTATTTTCTCATGGCATCAACCATCTTGTCTTCTAAGATGCTGATTAGTTATTCTGCTTCTATCACTATGTTGTTTATTCCTTTTATTGTGGTTATTAGACCACTTTAAGTGGCAAGTTCTGCTTGGAATATCTCATAATTTCTTGTTCCTTGTTAGAACTCTCCTTTATTGCTTTCTTCAACTTATTAAACATCCTAATCATTTCTGCTGTAAAATTCTATTCTTGGACAGTATGGGCCAGAGCGATTGTACAGTGTACAGACAGAGCTTGCCTTGTACATGACTGGCCTGAATTTTAACCTTGGCACCCATCTGGTCCTGGAGCCTAAAAGGAGTTATTCCTTTTAGGACAGAGTCAGGAACAAATCTTGAGCACCTCCGGTTGTGGCTCTACAACTAACAAACAAAATCCTGGTCTGGAAGATTAGAGTGGTCTTCTGCGCTTGGGATACTTCCAGGACTTTTAGGTTGTTCATGAATGCAGATGAGTTCTACTTTCTTAATATGTGGGCTGTCTTTGAAGGTTGGGACACTGAGTGGAGGGTGAAGGAGTACCTGGGGTGAAGGAGTACAGATGGGATAAACCTGAGGTTTGCACGCTCCATGAACTAGGGCTATAATATTATCAAGGCAGATTTTCTTGATCTGGCCACCACATTTCTTTGGCTGAGGCTGCCTCACTGTTGCTATAGACAACACAGAAGATGTTCTTGGTGGTGACACAAAAGTGAATACTTCTTAAGCTAATCTCTCTAACACCAACAACACTCAGCACTTGGTATAGCTTGTATATGAGAACTGAAATAAACATGCAGACAATAAGCAGACCTCCAAGAAAATAGAACGCTATTCCATAACCTGTATAGCAATTAAATGAAACATAACCTGTTAATAGAAAGAACTGTGTAAAACACATTTCTTCTTAACACAAAAATAATGAAATAGATAAATATGAACTTGATTTTCCTAGGTTCAATGAATGGAGAAAAATTAGCCCAGAATAGTCAATAAGTCATTATTAACTGATAATCATCTAAAGTTTACTCCTATTTCCTAGTCAAGTCTATTTTGACAAAACTAAACATGTTCTCCTAAACAATCATATAGAATATCCTGCTTCCAATTAAAACATCTTCTTACTAACAACTTCCGAGCAAAATCCATCTGAACCCTTTGTTTTTCACTAGAAGAGCTTTCCTTGCCTAGTTATGAAACTCTAATAAACACAAGTCAATGTGGCTGACCCCCATGCTATACAGAACATTCTGAATAAACAGTCTCTCTTCTCATTTGGCTTGTCATTGTTTGCTTTTAATTGTGTGTATGATTTTGGCCACCGCAGACTTAAAAAGCAAAGCTTTATAACATACTTCCCATATCCAGGGGCCTTGTGACCCTCTCTTATATCAAGATAAGAGGACTAATTTGACTGTGGACATAGATATGGAACCATTTGAGCAAGGACTTCTGGGTGTGAGTTACTGGAAGAGTCTAGGATAAGAATCATCTGTGGATGATACTGTCAACCCTTTTGATTTTCATTCAAGGCCTAAGCATTAAAACTTTCTAATATTTAAATGTTTCTCCTCCCAAACAGGAGTCAGGAAACCTCAGCAATTTCTTTGTACTCTACAATACTCTCTCTATTACAATCCTTATACATTTTCATAATGTGTTTGATTGTCCCTTATACTTTTAGGACGGGAGTCTAAATCATCTTTTTTGCCCTGAGATCTGATGTAGCATAAGAATTCAATGAATTCTTTTATTTATAAAATTTATGAATTTGATATGAAGACAATATATTTTCTCATGTAATAGAAAGAATAAAATTGCTAAAGATCAATTAATGGTGGTTTCACACGGTCCAACTGACTTGGACAATAACTGGGAGTAGTTGTTATGTGTACTCAATGACAGCTGTTAAGATGATCTTAGTAACTACAGGGTGAAGAGGATGTTTTCCTCTTTCAGTATGTTAGGGTGGCTATTCTAAACCCAGACCTGTCAGTTGAGTCTCGCCTATAGGGTGTTTGATACCTGCGGTGTCTCTGAGATGAGTTTCTAGTTGCGTTCTCAGGAATCCCTGAGATCACTAGTTGGGGAAAACTTTACCCTCACTTTGCTGTGGACTGTGAGTCTCTAATCTTTCTAATCTAATCTCTTGCTGGCAGGGTGGTTGGACTTTTCTGGATCTTTTTTGCTAAGGGTTTTCTGGATCTTTCTTGCTAAGGGTTTTCTGACACCCAATTTAGAGGAGTTTTTCTTGGGTTCTGAGCCTATTAGGCCACTACATGCCTATTGCAGTCTGGGTCAGCTGGAACCTGAACAGTGAGAACTGTGGCAAGCTGACGATCTCATGTTGAATCTGAGACTAGGAGCCAGTAAGGGCAGAGCTGTGACAGTGATCTCCTATTCTTTGGAGCTCAAGCTGGGAACATGCTATGTGGTGCTCACCTCCCAAATGGCTACACCCAGCCTGGGCTTGGTGCAGCCTGGTGCATCATCTACATGAGTTTTTAAAGTCCTGAGACTTAAATGAAAATCAGAGAAGAAATAAAGTCTGCGAAAAACCTAATCGCTCAGTGGTAATAGGTCTGGGGATGGGGGTAAGGTTGTTTAATTTCAGGAGGAAAGCCTGTTGGGGCAGATTTGAGACCTCAATCCTTTTGACCATGACTCCCCTAGGGGAGTGTCTGTTCCATGCTCGCACAGGAAGCAACTACCTACTGTGTTCTGGTCCAGAAAACTAAGTCTGTTTACAATTCAAACCGTGCTGGTGTAAAATTTATGTTCTGTAAGCTATTTGCAGCAGCTCCTTCCTGCCCTTAGCTGAATTTGTCTGCCCAGTACCACCTTGTCTTACTAAATTTGCCATCTCTTTTCTCCTTTAGTCTCTGTGTGTTCTGCTTCAGGAGGGGAGACATACCCACCAAAGGGGTGCTCGTGAGCTATGAATGTCCATAGTTCTGTCCTCTACAGAGCTGAGTGTCCCTGGGGTGTTTCAGGCTCTTCTCTCCAGTGAATATTCTCAGAGAATTGCCACCACGGGGTGCTGTGCTACATTCAGTCAGTTTGGGTATTCTTTTGCTGATGCCACCTAAGTGTTTACAAATTTACAAGTTTTGTATTCTTTATTCTAGCCTTTCTCTCCCTCTGATTTCCTAAATATTTTTAAGCCTTTTCTCCTAATCTGTGGACATGGAATATATTTCAATTTCTTTGTATACTTTAACATTTCTTTTAAGCATAGCATAGTTTTTTAAAGTACACATCTTTTAAACATTTTGCTAAATTTATTTCTGGATAGTTTAACTATATAATATGATAGTAAATACAATTGTATTTAAAATTTATATCTTCTGTTTTGATGCTTTCGTATATAAATACAACTGGTTCTTCACATTTTTTTATAGTTTGCATCTTCATTGCATTGGTTTAATACGTTAATAATTATTTTCATAGAAATTTTAGAATTTTACATGTAGAATGTTATATCATCTTACTGATATTTGTACTTCTTTTTACTTTGGGGAGCATCTATTATCTTTTTTTCTCTAGCTAATATTGTGACTATAATTTTAATACTATTTTCAATAATAGTAATGAAACTGTCTTTATCTTGTGTCTGATCTTAGAGGAGCATTTTTCTTCTTTTAAATCATATCATTGATTATTATGTTAGCTAAGACATATATGGCCTTTCCTATGCTAACACATTTTCCTTTAATTTTCATCTTGTGCATTTTGATATTGTAAAATGGTTAGATTTTGTTGAAAGTTTTTTGCATCTATTAACATAAATATGTGATTTATGTCTTTCCCTTTTTAATGTGGTATGATACATTAGCTTTTTCTAATTATTGAATCATACTTGCTTTCTTAGACTAAATCCCACGAGGTCATGAAGAAGTATGATACTATTGATATATTGATGCATTGTTTATGATTTTGTTTCATTAACATTTTCTTGAGGATTTTTGCACCAAAGTTCATCAGTGATATTGATCTGACATTTTCCCTTTCCAGAGATATCCTTAGTTTTGGTATTACCAAAGAGAATTCGTATTACCAAGAAAATTTTATTGTCTTTAATATTTTGTAAATAATTTCAAAGCAAAGAAAGTTATATTATTTGAAGTTTTGGTAAAATTGCTTCTAATTCATTATGGTCTCAACTTTTTGTTTTGTGGGAAGTTTTAATTATTATTTAAATTTACTTACTTGTAATTGGCTTAGTTATGTTTTAATATATCCTTCTAGTTCACTCTTGAGGGTTTGTATAATTCTATTTTTTAAATTTTTGTCAAATTTTCTAGGTTTTCTATTTTAGAAGGAGAAAGTTGTTCACAACAGTTTCTTATGACTGTATTTCTGAGGTATTTCTGTGTTGTAACTTCTCGTTGGTATCTAATACAATTTATTGGGGTTTTCTCTTTTTTTTCCCATCAACTAAGTTACTGTCAATCTTTTTTTAACCCATTAAAGGGCCATTTAGATTCTTTGACTCTTTTTACTAACTTGTCGGTTTATATTTCATAAATTTCTTACTAATACATAATATTTCTTTCCTTCTACTAATTTTAAATTTCTTTCATTCTCTTTAGCTCCTTGAGGTTTGAAGTCGAAATTTTTTGAGCATTTTTCTTATTTTCTTATGTAAGACTGTGAAAGTCCCTCAGCGTACTTTACTTACTATGTCTCAGTCTGTTTCCTAACTTGTGTACATAATTTTTTTAAAATTCTCTCTAATTTCTGATTCAGCCAGTAGTAGGATTTTTGCTTTCCACGTTTTTCCAGATTTATTTTATAGTAAATTTCTAGTTTTATAGCATTGTGGTCAGAAAACAAACTTCACATAAGAGTTTCAATTTTTCGGGGCTGGAGAGATAGCATAGCGGGTAGGGCGTTTGCCTTGCACGCGGCCGACCCGGGTTCGATTCCCAGCATCCCATATGGTCCCCTGAGCACCGCCGGGAGTAATTCCTGAGTGCAGAGCCAGGATTAACCCCTGAGCATTGCCGGGTGTGACCCCCCAAAAAAAAGAAAAAAAAAGAGTTTCAATTTTCATAAATTTATTCACATTTGTTTGGTTTCTAGACATGTTGTTTATTCTCTAAATTGTTACATTTGCACTTGAGACAGATGTGTATTCAACTATGTGTAGCAGATAACTTGGTAAATCTCTACTACAACCATCTAGTTCAACTCATTTAAGGCTGTAGATTCCTTATCTATTTTCTGTCTGATGATCCCTTCATTGATGATACAGGGGTGTTAAATTGCACAACTACAGTTGTGTTGCTATCTATGTGTTCCTCAGGTTTGTTGGTAATTATTTTATATATTTGTTGAGCCTTCTTTTGCTATAGTATATGCTGATGAGTGTTAAGGTCTCTAGATCTGTGTCTACCAATGTGGTTATAATACCTAGTGCTCCCCCAAAAGAGGTGCTAGAATGATCCAAGATGGTAGTAGTTTCCAGTTTTCTCAGGTACAATTGAAGAGAACTTAGGGGTTTTTTGTTTAAAGAAGGTACATTCCATGAGGTTACTGGATTTTGCTTTTGTTATTCTGTAAACGGTGTTGTAGGTCAAATTAGTTTTTGTAAGTTTGCTCAGGATGAATTAATCCCTTGATTGCTTCATACTCTTTGTCATTATACCTTGTTAAATTTTCTAGTTAGAAAGTATACTTTATCTATTTTCTCTCATGCAAGAGATAAATTCCTAACCCCAAGGGACCCAGCCCCGTCAGCCGACCTCCACTACCCAACCACCACCATGCTCCAGGACGATTTCCACATGCTCGGGTGGAGACTCATGCATGAGTGAATATATTCCTGGACACATCATCATAGAGGGAAATAAATACATATGCCTCTTGGAGAGCCAGCAAGCTACAGAGAGTATCCTACCCACACAGCAGAGCCTGGCAAGCTCCGCATGGCGTATTTGATATGCCAAAAACAGTAAAAATAACTAGTGTCATTCCCCTGACCATGAAAGAGCCTCCAATCGTTGGGAAAGACGAGTAAGGAGAGGCTTCTAAAATCTCAGAACTGGGAGAAATGGAGACATTACTGGAGCCTGCTCAAATAACTGGATGAACAACAGGATGACAGTGATACAGTGATAAAGTAGCATCATGCAGGATGCTACATTTCATCTTCTTTAAGTATGTCTCTTTTTGAATTTTTGCCCACCATTTTCTTCTTATTATTTTTCAGCCTTTTATTTTGTGCAAGAATTGCTATTTGGAACTCAAATCTGTCTCATTTAGACTATATATGGTAGGTTTGTGTTGGGTGATAAATCCCATCACTGTGCTATTGATTGATATATCATGGTCATTGACATTTAATTTTACATAAATGAATTTACTGCTAATTTTATTTGAATTATGGATTTTATTGTAGTATTTATTATATCTTTGCAGTTATTTTGTGGTCTTTATTTACACTTGTTATCTGTCATTTGTGTAGTTATTTGCCTTGATTTTCCTCTTCTTATTAATTTATTCTAAGTGTTTTCTGCTAAGGTACCATGAGGCTTGCGTTTTTTATACAAATATTACTGCCTAGATTAAATTGAGATCAAGTAAATTCTGAGTTAACTGCAGAAATCCCAACATTTATTTCTCCTTTCCATATTCTTTTAGGTTTCAAGAGATATTTTTCATTTTATAGAACTACTCGAAATAGTTTTTGGATGATAGGTTTATTGAAGATAAATTTCTTTAGCCATTTTTGCCTTATAGTTTCCTTGTTCTTCTTTCAAATCTGAATGATAGCTCAAGTGGGGTAGAGTGATCTTAGTTGGAGGCATTTTAAATCCTAAATGCTGTGTATGGTGTGCCATTTCCACCTGTCCTTTAAAATTTCTTCCAAGAAAAGTCCTGATATTATTATGGGAATTATCTTGTCACTACTTATTTCCTTTATTTCTTTGCTGCTTTTAGAATTCTCTTTTTATCTCTTACATAGTTTGTTTTCATTTTAATGTGTCTTTTTGCACATACTTTTTGATTTATTTTATTTGTAATTATTTGAACATTGTATATCTAAGTCATTTATCTCCGCTTTGGGAAGTTTGTAGCTACTATCTTTTTATTCATGTTGCTTTTGTTGTTGGTTTTGGGTCACACTTGACAGTACTCAGAGATGATGTGTTTCTGCACTCAGGAATTAATTCTGGGGTTCCACAGGGGACCATATGGGATATTGGGCAGCAAACTGTTGACTACATACAAAGCAAATTCCCAACTCTCTGTTCTGTCCTCCAGTCCTTGCTACTCTTTTTGATATGAATTTTACCCCTTTCTCTCAATTTCTGAATAAATATATCACAGTACCAAGAGAAACAACATTAGTATCACAAGACATTCAGAAAATGTGATATCCTGCATCACATCTTGGAGCTCCTGGATCTTTTCCTGAGGTGCTATTATTCTGCTACTCAGACCTTCTACTGAGTTTTTTATATCACCTACCATAATCTTCATTTTTGTCATTTCTGATTGAAGTATCCTTGTTTTGGCTTTCACACGTTCTTGTGCTTTACTAATTATCGGTGCCATTGTTTCTTTGAAACTGTTAAATATTTGCAACATGGTGTCACTAAAGCCATTTTCTAAGAATTTACAGAGTTGTTTGATTGGTACTAGTTGAGTCTTCTGTTTTGCCGTTCTTCTCATTGAACTTGGTGGGCTTCTATGCATATTCCCCATTGAGTGCACTGTGCTCCTGATATGCTGAAAATGAATATTTGTAGTTAGCCCCCTGAATTTGAGGGATTAAACTTGGACTTGATCTTTTCAATTTCTGGGCATATTCACCCAGTGATAGGAAGTATAATTATGAGTAGTGTGAGATTTGATGAGAGGATGATGTGAGACCATGAGATTAATCTCACCTAAAATGATGCAGAAGCGAGCAGAATCTCTACTTTTTTCTTCTTTTAGTGATCTTTTTGGATGCTTTACTCTACCTTATCTTTGAGCCCACTAGCTAATGTGGCACACATTTTAAGTTTGTCTTTTCTGCTGTTAAACCACTTTATGTTTAGTTTAGCCTTTGAATTTTTTAGCTCTATTATTTCTGCTTTGTTATCTCATATTTTCCTCACATGTTGTTTTTGTTGAAGTTCTCTTCCCAACAAATAGACTAGGTTCACTAAGCATCGGTAGGTTTGTTGCTTTAGAATTGTCATCAGGTAGCTTGCATAATTTAGTTATATTAGGAATTATTGCATAGGCTTTTGTCTTGATTCATTGATGTGGATACTTTCCTTTTTACTCCCAAGGTCTAGAACCTCTTAGAGGTTGACTGAGGACTATAAACCTGTGTCAGAGTAAATCTGGGAATGGTTATAGTTTCAAAATCATGAGTGCCTCTGTTAATGTGATTGAGTACAATTGGGTTTTACCGAGTGATTTTAAATCATGAATGCCTGAACATTCATAAGCACCAAATTTATGGTCATCTGGCAATGGCCCAAAGTCCACAGCAATGATTGCCTAGCACTGGGAAAAGCACCAATCTTGAGAAGGCCCAAAAATTTTCAGGAGCTTCAAAATTCATGACATCAGTAGTAGAACTAGAATTTAGGAGACATGACAGTGACTGGGAGATTTGGTATATTTGCTGTCACATTCTGTGGTGTTGAGTTTATTGGGCCTCAACAATCATTGAAAATTTGACATATGGTGAGTAGATGGTACCAAATGAATTTCCAAAATAAAACAGGCACAGGCCACAAGAATGGCCAGAAGCTTGTGATTATGAGCATCTGGCTGCTGCTAACATGCCCTAGTTTCAAAGATGTGGAAGTCTTTTGGTGAACTCATGTTCAAATTGGTTATGAGAGGAGGCTAGGATTCCAACTAGCAGTGGAACACACACTTAAAAACAATTTGAAGACAGAATCTATATGATTGTATTACAATTATAGAGCAAATCAATTCTAGAAACAAAGCAGTCACTATCACAAGTGACTTGGGGATGACTTCTATCAACTTTGTGAATTTAAAGCATGTGGATATAGACCTAGGCGTACATCCTCACAAAGCCCATCAATAACTATAAGGCAAGTATATAAATTGGGACTTTCTAGGTCAGGAGAGCCCAGTCATTACGAAAGAGCTCAGTTCACTATGCCCCCCTGGGAAGTGACTACTCAGGAACCATTCTGGGGTGGAGTCATAGTAACCCAATTGTAGCTGTGTCCTGATTTCATCATCACAGAGTTTCTTAGATATAATTATTCGGCAACATTTAATATAAACTGTAACCATTCTGAAAGTGTACTCACAGATACCCAGCAGAAGCTATGTGTTGAATTCAGTGATTTGGAGTTTCTTTGTGGAGAGTATTCAAAAGCTACTTGTCGCGTGTGTTTACAGATATATGTGGATAATGGCCAGGAGATTATACAGCGGGGACTGACTAATTAGGAGTCTGTAGTCTTAGTTGCAGATGGTTACCAAGAATATACTCACAATGATGATTAAGTGCAGAGACTGGCTTGTTTTGGACTGTCATTGGTGTTTTTTTTATTTTAGTGTTTTATTACTTTTTAATTTTTTATTAGTGAATCACCATAAGGTACAGTTACAGACTTATAAACTTTCGTGCTTGTGTTTCAGTCATACAATGCCAGAGTACCCATCTCTCCACCAGTGCCCATTCTCCAGCCCCGATGATCCCAGTTTCCCGCCTACCCACCACCCCATCCCTCCCACCCTGCCCCACCTCTGTGGCAGGACATTCTCTTTTGTTCTCTCTCTCCTTTTGGGTGTTGTAGTTTGCAATAGAGGTATTGAGTGGCCATAGTGTTTGAACTATAGTCTACTTTCAGCCCGCATCAACATCCCAAGCAATCCTCCAACCAAACTATACCTGGTCTTCCCTTCTCTATCTGGGCTGCCTTTCTCCAGCATGTGAGGTCAGCTTCCCAAGCTGTGGAGCAAACCTCGTGGTACATATCTCTACTATTCTTGGATGCTAGTCTCCCATTCTATCACTTTATATTCCACAGATGAGTGCGATTTTTCTATGTCTGTCTCTCTATTTTTGGCTCATTTCACTTAGCATGATATTTTCCATGTTGATCCACTTATATGCAAAGGTCATGAATTCATCTTTTCTAACAGCTGCATAGTATTCCATTGTGTAGATGTACTCAACGTTTCTTTAACCAGTCATTTGTTCTTGGGCACTTGAGCTTTTTCCAGTTTCTGGCTATTGTAAACAGTGCTGCAATGAACATACAACTGCAGATGTCATTTCAACTATCCTTTTTTACCTCTCTGGGATATATTCCCAGGAGTAGTATTGCTGAGCTGTTGCCATGGAAGTGGGGAGAAAAGTGGGCTGTCTTTGGGACACATCAGGCACTTGAACACCTTTTTATTTTTTTTTTTGCTTTTTGGGTCACACCCGGCGATGCACAGGGGTTACTCCTGGCTTTACACTCAGGAATCACCCTTGGCGGTGCTCAGGAGACCATATGGGATGCTGGGAATCGAACCCGGGTCGGCCGCGTGCAAGGCAAACGCCCTACCCGCTGTGCTATCACTCCAGCCCCTTGAACACCTTTTCTAATTCCCTTGCCTTTCAGCTGTATCTAAACAACCTCCATCCCTGACCTCCAATTCAGCCAGTCCACCTTTGTATCTTCTGATCCTCTGCTTGTTCCTTCAACCAAGATGCAGTTTCTAGCAGATATCACTGGTTCTTTTTGGAACCAGAAGCAGAGTCTCTCTCTTCCAGATGAATCCTGGAAGCCTCCATACCTGATCACTGCTATTTCAACAGGCAAACCTCCACAGCTCCGAACTTCCACATCTAATCAAAGCTCACAAAACTCATATTTGTACTTTTGTCACTGGATTAAGATAAGAATGGAAGGGAAAGTACAGAAGAAGTCTAATGCTTAAGTGGATCCAATGACAATGGTTCACCCTCAGCACAGCAGGAACACAAAGCACAGTTGAGAATACACATAGAAGCTCACAAAGCTCAGTAAGTTAAAATATTAATACAGGCTACTCTACAAGTACCAATCAGTTCTTTAATCTTTCAAAGAATGGCGTTGAATGACTTTAGTGGCACTCTAACGAGAATATTTAATAGGTTCAAAGAAATGATGGAAGGTAGTCAGCAAAGCACAAGAATTTATGAGACGGAAATTAAAAAACTGCAACCAGAAGTGACAGAAATAAAGATTACCATAGGTAGCACTGCACTGTAGCACTGTTGTCACATTGTACATCAATTTGCTTGAGGGGCACCAGTAACATCTCCATTGTGAGACTTGTTACTGTTTTTGGCATATCGAATACACCATGGATAGTTGGCCAGGCTCTGCCATGCGGGTGGGATACTCTCAGTAGCTTGCTGGGCTCCTGAGAGGGACAGAGGAATTAAACTGGGGTCAGCTGCATGCAAGGCAAATGCCCTACCCGCTGAGCTACCGATCCAGTAATACAAAAATATAATAGAAAGTTAGAGCAGTAGAATAACAGTAGCTGAGGTAGAGATAGAGGTATTTTAAGAGGAGATACAGGAAACTTCTAGAAAACAACAGAATGTGGACAAAAATTTCAAAAGAAAGTGAACAGTACATTAGAGAACTATGGTATGAGGAACAATATAAGAATCATCTATTTGCCAAAGAACAGAAAGGCAAATTTGATGAAAAACTAGTGAAAGAAATGAAAGATCATAATTCCCCAGTGTTTGTAGTTCATACACTAAAGTGCTAGAGAAACATAGGGTCTTAGTGAAAATAGAACCAAATAGAAAAGCTCAAAAACAAAATTATCATCAAAATTACAAAATCCAAAGATAGAAACATAATGTTGGAAGCAGAAAAGGGAGGAAAGGAATGTAAACATAAAAGAAAAGTCTTAGGATTCTGAACAGTTTTAGTTATCAAATAGGACTCTACATACCGGAAGAAAAAAAGTAGAATATAGTAAAATAATATTCACCTAAATGAACATCACTGATAGAGAATATTCTATCCAGTGAAGAGTACCATTCAGATTGGAAGGAATCATGCATAGCTTCTTGGGCAAGAAACAATTAGGGATTTTGTATCTTTGAAAGCAGTTTTGCAGGAAGCATTATGCTAACATCTTTAAAAGACCAGACAAACCTCTCAGTAGTTTTCCATGGAGTATAGCATTCACTCATGGTACTTATAGTTGTCCTTTACTAGATTAAGTAAGGTCTGTTTAATCCTGACTTGCTAAAAAGTTTCACGCTCTTTCAATAATAACTTAATGTTAAATTTATATTGAATGTGCTGTGTCTACCAAGATAATATTGTTAGATCCATAGATATTTTATTATCAACTATTAGTTATTATTTGAGAGACTTAACTACTATCTGTAGCACTGTTGTCCCATTGTTCATTGATTTGCTCGAGCAGGCACCAGTAACATCTGCATTGTGAGACTTGTTACTGTTTTTGGCATAAATAAATTGAATATGTCACGGGTAGCTTGCCAGGCTTTGCTGTGCAGGCAGGATACTCTTGGTAGCTTGCCAGACTCTCCGAGAGGAATAGAGGAATGGAACCCGGGTCGGCCGCTTGCAAGGCAAACACCCTATCAGCTGTGCTATCATTCCAGCCTAACACAAAATCAAAATTCCCAATTTAGGATAAAACACACTTTTATACCTTTCTAGGCCAATTCAGATTTCCCCTTGATTTTTCTTTGTCTCCTAACTCTTATTTGTATCACTCCAAATTGGACATTGCAAATTTTTTCTATTTTATGCCAATTAAAAAATTATTAGCCAGTAGCTATAGTATAGCAGGTAGTTGTGTGCCTTACAAGTGGTTCCCATATTGCTCCCCAAATCCTGAGTACTGCCAAGTGTGGACCCCAAACAAAAAATAAAACAAACTAAAATAAAATAAAATGAAATAGTTTATTGTGTATGGATCTGGAGAGTAATAGTTTATTGTGTATGGATCTGGAGAGTATCATTTGAGTGAATTTAGACAGAGGGAGAGGAATGACCTCTGACACAGAATGATCTCTCTCACATGTAGGATAAAACAAAAAGTAGCAGAAAATCAAAAAATGCCCAAAGATAATAGAAGCAAAGAGAAAGAGAGCTGTTCTTCAGTTGGAAGTTTTTCTCTGGAGTGCAGGTGGAAAATGAATATAGGACATGAAAGGTAACACCAAAATAATATACACTAGAACCTCTCAGTAACAGAATTGCCTATCACAGAACCTAAAGAATCAAAGAAGGGGCTGGAGAGATAGCACAGCGGGTAGGGCGTTTGCCTTGCACGCGGCCGACCCGGGTTCAAATCCCAGCATCCCATATGGTCCCCTGAGCATGGCCAGGGGTAATTCCTGAGTGCAGAGCCAGGAGTAACCCCTGTGCATCGCCAGGTGTGACCCAAAAAGCAAAATAAAATAAAATAAAATAAAATGCTTCCTTTAAAAAAAAAAATTAAAAAAAAAATAAAGAATCAAAGAAAACACCTGCCACAGAGGCTGGGAAAGCAGTGAGTGGGACTCTGGGGACATTGGTGGAGGGAAGTGAACACCAATGAAGGGACTGGTGTTGGAACATCATATGCTTGAAATATAATCATTAATAACTTCGTAATTCACAGTGACTTTAATATAACATGCATTAGCATAGAATTATACATGCTGTTATTTTTTAATTTATTTACTCATGGTATGAGAAAGGTATATGACTTTAAAAAATATATCAATTTATCATTGGTTTACAATATTGTGGAATTTTAGGATTGCGGACTTATTCAATTACATGTGTACAGGTATCACCACATCCACAGTGTATTTAAAAAATCTTTTTTCATATATGGAAAATAAAGAACCATAGTAAGGGAACAACAAATGGCCAAAGTCATTGAAAACAAATATTTTTGTATAGTACTGGAGTGATTGCACTGTGGGTAGATTTTTGCCTTGCACGCAGACGACCCAGGTTTGATTTCTCCATCCCTCTCCGAGAGCCCGGCAAGCTACCCAGAGTATCCTGCCCACATGGCAGAGCCTGGCAAGCTACCCATGGCATATTCGATATGCCAAAAACAGTAACAAGTCTCACTATGGAGACATTACTGCTGCCCGCTCAAGCAAATCTATGAACAAGGGGATGACAGTGCTACAGTGCTAGTGGGATTACTTTGAAAGTGGGTGATAGCTGGGAGGAGCCCTTGACATGCTAATGGAGGGAATTTGGCTCTTTGGGGATGGGTATGGTGATGGGAATGAAGCTGTATGCATAAGAAGTCTAATAAAAAGTATTTTATATACCAGAATCTCAGGAAAAATGGTAAAGAAATTAATAAAACAAATAAAAACACCTCATTTAATGCCATGTTTTTAGAAATCTATAAGGAACTGATTACTTTAGGTACACAACTTGCTTGCTAGTGTCAGATATAGGTTGGCAGAAGCTGGGTTTGTTTGTCAAAAGCAAACAGCTTTGATAAATGTCTCTCTGACTCCTGTTAGCTCAGGTATTTTCTAGGGATATGTTGGACTATCCGCAGAGATTTGTCCTCAGAATCTGTTGCCATGGTTATAAAGAACATAGAGTCTACTAGCACTAATATCAGCTAGGTTGTGAGTGGTTGACAGAATAGTATCTTCCTCAGGTCACTTCCAATGTTTATGTCCCATAGTTTCTTGGTTCTGTTCCAGTGATCAAAGTATGGGATCTTAAGATTGAGCAAATGGTCATTAGGTCATTGCTCATTCCTAGTTCACAGTGTATGTTTCCAGAGATATTCTGATTTGTTTGAATTGTTTCCTTTTAGTGAGACTTATTTTTGGATCTGTAAATTTTTCTCTGTCTGTCTCTGTCTCTGTCTCTCTCTATATATATATATATGTGCGTATATATATATATATATATATATATATATACATACAAAAGCACTAGTGGGCCCAAGCAGTATATAAAAATTGGGCTTGGGCATCTGTAAAAAATACAAAACACGCACACGGGAGGGAGTGATGATGTGATGCATGTTGTGTTGTTCGCGGGCTCTCGGGGCGGTGTTCTCTCTCTCTCTCTCTCTCTCTCTCTGTCTCTCTCTCTCTCGCCACTTGTATTCGGTGCTCTTGAGCCACTGTATCAGGATGGCTCCTCCTTGTGCTTTGCTTCTATGTATGCCACTGTGCTCTCTTCTGTCTGTCTATCTGTCTGTCTCTATAGTCTCTCCTCTGGTCTCTTCAGTCCTCTCTCTGTCTCTGCTTCTGTGTCTTCCTTCTTGCTTCTGTATATTCTCCTGTGTCTTCTGCCTTGCCTCTGTGTCTTCTCTCTGCTTTCGTCTCTTCTCCTTGTTTCTGTCTTACTGCTGCCCTTCTTCTTGCCCCTCTCCTCTCTCCCGCTTACCGTCTTAGTTTATATAGCAATTACATAGGGTGGTGGCACAAAGGTGGGTTGAATATTAACAAATGAACAAAGAGGGGTAAGACCATTTCTCCAAGAGATTAACAAAATCTCATCAAAGGAGATTACTGCAGATTACCAGGAGATCTGCTCAAGGGTGAGAACCAAACAAGGGTGTGTCACTTTCTTCCTTCCTCAGTTAGTAATCCACTTAAGGAGTTATAGTAAATTTACTTCTAACATTTATAGCAATGTCATTCTGTGAGAAATAGATCAGACTTAAAGTTTGGTTCTTCTGAGGACATTCACTATATATTCCAGACCACAGTCCTCAGGTCAGGTTAGTCTTCCTAACCGCAGCAGGGTCCTAGTCTCGTAATTACTTTTAGATCACGAGAACATTTATCTATGACCATGTTCTCAACTTATAGTTGAGTATTGTGGCGCTTTGGCCTGGCCCATTTCAGTGCCAGGATAGCTCACAGCTTGCTCTGGGCCCATTCCATCCCTCATCGGGACCCTGCTTTTGGGGTGCTGGGAACTAAGGGCAACTGAGTGGAGAAAGCAGATGCCTAGATGGAGTAGATGCTCCAATATTATTGGAGTCAATCAGCTCTCAGGTTACAAAGCATAATATTAACTCTCTTCCTGTGTCCATACAGAAAGGTCATTGCTTTAAGGTAAACTAAGTTCCCTGCGGCAAGGCTGAAAGGACAAACCCAATGTTATCCTACAGGCATATAATAATTTTGTCCAGCATTTCTGGTCTAGGTATCATTGGGCAACTGCTAAAAAAGATGAATACTTGGGATATGGTATTTTAATCAGATTTAGAAAAAAAATCTTTGCAATATCCTTCTTTAAGGTTTTTCTCTAAAACCCTCTTTCTCCTATACATCCCTTTCTAAGACTCAAACTATATTTCCTTTTTATATTATCCCAGAAGTCACTAATACAATTTTCACATGTTCCTTGTATCTTTGTGTCTTATTTATTTTTCTTCACTGTTCTTTATAGATATATACCCTTCGGTAAAATCTGACTTTATTGTTTTGTTATTGGCTTATGATACTATAAGATTTGGGAAATACAGTTTCATGCCTCTGTATGTGTATAATTCTCAACACACATAACACCAGAGTCCTGGTACCACTGAACAATCAAAAAGATAGTTCTAATTCCCTCCACATCCTTCTTTTCTCTGGTAAACATGTATTTGTTAGGGTTTGAGTTATTTTTGTTCTCTTTGGCCTTAGCTGCTTATAGTCCATCTATTAGTAAAATTGTCCAGTAACTGTGTCTCAATTTTAGACTTACCTAACTTAGCAAAATTCCTTCAAGTTCTGTGAGTTTTCACACAACATCACAAGAAGATAAAAAATAAGGGGTAGAAAGATTTCAAGGTTTGAGATAGTGAGCCCATGAGTGAATAGAATGCAGCAGTGGCATTCAGTAGCCAGGTGACTCCACCTCAGGCTCTTCCTGACAATGATTGAAGGATGGCGATGGGCATACACTCCGACATCATCCAATCTCTCCCGTAGTCATTATTATGGCTGTAGAGTTCCATCATCCAAGTCTCCTCGCAGACCTCAAAGTCCCCGAAGTTTCAGTTTGCCTCCTCATCTTCAGTGTCTTGTTGTAGACCTTTTTGTTTTCAACAGCTAGTCCTCAGCATCTTGCTTCAACATCTATTATTCAGCATCTCGGCTTCATCTAAGTCTTCTCTCTGTGTCTTCTCTATCCTTAAGTCTTTGTCTTCCCCTTCAGTCTCCTGTCTCTGTCTTCCTCAGTCTCTGTATCTCTATATCTCAGGGTCTCTAGTCTGCTACCACTGTCTTCCTTTTATCTGTTGTCTTTTTCTTTTTAGTCTCTTGCCTCTATCTTCCTCTGCCATTGTCTTCTCCTTCTTCTTCCAAGTCTTGCTCCATCGTCTCCAGTCTTCAGTCTCTGTCTCCCTCTGCAACTTCATTTTTAGTCACTCCCTCTATCTTCCCCTCAGTCTCCATCATTGTCTTCTTCTTCTCAGTCTTGCTCTGTTGTCTCCAGTCTTGAGTCTCTTTCTCCCACTGCAACTTCCCCACCAACACTTTACAGTACAGTTATACAGGAATCATGCAGGGCAGGGATACAAAAGTGGGGTTGAACAATAACAAATCAACAAAGAGAGGAAAAGGCCACTCCTTCTCAACGACAAAATTTCATCTAAGGAGATTACTCAAGATTACTAGGAGATGCACCCAAAGGCGGGATTTCATCCAGGGTGTATTGCTTTCTCCTCAGCTATTAATCCACTTAAACAGTCATAGTAAATTTACTTATAATATTTCTAGCAATGTTATTTTGCATGAGCACAGTAAGAGATATATTAAGCTTAAAGTTTATTTCTTCCTGGGGACATGTGACTGTATATTCCAGACCACAGTCCTCAAGCCATGTTATTCTTCTTAACCTCAGCAGTGTCCTTATTCAGTTACCTCTATTTTGGGTCATGACAGCGTTTGTCCATGACCATGCTCTTAACTTATAGTTATATATTATGGTGCTTGGCTTGGCCTATTTCAATGCCAGGGTATCTCACAACTTGCCCTGTGTCCATCAGTCCCTCGTTGGGACCCTGCTCTTGGAGTGCTAGGAACTAAAGGCAACTGAGGCTTAAGTCAAGAAAATATGGGTGCCCAGGAGTAAATATTATTTTGGAGTCTGTTAACTCCCATGTAATTGCATGGAGAAGCCTCACACCGACAGAGCCCCAGGCAGGCATCAGGCACTGCACGAGAGTTCAACCAGTGCTTTGTATATCCTTGATATAAACCCCTTGGCAGAAACTAGCAGGCTACCCATGACATATTTTATATGCCAGAAACAGTAACAAAACATGCTCTTTGTGTTCCTGGAGTGAGCAGACACCATTGGGCTACACTAGCATGCGACAGGGACAAATAAAGACATTATTGGCACCCACTCAAACAAATTGATGAACATCGCGATGACAGTGACAGTGGTACAGTGATAACTCCCATGTTATATAGCATAGTATCAATTGTCTTCTTGTGTCTATACAAAAAGGACATTACTAAATGAACCACATAAATGATATAAAGGAATGAAAAAGCTGTATAGGTTTAGTAGTTGTGCCTCAGTTTCACTGTTGTAGGAGTGGCACAATAAACCCTAAGCTCCCTGTGGGACCATTAAGTTATCCAACAAAGTTATATTCATATATATTCATATTTTCTTGTCTCAAAAATCAAGACACAATTATTTTAATTGCTGAGAATTAATAGTCTATTGGCATGGCAGAGCCTGGCAAGCTCCCTGTGGTGTATTCGATACACCAAAAAACAGTAGCAATGATGGTTCTCAATACCCTGACCCTGAAAGAGCCTTCAATGTGGCACAATTGGAAAGCAAAAGTAAAGAGAGGCTGCTAAAATCTTAGGGCTAAGACGAAAGGAGATGTTACTGGCACCTGCTCGAGCAAATCGATGAACAACGGGATGACAGTAGCAGTGACAGTGACTATTCTATTGAGCTTACATATACCACAAATTCTTTATCAAGTGTAATATTTCCAGCCTTTTAAATGTGTTCTTAGCATCTTACACCTTATTTCATTTTTTTTGCTATAAATGTTTATCTTTATATATGATCTGAGTTTTTTATTAGCATAATGTAGGTACAAGTTGCTTTTTAAAAATCCAGCCAGCCACACAGTGCCATTACATTGGTGATATGGACCTTTCACATGAAGGGAGATTATTGATATGTGATGCTTAAATATCACTGTTATATCTTTTATTTTCTTGTCGTATAATAGGTTGAGTATTTCTTCTCACATGAGTTATTACCTGGTTTTCCCTTTCAATAATATTCCCTGATGATACTCTCAACTCCATTAATTTCTACTCTCTATATATTTCTACTCCAAATCTTTGTTTTGCGGTTACAGTATATCTGTACATAAGATAGTCTTTCCGTGCTGATTTCAATGAATTATATGCAGACTAAGAAAATTCTGCCCTATTTAATATCTTTTTGATATTTATTCTATTGTTTTATTTGATCTTTATTATGTATTATTATTTTAGACTACATTCAAGGTTTTATGCTTAAGTTACAGTAAAAAATTTGCAACATGTCTTGCATTGTAGCCTCTAATTAGTATCTATTTATAATTATCACACTGATATTTTTGTTTTCTTGTTTTTGCCATAGCATGCAGTATTTAGGTCTTACTCCTGGACCATTTGGGATGCAAGGATGAAACCCACCTTGGCTTCATACAAAGCAAACACCCCACCCACTGTACTATTTCTCCAGTCCCCACATTTTACATTTATCACATAGAATATTTGAAGATATGTTTGCAGAATACATCTGCTGACAGTTTTTGTCTTTAGGAGTTATGAATATGTCATTGCATTTTCTCCTTCTGTGTAAACCAGTGTTTCCCCAAACTGAGCATAGTGATACCCCAGGTGGCATTAGAATGATCGCCAGGGAGTGGTAGTAGCCTCTGGAATAATTTGGAGTCACTTTCTTTTTGTTCACTTAAATATCAATATCCAAAGGTGTGATGAATAATTTCTTTTCAGTAAAGGGGAAATAAGGTCAAATAAATTTAGGAACCTCCAGTATAGATTCTATGCAGAGAAATATGAACTGTAGCACTGTCGTCTAGTTGTTTATTTATTTGCTTGAGCGGGCACCAGTAACATCTCCATTGTGAGACATGTTACTGTTTTTGGCATATCAACTATGCCATGAGGAGCTTGCCATGTGAGCGGGATATTCTCAGTGTCTTGCCAGGCTCTGAGAGAGAGAGACAAAGGAATCGAACCCAGGTTGGCCGTGTGCAAGACAAATACCCTACCCACTGTGCTATCGCTTCAGTCCATACAGATAAATATAATGATATTATAATTATGTATAACATATATCATTAAATGTAATAATTTTGTACTGGATTGTACCAGTGCCCCTCAAGTGTAGTATGACCCACTTTGGAAAACACTGCTTTAGGTCCTATCTCAGGTATATGCAGGTGTACTCAATCTCCTGCTGATGGGTCAAGCTACAGTTTATGGTTGGTAGGTTAAGGTGGTGACTGCTTCAGAAGCTTAACATTAATAGCACACCACATCTTCCCAAATGTGTTATTTTCAGAGACTAGTCACGGTGTCCAGATTCAAGAATCTGGATGAGTCCTTCAGTTCTCAAATTCCTACTAGGATTTTGAAAAAACGAGTGTTCCCAGAGTCTTGCCCCTCTTTGTCAACAATTTGGGAAATGATGACTTTGTCTTCCTATAACTAGGTAGCAGCAGGAGCTTCAGCGTTTGTTATTTCTACTCTGAAAACACCAGGGACTTCCAACCAATCTTCAAATATGCTGTTGTCTTCTAGTATTATTCACATATTGTGGTGGTTTTTTTTAATATCCTGCAACTTGAGTGCAATCATTCTACCTCTGTAACTCTTCTGTTTACTCATTTCACTCAGCATGATACTACTCATGGCCATCCATGTATAAGAAAATTTCATTTCATTTTTTCTAATGGCTGCATAGTATTTCATTGTGTACCATAGTTTTGTTATTCATGATAACCTTTCAATAAGAGTCTTTCAAATAATATTGCCTAGAAGGAAAGGAGAGCGAGAGGGAGAAAAAAAATTCAGTGCAAGATGGGAGATGAAGGAGGAAAACTGGGGACATTGGAGCCAGAAAATGTGCACTGGTGAAGATATAAGTGTTGGAATATTGAATTACTGAAACCCAATCATTAACAACTTTGCAACTGTGCATCTCATGATGATTTGATTAAAAATAAGCAGCTGGTTAGATTGTTTAGAAATCCTCTAGCAATAAATTGGTGCAAATTGTATGGAAAATATAGTTGGCTTTATTTCTTTTTAAAGGGTGTTTTTGCCTCTCCGGGATATATTCCCAGGAGTGGTATTGCTGGGTCAAATGGAAGCTCAATTTCTAATTTTTTGAGAATCGTCCATATTGTTTTCCAAAAGGGCTGAACCAGTCGGCATTCCCACCAGCAGTGAAGGAGAGTCCCTTTCTCCCCATATCCACGCCAACAGCAGTTGCTTTTGTTTTTTGGGATATGGGCCAGTCTCTGTGGTGTGAGATGATATCTCATTGTTGTTTTGATCTGCATCTCCCTGATGATTAGTGATGTTGAACAATTTCTCATGTGCCTTTCAGCCATTCGGATTTTCCTGGTTTTTTTTTTTAGTTTGTTTTTCATTTTTTTTGGGGGGGTGGGTGAGCACACCTGGTGGTTCTCAGGGACTACTTCTCATGTAGTACTTGAGAGTCACTCCTGGTGGTGCTTGTGGGACTAAGAAGGATGAGGATTGAACCCAGGCCTCCTACATTTAAAACATACACTCCATCCCTTTGAGCTATTTCTCCAGATCCCAAAAAATAGATCCTTAATGTAGTGTGTTCCCCTCAGTTTTTTGGGTGTGTCCGCGTCCCATATCTCATGTCCCAGGGATGGAGCGATAGTACAGTGAGTAGAGCGTTTGCCTTGTACGAGGCCAACCCAGGTTTGATTCTACCGTCCCTCTCAGAGAGCCTGGCAAGCTACCACAAGTATCCCGCCTGCACGGCAGAACCTGGCAAGCTATCCGAGGCATATTTGATACACCAAAAACAGTAATAACAAATCTCACAATGGAGATCTTACTGGTGCCCACATGAGCAAATTGATGAACAATGGTATGACAGTGAAAGTGCTGCTTTCTGCTGCTGTCTTAATGATTAAATTCTGGGCTTAGGGACATAGCACAGAAGATAAAGAGCTTGCTTTCCATACTGTAAGCCTGTTTGACCCCAGGCACTGCATATGGTCCCTTAAGCACTACCAGGAGTAACAGCTGAATGCAGAACCAGGAGTATGACTTTAGCACCTTGTGTGTGCCCCAAAAAGGAAATAAAAGACATTGTTTTTCTTTAATTCAGCTTTATATAACATGTTATTAAACCCATTGAGATTTTATTTTCCTCTGATACTTGATTTGAAAGTTTCAGTCTAGTCTTGTAAAAATACTCCTTTTCTATTCTTTTTACTTTTTTTGTTTTGCTTTTTGGGATACACCTAGCAATGTTCAGAGGTTATCCATGACACTGTGATCAGGAATTAGTTTCTGTAATAATCATTCATGGAATGTAGTAAATTTTTATTCTTTTATTTTTATGTGATTCATCTTTTACTTTTACTTGTTTCAACTATAAATTAAAATAAACCTATACTTAAGCAGCATATTTAAAATAATTACACTCTAAATTTTTGTGCTATTTACGTTCGATGTAATTATTGCAATTATATGTGCTTTACAGCTTTCTATTTTTTAATAAATGTCAGAGTGCTCTTAATATCTTTGTTCCAGTTTGATTACCTTTTGTTTTTGATTGCTCAGTCCCATTTTATCTTATCCACTAGATTTTTAGATACATATTCTTTAAAATAGTTTTAATGGTTTACCTAGAGATGGTAACATTCAAGTTTAAACTATTATTGTCCACTTAATGTAGTTTCATGAAATCAATTAAAAAAACTTTAATAGGAGCAGGCAATAGTACAGTGGGAAGTACTTGCCTTGCACATGGTTGACCTGGGTTCAATCGCCAACACCATATATGGTCCCTTGAGCCTGCCAGCAAAGATCCCTGAGCACAGAGCCAGGATTAGGCCCTGTGCAAGACCAGGTGTGACCCAAAACAAACAAATAAAAAAAGAAAACTTAGTTTGAATCCACTCACTCTGTAAAATTAGGTATTTTTATTTTATGCATTTACATACCCTTGAGACATTGTCAATCTTGACACTTTCAGCTGCATAGTCTTTATATATAGATAATTCATAAATATATGCAGATAAATATCTTATAAATGTATGTGTATCTTTTTATATAGATAAAAAGATTTGTGTATTGGAAAATTGTCTCTTGTTAGACCCATGTGGGATCTATTATTTTCATGTACATAGAAAGTCTATTTAATTCCAACATAAATATTTACACATGTGATATGAAATATTTTATTTTTCTATTATCTTATTTTGTGTTATTTTTCTATTTAACTTAAAATAAATTTATTATTTTAATTGCATATTATGTTTCTTATGATTGTTAATATCATCTATGATTTCTACTGAATTTTTAACTATACCATTTTGTAATAAAAACTTAAAATCATCCACATCCATTGGTTTTTCCGAATATTGTGTTGTATGTAAGAAGGAAAGGAAGGAAAGGTGGAAAGAATACTAAAAAATTTATATGACAATATATGTAGCACTGCAGCACTGTTGTCCTATTTTTCATCGATCTACTTGAGTGGGCACCAGTAATGTCTCCATTGTGAAACTTGTTACTGTTTTGGACATATGGAATACGCCATGGGTAGCTTGCTAGGCTCTGCTGTGCAGGCGGGATACTCTCGGTAGCTTCCTGGGCTCTCCGAGAGGGAGAGAGGAATTGAACCCGGGTGGCCATGTGCAAGGCAAACACCCTACCTGCTGTGCTATCACTTCATAATGTAAATCTCCTCATTTTCACTGCTATTTCACATTTTAGGGTGATACATACGCTAATACAAAATAAATTGAGACAAGTTCAAAGTTAAAAAAAAATCTGCCCAGTCTTTCTGGGAAAAACATTTAGTCTCATCTTGTTCTCCCCAAAGTCTAGGAAGAGAACCAGTTGAACTCTTAGAAACTTTTGCCTTGGGTCTGCAAATAAAATGGGATGTATCTCAAGAAGCTAGCCAATGAGGAAATGTATACTTCACCCTGTGACCATCAAGCTGCATCCCATCCTTCCTAAGGCAACTTACCTATTCTATTTTTATAAAACTACGCTTGTGATGGCCTCTCAGTATCTGTACTGCAAACCCTAATGCACAAAAGTAGAGAGAGATTATGGGGAAAATTGTCTGCCAGGGAAGCAGGGGGAGAGTGGAAAAGGGGGAGATATACGGGGGAGATTGGTGGTGGGAAATGTGCACTGGTGGAGGGATGGGTGTTGGAACATTGTATGATTGTAACTCAAACATGAAAGCTTGTAACTGTATCTCATGGTGATTCAATAAAAAATAAAAGTATGCTTGTGACTATGCAGACAATGCTGTTCCTTTAAGGACCAGAGTTCATTCTCTTCCAACCAGCTCTCTTATTATCAATAAAGCTATTTCCTTTATTAACTTATTACTGTTTTTTTCTGGATTTATAAGCACTGAGTGGTAGTAAAATTGGTACTTTATGGATACAACATCAAATGCTATATGAGGATGGGAGATGGGAGATGACTCAAAGGCTTGAAGTGAATGTCTTGGATATGAGGGTCCTGATTTCACATCCCTAGTACACGTTCCCTTAGCAGTTCCTAGATCAGGCCAGCAAACATTCGAGCACTGTCTTGTATACCCTCCAAAGGGGTGCATGATATTTATTAAATTGTATGAAGAATACCAACTTTTTAAAAATGTAAAAATACTTACTTTGTCTTTTACAATGTAATCAATATTATTGTGCAAATTATTTTCCATTGAGTGTGTTGGGTGGTAGATCAGAAAGGTACATATTTAAAATGTAATATATATAAAATCTTAACTAAACGTGTAGGTTAGAAAATATACAACTTTTGTGGCCTCAAAAATTCATTAGGTTTTTAATTAAAAAATATGTAGTAGTTTAATGACAGTTATTCATTTTGACTAGCTAAAAATACTCTGCAAATACCCTGTTCATATGTATTTATTTGGCATTTGAAAGTATATTTGAGGATATTCACAGAATTATTTGATTTGTAAAATTCTGGCAAATATTAAGAATACACAAAGGAGAATCATATTTAAGTTCATTTTTGTGATATCTGTTGACTGTTAGGTTTTTTTCTGAAACTCTCTATTCCATTCTTAATACACTATGCTTAGCATGCAATAACAAAAATTTATAGTGCTATTTGACCTAAAAAATTTCTACAAAACAGGATTAATACAAAAGAACCTTTACAATTAGAGTGGAAGAGGTAGTACAAAAGTTAAGGTCACGCTTGTGGCTGTGGCCAAAACCCTGGTTAGAGTCTTGGCACCATGTAGAGACCCCCAAGCATGCACCCGGAGAACAGAGTCAGAAGTTGCCCACATACACTACTCAGTGTGGCCCACCCCCAAAAAAAATATTTTTATGGCTAGAGAGATAGTAAAGCAGGTATGGTGCTAGCTTTCTTTTTTTAATTATTTTATTAATTCACCATGTGGAAAGTTACAAAGCGTTCAGGTTAAAGTCTCAGTTATACAATGCTCAAACACCCATCCCTTCACCAGTGCACATATTCCACAACCAAGAATCACGATATACAGACTGGGGTTCTATCCCTGGCAATAAGTTTCCTGAAGCACTGCTGAAAGTGATCACTGATCATTGAGCACAGAGCAGGGAGTAAGCCTTGAGTATCACCAGTATCTGCTTCCCAACACTTCCCACACCCCCCAAAAGAAACCAACTCTGTATAAAGGCATGTTCAGTTTAAACTATTATTACATTTTCAGAAAGTGCCTAGACACAAGTAATCATTGAATGTATTTGTTCTCGGCAAAAGTTGTGTCATAATAATATTGATTAAGATGTCACTCCATTGTCCAGTTCCTTTACAAAGTTGTATATATTTTTTTCAACTGTAGTTTTGGGGTGTGGGTGCTGTGAATTTATACTCATATTTTTCACAGTTTAATGTTACAAAAACATCCAATTCCTTGCATTATACTCTGTTTCATTTTGTTTTGTTTTGGAACTACACCTGGCAGTGCACAGGCTGTACTCCTGACTCTGTGCTCAGTGGTCATTCCTGGCTATCTTGGCAGATCAAATTCACTGCTGGGGACTGAACTCGCATCAGCTTAGTGCAAAGCAAATGCCTTACTCCTATGCTATCTGCCTGGACACATTCCTTGCTTCTAGGTTAAATTTGCTAATGCCTGTGATTATTTCCTTTCCTCTGCTTACCTTGATATATAAAATAATACATTTCCCAGCCACATAACTAATTCTAGTTAATTGATTGTGACTGGTAATAATATGTATCACTTCAGATATAGCACACTTAAGAGCTAGCCTCATGCTCTCTTTACCTGATAAAATGGATCCTGATACATCATGCTGAAATGGATGTAGCCATAATAAGTAGCCTTGAATATTTAATTACTACACAGAATATATGTCTTTAGGACTTGCAGCCAAATTTGCATAAGCAAAACATAAATTTGTTTACTATTAAGGAACTGAGATTTTGGTATTGCAATCACAGTATAAACTAGTGAATCCTGACCACTACACATCTTAAAGAATTAAAGTGAAGCCAAGAAGTGTTCTGGGACCTGGAGGAGTTTTCTGATATGTTACTCCGCTTTACTTGTCATATCTAAGGCCTTGCTAAGTCCATAAATTTTAGTTTTATTATGTGATTTTCCTTTTCTCTCTCTACTTCCACTTCCAAACCCTCTAACATTTATCTCAGATTATGTAAAATACTTTAGTGATCAAGTCAGAATGACACATATTGTTGTAGGGAAAATGAATATATCACGTCCAAATTATTTCTCATTTTTACCACAGTTGTTGCATCACGTCAGAAGCTGAGAGTTTATGCTTTATTTACTATAGCTTATAAATATAAAAATGCAAATATACATGTAATCATGCATGCTACAAAACCTTCACTCTCTAAGAATTATAAACTGGCAAAATATACCTGCATTTTAGAAATCAAGATAGTATGAAACAGTTAGTTATTAATCTTTACTAATAATAGAATATCTCGGTTATACCTCTAACAACAGCCTTTAATGACTAAAACATTACTACGTGAATTTTAAAATAAAAGTAAAATAACAGAAAAGTGGAAAACTTACACGGTTCACTAAGAATATTGGTTAGATATTTAGAAGTGCTATAAGCTTCCTGTTCCTAATTCTTGTCTGTTCTTTAGCTAACTGATATTATTATGTAATTATTATCAGGAAAAAAACATAGCTGTTGGTTGTTGAAAATAAATTATTATGCTTAAATTGTGAACTATTGTATTGCTTGACAAGAAGATAAATGAATAGATTGCATTATTTTATAAATCCTTTAATCTCACCACAAACATGTCACCAAAAATATATCTATTTTACTATTTTTAGGCACTCAGAGTTTATTCACACTTTAATTTTAATGACAATGTTTTTATATGCACTTTTTATTGAACACAATCATCTATTTGGTTCCAAAAGTGGATACTCTTGGCAAGGAACGCAGATAATAAAAATTAATAATGGGTCTTATTCTTCAATGTAAATAATTTTATCTTTGAGTTGTGAAAAGTATTCACTACCATTTGCAAAAACATTTATTAGATATGACCTAATTACTAATTTTATCCTAATTCTAACCTTTTTAGAAACATTTAATTGTCACTAATCTCTAGAAAATTACAATTCAAAATGAGTGAATGACCATACATATATTTTTGAAGGTTTGCATAAAAATGTTAAGAAATTGAATATTTGTGGTCCTGTCATTTTCATTCCCAGGAAACTAGGGTTGCCACGCTCTGTATTGACCTTTATTTTAGCTTTCTCAATGTAATTTTTCTATTGTCCTCTGGTAATCATTGTGTTTCTTTTTGAAGAAAAATTGAATCACTGTGAATTTAAAAAATTATAAAGATACTTATGATTGAGTATCAGGCTTAGAATGTTCCAACACTAATCCTTAATCAGTATCCACTACTAAAATACCCCTACAAAAGCCTCCTGGAACTGAAATGGGGGAGCTATATTCACTCCCGCTGTCCTGATGAGATATTTTCACCTAGGAATAGAGGAATAGAGGAAAAGAGATATAAGAACAGAGGCACAAGCAGCAGTCTGTTGGTATAGAACAACGGATCAGGTCAGTACTCAGATGCAGACACCCAGGAATCTAAAACTCCACTGTCAGTCCCCAGAAAAACTCGAAGAACAATAGGAAAACAAAGAATTCAATTGCTTCAGCTGACAGGGAAAGAGTTCATCCAGGTAAGTCCTTAACTTCATCAAAATTTGCAGCAAGTTTGACGAGGTGTCCAAATCAACATTTATGTAATGATATGGAATTTAAACAGTCACTGGAGGAAAAATTCACTCAAGTCAGAGAGAAATTTATTTATAGTACAAAATAATTTATTCAAATGTAATTAAAGGAGTTTAAGACTACAATACTGAGCCACAGCAACAGAATTCTGAGTACTGAGAAGAAAATCAGTGAACATGAAGAGAAAATAGATGCCATCAACTATAATGAAGTGAAAGAGAAGTAAAAATATGGAAGATAATGTAAGGTGCTCAATGTATAATAGCAAGAGGGATAATCTCTGAATTACATGAATAAACTTGAGAGCCCAGAGATAGATCCTTGGCTATAAGTGTATTTAATCTTTGAAAAGGAAGCAAGCAACGAGTATGAAGCAGAGTAATAAAAGTCTCTTCAACAAATGATGTGAAAACTGCTCAACCACATTTTAAAAATAAACTCAGACACCTATCTCATGCCATGTGCAAAAGCAAATTTAAAATAGATTAAAGACCTAGATATCATACCTGAATCAATAAACTATATTGACAAAAACAGAAGACCAAACATTTCAAGATATTAAATTTAGAGATATCTGCCCTGATTTAATGCCAATGGCCAAACAAATAAAGCAAAGGCAAACAAATGGGACTACATCAAACTAAGAAACATCTGCACCACAAAAGAAATGATGACCAGAATAAAAAGACACTGCACTTCTGCACAGTCTGGGAGAAAATATTTGGACACTATTCTAAAAAAGGGTTAGCATCCAAAATATCTAAAAACATTTAACAATTAAAAAATGCTCATCAAGAAATGGGTGAAAGTGATGAGCAGAAAACCTTCTGAAAGAAGACATCTAGATGGCTAACATCAAAACTGATGTTCTGCATGAGTTACTATCAAGGGAAATGCAAATAAAAACAATGATATGTCATATGAAACCACTGATCCTGGGTTACATAACAAAAAACAAAGGCAATAAATGTGATGGGTGTGGGGAGAAAGGAACCCTCATACACTGCTGGCGTGAATATTGACTATACCAACCTCTTTGAAAAATGATATGAATACTTCTCAAAATCTATAGAAATTTAGCTTCCATAAGACCCAGAAATTCCACTTCTAGAAATCTACCCCAAGATTTCTAAATTCCATTCAGAAAGGACATTGGTATTCCTATGTGTTTTCCTCGATGATTCACCAACTCATCATGGCAAGGGGGTGGCAACAGTGCAAACCAGCGAAGAGCGAACCAACAGGTGCTGTCCAACATGCAGGAAGGTGCAGGGCTGGATGCCTTGCATCAACTATGTCAATCTGGCCAGTACTTTCTTTATGTGAGCAGCACGTCCATGCACAAGGTGTGTGGAGTGTTTGTCAGTGTGTAGATAGTTACAACACCCACACAGCAGATACCGGCAAACTACCCATGGCGTATTTGATATGTCAAAAACAGTAACAAAAATGGGCCTCATTCCCCTGACCCTGGAAGAGCCCCCAGTATGGCAGCATGGAGAAGGTCGAGCAAGGAGAGGCTGGTAAAATCTCTGGGCCGAACTAGGCTGCCAAAACGAAGAAAGACTGAAATGACTGTCTGCACTTTTAGTACATGTACACTGGCATCAGAAGCATCCAACGAGGACCTAATGGTGCAAGCATAGAAGATCAAGTACAACATCATTGGATTGACCGAGACGAGAAGGCATTGATCACATCATGCAGTTTTTGACAATGGAGAAGAACTGTTCCTTGGAACATGTGACAGTAGAGGCGTCCATGTTTTCGATGTCCTTGTCAACACGAAGTTGGCCATGAGCATTGATTCGAATGCCTAACAACCCAAATCAGACACATTTAAACAGATGTGACTCATTTTCAGCAGTTTATTTTCGTCGTCTATGCACCAACATCCAACTACGATAAGAAGAAGTTGCGAGGCTGGAGCAATAGCACAGCGGGTAGGGCATTTGCCTTGCATGCGGCCAACCCGGGTTCGATTCCCAGCATCCCATATGGTCTCCTGAGCACCGCCAGGAGTAATTCCTGAGTGCAGAGCCAGGAATAACCCCTGTGTGTTGCCGGGTGTGACCCAAAAAGAAAAAAAAAAGAAATTGAGAAGTTCTACATGGAGCTGGAGAAGTTCTATAAAGAAGACCACACCTTCTACAAGGTCATTGTCTGTGATTTTAATGCCAAGGTAGGACCAAGAAGGTCGCCGGAAGAACTCCACATCAGGACACACAACCTAAAATAGAACGAACAGGATGAGAGACTGTCTGAGTTCATCATGTTGACCAAGAACATCTATGGTAAGTTGCATTTCCAGAAGGCCGAATCTAAACGCTGGACATGGGAGTCTTCTGGTGGACAGTTCAACAATGAAATTTACCACATCATATTCAATTGATGGTTTTGTCTGCCCAATGTTGTTGTGTCCCCAAAATTCCAAATGGGATCAGACCACTGTCTTCTTCATGCGAAATTCTACTTCATGAAGCGGAGAGACAGGGCTGCAAAGTTTAAGAGAACTCCCAGAATGACCAACAATTGGGAGCTCTTTCGCATTATTGCGGCAATATAGGAAGATGGTGTCATCGACAACATCAATGAGGAATAAGATTAAATGGTTCAGCACCTTCAAAATTGTGCGAGGAACACCAAAAGACAGCCACAAAAAAAGCCTGTCTTCAGAAACTCTGGAATGAGCATGAATGTGATTTGGCGCAAGCCTCGGGCAATCAAAAGCTAACGTCTGAGCTCACAGAGCTGTGCAGAGAAGGGATAAAGGGAAACCTCAGAGAGAGAAGAGCAGCAGCATTGGCCAATGTGGCAGAAGCCGGGGAAAGTATTTGCAACACACAACTGTCCTTTGCCAACTTTAAGACCAGGATGACTTCCATCCGATGTCTTGATGGATCTATCATATCTTCCAGAATGTCAATGGAGAAGGTTATCCATAACTTCTACTTGGATCTCTTCAATAGCCACGTCCATCTGCCCACATACCAAATTCCAAAGGATGGATATGTTGTTCCCAGTGTTCTACCTTCCAAATTCGACATGCCATTTCATCGGTAAAGAAGTATACAGCACCCGGTCCAGACAAGGTCAGACCTGAACACCTGAAGAATCTGCCGCAAGTACTCGTCAATACATTGCCTTGGCTCTTCACACACTACTTGTCTCAATGCAAGGTTCTGTCCCAATGGAAAACCAGCAGGAATGTTCTGTTGTATAACAAGGGAAACATCCATGACATCGGCAACTATCACCTGATCTGCCTGTTGTCCATTATCTACAATTATTCACTCAAGTCATCCTGAATAGGATCCGCTGAACACTAGACAAAAGACAACCATGCGAGCAAGCAGGGTTCCAAATAGTATTCAGCACGATCAACCATATACACATGGAGACCAAGCTCTGGGTTGGAGTGATAGCACAGTGGGTAGGGCATTTGCCTTGCACGTGGCTGACCTGGGTTCAATTTCTCTGTCCCTCTCATAGAGCCAGGCAAGCTACCAAGAGTATCCTGCTCACAAGGCAGAACCTGGCATGCTACCCGTGGTGTATTCGATATACCAAAAACAATAACAACAAGTCTCACAAGGGAGACGTTACTGGTGCCTGCTCGAACAAATTGATGAACAACAGGATGACAGTGATACAGTGACAGTGACCAAGCTCATTGAGGTTTCATGAGAGTTGGAGGTGCCACTTTGCCTAACGTTCATTGATTTAAAGAAGGCCTTTGATTCTGTTGAGACTGGAGAGGTCATCGAAGCCCTAGCCAAACAAGGTGTTCAAACTCAGTACATCAGGTGCCTCCATGAGCTGTATTATGGGTTCACCACCAGAACCTCAGCATTCTACAAGGAAGTGATCATTGATGTAAAAAGAGGGGTTTTGGCAGGATGATACCATTTCACCAAAACTCTTCAGTGCTACCCTCAAGAACATCATGTGATGACTGAAATGGGAAGGAATGGGAGTGTAGAAAGACAGTCAGCAACTCCCCCACCTCCGCTTCACTGATTGTAGGATGACATTACTTTGTCCTCTCCCCCTTCGCCACAAGTAGCTTGTCCCAGTTTTCCCCGGAGTCTAGGCTTACCCCAGTCTCACCCATCAAGGTGTTCCCAAATCTCTCCCATCCCTTTGTTTAGCTATAATCACTTCTCTATGATCTCTTCCCTAAAATAGTTAATCTGCGGCTTTTCCTTAATCTGACTCTGCTAATTTTTAAGGTCAGACCTTCTTAGGATACTGAATTTATATTATATAAGTTAATATTGCCTTTCTCCTCTTCTTGTGCCTTTTGAATAATTTAGTTTAAAGCAATGTCCTTTTTTTATGGACACGAGAAGACAATATCATGCTTTTGTAACTTGGGATTTAATTGACCCCGAATATTATTCCCTCCCGGGCATCTGCTTTCTCCACTTAAGCCTCAGTTGCCCTCAGTTCCTAGTTTTTAGGGTCCCTTGTTGGGACCCTAAAAGCAGGGTCCCAACAAGGGACGGGACAGATCCAGGGCAAGCGGTGAGTTATGTGCTACCCTGACATCGAGATGGGCCTGGCCAAAGTGCCTAATTCTTAACTGTAATTTAAGAGCTTGATCATAGACAAATGCTGTCATGATCCAAAAGTAATGATGAGACTAGGACCCTGCTAGGGATAGGAAAGACTGATCTGGCCTGAGCACTGTAGTCTGAGATTGAGATGGCTCCAGGAGAGCAATTCTATAAGCTTTAATGCATCTCTTATTGTGTCCATACAAAATGATTAATATTATGAATTCTTATATGTTTGCTGGCTGAGGAGAAGAGAAACACACTCATGGGACTCCACCCCTGGGTGGATCCTCCTGTTGAAAGAGAATTAAGTCCTAGGAGAAGCATCCCCTAAGGGAAAGGAACCTCAACCCTACTGATGGTGACCACACCTATGTGTACCCCCCAAACCCCTAGTGCTGGGGAGATTTAACTAGGCTGTAAGAGTGGGTTGGGGGCCAGATCCACAGATCCAGAGAGAGACCGAGAGTGGGAGAGAAGCAGAGAGAGAGAATGAAATAAACTGATCGAGCAACCAGTCTTGCCTTCTTCCATCACCTGCCCTTGACCGACAGCACACACAGCGGTTCCAGGGCACCGAACGCGGGCGGTGAGACAGAGCCGCCTGGAGAGCCCGCGAGTGTGCGCGCCCCTCGGCATGCTTTAGTTTTTTACAACTGATGACATTGTTCTAATAACACCAAACCTTAGCCAAGCAGCATGAATGCTGGCCAACTTCTACAATGAGTATGGAAACGTCGGACTACAGCTGAATCTCATGAGACAATGTTCATTTGAGTCAGACTATTTTTTGACGTTCCATTTGCTCTCAACAGAACGAACATCCCCAAATGCAGTAGCATTCAATCCTGCATTCAATCCTGGGTTTAAATTCAATCATTCAATCTTGGGTTGAGAACTCAACATGATGAACGACCTGGCTCCTGAGCTGCACACGATGAAGAGAGCGGCGTGAAATGCCTTCAAGAGCATTGAAGAAGTTGTTAAGAGGACGAGAGCCTCTGGTTCTAGGCACATCTTTTTGACTCCACTGTTCTTCCTGTACTAAAATATGCCACAGAGACCTGGGCCCTACGAAAACAGGATAGGAATGCTATTCGATTATCCTACAGAGAAATAGAAAGAGCTATACTTGTAATATCACATTTCACTCAGGTGAGAGAAGGAATCTGGAGTTCCGACCTCCGTTGACCACCGGGAATCAGGGACGCTGTCTAGTTTGCCAAGGTTTCAAAAATCAGATGGGCCAGACACCTAATGTGATTTGGAGATTACCACTGGACTAGAGCTGTTAGTGACTGGATTCCACAGGATGTCAAAAGAACACCTGGCCACCCATCCACGAGATTGTCAGACTTCTTCATCAAGACCCTGAATGAATGGTTTGAGTCTCTTAGTGTTCCTGGAGCGAGCAGTTGCCATTGGCTTACACTAACATGTGACAAGGACAAATGGAGTTACTGCTGGTGCCAGCTTGAACAAATCAATGAGCAACTGGATGACAAGTGATACAAGTGATTACTCAGAAATTCCACTTATTAGAATCTACCCCAAGGTTTCTAAAATTCCATTCTGAAAGGACATTATTATTCTAATATGTTTTGCAGCACTATTCACAGTAGCCAACTATCTGGATTGCAAGTCTCCAAGAGCAGATGGCTGGATAAAGAAACTACAGTATATATGAACAATGCAATATTCCTTATTTGTAAGGCTAGATGAAATCGTACAATTTGCTGCTATGTTGATGGATCTCGAAAGCATCATACAGAACAAATTTAGTCAGAAGGAAATGGGCAGATACAGAATGATGTCTCTTGTATGTAGAATCTAAAGGAAAAATAGTAAGAAATGACAAATGCCTAAAGGCAACAGAAGCATAGAACTTCAGTAGGAAGCTTACAATGGTCTTAGGACAGGAGAGAAAAAGTGGGGAAGAAAACTGGTACTGTGATGAAAGAAAGTCTGCAGTGATGGAAGGTATGGAAGTTATATACTTGAAAAAAGGAATAACTTACAAATGATTGAAATATTGAAGAAAATCTATTGGTATGTAGACTCAGGTATATTGGGAATACACACTCAATACAGACATTTCTACATGGATGTCAATGAACATCAAAAATATTTTAATGAGATCTTGAAAAAAATATCCCTCATAGTACAAGTCTAGGTGAGGGAAATAGTAACGAATCCCACTCACACAATTTTTCCTGTTTCATCTATGGAACAAAAATTTAAAATTGTCTTGGAGGAAAGAATGATAATAGGATCAAAGAGAACAGTTAAACCCTTCATTATTAAGCTAACAAGAATCAAATAACAATGGGAGAATGCTGCATTATTTGAACCTGAAGTGAATGCTATATTATACAAACCTGATAAAGGAAAGTCTCAACACACTTGACGTAATAGCCATTTATAGAGCCTTCAGCACAATAGCAAAATATGTTCTTTTCAAATAGGCATGTAACGAACACCAAAACCAATTTTTAATATAAAACAAACTTGGAAAATAAAGATTAAAAAAGAAAAGAGGAACCAGAGAGTGAGTAAAGCAGACAAGGGGAATTCCTGTTAGCTGGGTTTGATCACTGGCACCATAAAGGATCCCCCTAACACCTCCAGGAGTAATACCTTAGCACAAAGCCAGGAGTAAGCACTGAGCACCTCTGTGGATGACCCAAAAGCAACAGCAAAACATTAAAAAGAAGAAATCATAAAGTGTTCAATAAAATCAAGTCAAGAAGTAGAAATCAATTAAAGATATTAAAGATAAGCAACATACTGTAGAGGAGTCATTGTGTATTCATTAAGCCCTTATATAAGAGATTACTAACTTCACACACTTTCCTCTAAAGAAACTTTTTTGGATCATTTTTAGTAGATTATTCATAATAAGTATTAAAAATAAATGATTTAGGTCTTGCTTTGGGGGCAAGCTTTGGTGGTACTGGTGGTGGTGGAAAAATTTGAAATATTGTGGTGGGAAGGTGTAATGGTGGTAGAATTGGTTTTGGAATGTTGTATATAATAAATTATTGTGAACAAATTTATAAAAATAAAATTAAATTCTAAAAAGAAGTCACTGTGTAAATGAGGATGTCTCTAGAGAAGTTGATAAAGTATTTTGAACTGAGTAAAAAAAAAGAGTATTACGTCTAAGTATACTTGTGGGATACAACTAAAATAGAACTGAGAAAATAATTTTAATGGCTGTTCAAAACATCAAATCCTCAAATCTTTAACCTAAACTTCCAACTTTTAGACACTAGACACTAAAATTACAGTATATCATTAAACTCCAAGCAAGCAAAATAAAGAGAAATACACTATTAGAACTTAAGTAAATTAAACAGGAAAATACCCCTAAAGTTATTTTCTTAAAATAGTAAATTGCGGGCTGGGGTGATAGCATAGCGGGTAGGGTATTTGCCTTGCACGCGGCCGACCCGGGTTCAAATCCCAGCATCCCATATGGTCCTCTGAGCACCGCCAGGAGTAATTACTGAGTGCAGAGCCAGGAGTAACCCCTGTGCATTGCCAGGTGTGACCCCAAAACCAAAAAAAAAATAGTAAATTGCTCTACCTAGAAAAAAAGAGATGTAATACAGTATTAATACTAGGAATGAATTGTGGCATTGGTAAAATACCACATTAAAAGGATAATGAGGCTATACAAAATAGTAGTATTATAAAACACTGCCATACCTATCAATTTAAGCATCATCAGAGATGGAATGAAAAACAAATTCCCTGGATATATATTAAGTTCGTATAAGTAGACACATACTGTTTTTAGACTAACTCTTCAATAAATTGAATTATAATTTAAAACTTTCACACAAGGGCAGCTAGAGGCCCAGTTCAAACTCTACCAATTAATTACTTAAACATAATACTAATTACAATTTTTTCTTCTGGAAAATAGTTAAGCCATTTTCATATTATTTTATGACACTAGCATTACCTTGGAAACTAGCTAGGCAAAATAACACAAGTAAAGGAAAAATACCAATTAATATCCCTAATGAACTGATACAGGAAAATTTCCAACTTAATATAATACAAATAAATTTATTAATTTCCAAAAAGTTAATAAATCCTATCCAAGCTGTTCATATTTTAAAATCAATTAATATAAATCATTTTTTATAGATTGAAGAAGGAAAATCATATGACCATCTCTGTGGAGAAAGAAATGAATAGAATCTAACATCCTTTCCTGATTTAAAAGTCTATATGTATGCGGAATAGAAGGCAACTTGTTTTAACCCAAGTGTCATCATCAAAATACTGATACCTAGCAGCATGTTAAGTATTGAAAATCTGAATGCTTTTTCCATGATATAAGGAATAAAATGAGGATGTTATGCTCAGCCAGTGCTATTCAGTCTCACATATGAAGTATTTGTAATGCAATATGAAAGATATGAAGATTAAAATGTAAGCACTATCTCTATTTGTAGATACTCTCATTAGTTGTGTAGAAATCCCCACCTCCTAATTTTATCGAGAATAATCTTCAAGAGAGTTTAACAAGGCCACATGAACTAGGTGAAAATGCCACAAGTGCATTCCTATACACCCGTAATCAAATTAGATTCAAAATTTAAAAGCATCATTAAAAACAATAGTAGCAAAAGTTAAACATTTATCTTCGGTCTCAAAATATATCCATTATTTTTGTGCTTAAAGTTACAAATGACTATCTGTGGCAACTGGAACTGTCATAGCTGCTGTTGAAAATTTAAAATGGTACAGGTACCTTGGAAGGTAGTTTTGCAGTTTCTCATAAAAGTAATCATATATTTGTCATATGACTTAGCCTTGTACTCCTCACATTTACCTATGGGAAATTTAAACTTCAGTTTAGAAAAACACTTGTGTGAAATTGCTCATAGAAGTTTTTCTCAGAGTTGGCAAAATCAGGAAACAACCTAAATGTCCTTTAAACTCTGGTTAGATATTCAAATTATTTGTCAGAAATCACACAACGCACACTACTCAGCAATAAATCAGAATGAACCATTGATACGTGCAACAACATCGGCTCTCAAATAGGTTTTTGTAAAGTCAGAGGAATCAAAAGCTAACATATGTGACTCTGTTTACAAAGAATTTCCCAAAACTGCAAAATTATATAGATGGAACAAAGATGAATGAAAGCCATGGTTTGAGGTTAGAAGAGCTATCATTTACAAAACATTGCTGAATGGAAACTTGGGGAGAATGTCTTATTTATTTTTATTTGTTTTAGCTTTGTTTCTTCAGGCGGCGCCCAGCTGTGCTCAGAGATTGCTCCTAGCAAAGCTCGGGGGACCATCTGCAGTAGTGGGGTTCAAACCCAGGTCAATTGCATGAAACACAAGTGCCTTACCTGCCGTACTGTCTCTCTGGCCCAAAGTTTGTCTGTTTTGATTATATATATATAAATGACAAAGATAAAAGCAGCAGTAAATCCTTCATAGATAGGATCAGAATTAAAAATATGGTTTACTTTGGTTACTGTGCATACATATATTTCCTCTTAGAGACGACATACTAGCTGAGATGAGTCAGATGATAAATCTAGAGTTGTTTCAGGCTGGAGATATAGTACAGGCTTCAGGTATTTCCACAATCTCTTTCCTGCAATAAATATGGGGAAAGAGTTCATGTCTTCTGTAAATTTCTATTTCTTGAGAGTCAAATAACCTGGATGTCTATAACATATTTGATACTCAAACCAGAAGAATGCCTCTAAAATGATTTCTTTCCCTCACAGGGAAGAGAGTTTTATTGGGATGGTTGGGTGAGGATTCGTGCATGGTGGCTGATGAATGTTTACCCTTTAGGCTCTTTCAACATCCCCACCACTGGTGAATTCTTCCATTTTCTATTTCTCCTTGGACCCTTATTGGTCACCCTCCCAGATATCCAGATATTACCTATCTTTTCTCTTTATCTTTCTTTCTTTCTTTCTTTCTTTCTTTCTTTCTTTCTTTCTTTCTTTCTTTCTTTCTTTCTTTCTTTCTTTCTTTCTTTCTTTCTTTCTTTCTTTCTTTCTTTCTTTCTTTCTTTCTTTCTTTCTTTCTTTCTTTCTTTCTTTCTTTCTTTCTTTCTTTCTTTCTTTCTTTCTTTCTTGTATATTCTTTCTCTTTCTCTCTCTCTTTTGCTCTATCACTCCTCTCTTTCTCTTTCTGTGTATGTGTTTGTTTGTCTCTGTGTGTGTCTTTATATGTGTGTTTGGGCCACACCTAGCAATGGTCAGATGTTATTCCTGGCTCTGCTCTGATTGATTCCTCCTGGTGGGCTTGGGGAACTATATGGGATGCCCAGAATCAAACCTGGGTTGACCACATGCAAAGCAAGTGCCTTCCAACTGTTCTATGGCTTTGGCCCCATCCAATTACCTATGCTCAGCCACTGCCACTCCCCAGATACCTGCATCATACCCAGACCTTTCTTAGGACAGACTATCGCTTTAATCTGCCTGCTAAAATTCCCTCTGAAACTAGCTGTGGCAGGTGCTAACACTCAGACCATGTATATTCAAATGAGGGACACATCCTATCTGACCATAACACCTGAAAGGCTGCCAAGAGGTTCCAAAGCAAAGTAGAACCCTGCTGTGAACTCTTTCTGTCTCTTTTATTCTCTCCCTCCAAGCTTCTCCCTCTCTATTATTACTTTTCTTTTCTTTTCTTTTCTTTTCTTTTCTTTTCCTTTCTTTTCTTTCCCTTTCTTTTCTTTTTTTAGCCATACATGCTTCTCAAGATTTACTCCTAGCTCTGTGCTCCAAGGTCATGTCTGGTGGAGTTCAGGGGGCCAAAGCATCCTACTTGGATGCTTACAAGGCAAGTTCCTTCTGTGCTTATTATCTCTATATCATGTCTCTCTCTTTTTTTGCAGGGTTTGTGGCCCTATCTGAACAGATTTATGTCTATTTAATAGATCTCAGTGTGTACCTGGAAATGTGGACATATTAAAATGGGATAAAACAGTATGTTTCCAAGGATTATTCCTCAAAGGGGAATACTACAGTAGGATACCCCTTTTATTAGAGCCTCTTATGGAGGGTGTGAGTCCATTTCTGCTGATATTTTTCTTTTCTCTGATTACATTTTGCTCTTCTCTTTGATACCCACTCTTAGACACTGGTCCTCTGAAAACTGGAATTTTTTTTAAGATTCTGTTCCTTCTTTGAGGTTCTTGTTTCTTTTTTCTGTTGTCTTTTATTGGAACTGCAGTGGTGCTGTCACCCAGAAAAGCCTATTGTTGTATTAGTGAAAGCCATCATTTATGCATCACACACGTAAGAGCAAAGACATATCCCACTCACTCCCCCGCCCCCACAGCAGGATACCTGTTCTAACAAAGTGAACTGAAAATGGGCAATTACAAAAAAGCAAAATAACTTCATACACTATGAGAGCTTTGGAAAAAAATTCTGCTTAATCTAGATAGAAAATCCTCTGTGTTTGGGTAATCTAGTTTAACTGGTTAACAATATGAGCTGGATCATCCCTGAAGAATCAAGTAATGGGGAGCCAGTAAACTAGCTAGCAATCTGAAGAAACTCAAAATCCCTTAGCTCATTATTTTCTCTCCTCATTGTACAGTCAGGATCTAAGTGGAAGCCATCCCTTTGATGAATTTTGATGAATGTACAGGAAGGGAATTAGTATGACTAAGAGAACTTAAAAGGACATTAAGGATCTGTACTCCTAGTCATTGTAAGTAGAGGTCCACTGGATGCTTAGACTTTTGATGACATGCATCTTTCATGGTAGATATTACGCAGTGTGAGGTTCAAGTTTGTATGTGAGCAAAAAGCAGTTTTCCCTATTGCTTCATCATATTTAAGAATTAAAATTATATGTTAACAAAGATTATGTCCTTATTTTACAATGATATAAAAATTACTTCTGAGATCCCAATGGCCAATGAGGACTCTTTTAACTTGGTTTGCATGCTTGGTCAAAACTGGATTTTTAGAGAAAAATGGAATTTAGTCATGAAGATCTATGAACACCATAAATTAAGATAAGAGATATGATCCTTTTCTAAGATCTTGAGCTGCAAAGGACATACTTTTATGTCCTTTTAGGGAAAACATCAGTCCTAATGCTTAGGCACTAAAGGTTTAGTTACCTTCCCCACCTAGAAAAGAAATTCTGTAGAAAGTGAAATGGTGAAGCAACATAGTTTTTACTGAAGGAAATTTAGAGAGGTGGCATGGGGGAGAGAAAGAGAGAGAAAAATATGTGTTCAAGACAGAACAGGTTGAAAAATGTAAGCAAGCCCTGAATGACTTTTGTGGGGATGTTGTATACAATTACTCAAAATTGTCATGGCCCCAAGCTTTCCCCATACATACAAGTCAATCTAGACTTTGTTACACGGAAAGACATGCACTGGTGTTAGTCCTTCTACAATCTTATCACGACCTTTAAGTTCTTCTGTAGCTTCTCCTTTTATGAGGAGTTCATCCTTTTCTGGTTTCAGGCTCTATCTCTGCACCTGGGTATTATCTCATTTTCTTCCTCTCTAAAGAACTCAGGATTTACATTTAAAAGATGTGATGGATTATGTTGATTGATTTCCATATGTTAAACCATCCTTGCATTCCAGGGATGAATCCGACTTGGTCATGATGTATAATCTTTTTGATGAGCTGTTGGATTCCATTTGCTAGTATTTTGTTGAGGATCTTTGCATCTGTGTTCATCATGGATATTGGCCTGAAGTTTTCCTTGTTAGCAGTGTCTTTATTTGCTTTTGGTATTAGGGAGATATGTGCTTCATAGAAACTGTTTGGGAGGGTTCCTGTTTTTTCAATTTCCTGGAAAAGCTTGAGGAGAACTGGCAACAGGTCTTCTTTAAATGCTTGGAAGAATTTGCTGGTGAAACCATCTGGACCTGGGCTTTTGTTTTTTGGGAGAATTTTGATTACAGTTACAATTTTCTTGATATTAATGGGTCTGTTCAGGTATTCCAAGTCTTCTTGGTTCAGTCTTGGGAGATTGTAGGAATCCAGGAATTTATCCATTTCTTCTAGGTTCTCTTGTTTTTTGGCATACAGACTTTCAAAGTAGTCTCTGATGATCTTTTGAATTTCATTAGTTTCTGTTGTGATCTCCCCCTTTTCATTGCTGATTCGGTTTATTGGGGTTCTCTCTCTTTCTTTGTGAGTCTTGCTAGTGGTTTGTTGATCTTATTTATTTTCTCGAAGAACAAGCTCTTTGATTCATTGATCTTTCAGATTGCTTTTTGGGTTTTCATGTAGTTAATTTCTGCTCTAATTTTTATTATTTCTTTCCTTTGGTCAGGTTTGGGTTTTTTCTGGTCCTTTTCTAAGATCTTGAGCTGCAAAGTCAAGCCATCTATGTAGACCCTTTCTTCCCTCCTGAGAAATGCTTGTAGGGCTATAAATTTTCCTCTTAACACAGCTTTAGCTGAATACCATAGGTTCTGGTAGCTTGTGTCTTCATTCTCATTTGTTTCGAGGTATCTTTTGATTTCTTCCTTGATTTCCTTTGTGACCCACTCATTGTTCAACTATGAGTTGTATAACTTCCAGGTGTTTGATTTTGTTCTCCTCGTCTGTGTGTGATTAACTTCGATCTTCAGCGAATCAAGGTCTGAAAAGATAGTTGATACAATTTCTGTCTTCCCGATTCTATTGAGGTATTATTTGTGACCCAGAACATGGTCTATTTTGGAGAATGTTCCGTGTGCACTGGAAAAAAAAGTGCATTCTTTCTTTTTCGGGTGTAAAATAAAAACCATATGATCATTTCAATAGACACAGAGAAAGCATTTGAAAAGATCCAACATCCATATATGATGAAAACTCTCACCAAAATGGGTTTTGGAGGAACTGTCCTCAAGATAGTCAAAGCCATCTATCACAAACTCATGGCAAGCATTATCCCCAATGTACAAAAACTAAAGACCTTTCCTCTAAGATCACGGACAAGACAAGGATGTCCACTCTCACCACTTCTTTTCAACATAGTACTGGAAGTACTTGCGATAGCAATTAGGCAGGAAAAAGACATTAAGGGCATCCAGATAGGAAAGGAAGAAATAAAGCTCTCACTATTCACAGATGATATGATTCTATACCTAGAGAATCCTAAAACCTCCATTAAGAAACTTCTAGAAACAATAGACTTGTACAGTAAAGTTGCAGGCTATAAAATCAATACCCCAAAATCCATGGCCTTCTTATACGCAAACAGTGAGATAGAGGAAAATGACATAAAAAAATGCCATTCACAATTGTGCCCCAGAAAATCTAGTACCTCGGAATCAGCCTAACTAAAGAGGTTAAGGATCTCTACAAAGAAAACTACAAAACCCTACTCCATGAAGTAAAAGAAGACACGAGGAAATGGAAAAATATTCCTTGCTCATGGATAGGAAGACTTAACATTGTCAAAATGGCAATACTCCCTAAAGCACTATACAGATTCAATGCAATCCCCATAAGGATACCCATGAAATTCTTCAAAGAAATAGACCAAGCAATCCTGAAATTCATATGGAACAACAAACTCCCACGAATAGCTAGAACAATTCTTGGGAAAAAGGCGATGGGAGGGATTACCCTCCCCAACGTTAAACTCTACTACAAAGTGGTAACAATTAAAATAGCATGGTACTGGAACAAAGGCAGAGCCACAGACCAATGGAACAGGGTGGAATATCCCTACACACAACTTCAATTGTATGAACACCTAATCTTTGATAAGGGAGCAAGAAATGTTAAGTGGAGCAAGGAAAGCCTCTTTAACAAATGGTGCTGGCATAACTGGTCAACAACATGCAAAAGAATGGGCTTAGACCTTGACCTGACACCATGCACAAAAGTCAGATCAAAATGGATTAAAGACATCAACATCAGACCACAAACCATAAGGTACATTGAAGACAAGGTCGGCAAAACCCTCCAAGATATTGAAGAGAAAGGTATTTTCAAAGATGACACGGAACTAAGCAATCAAGTAGAAACATAAATAAACAAATGGGACTATATTAAACTAAGAATCTTCTGCACCGCAATAGACACAGTGACCCGAATACAAAGGCAATCTACAGAATGGGAAAGAATATTCACCCAATACCCATCTGTTGCATGAACGTTCGTGCGGAGGCACTGAAATAAGGAACGTGGAAGAAATGTCTTGATTGGAGGATTAAAGCTGTCTCTGGCTCTTAACAAAGGCAGAGGGCCTTGTGGACCTCCTTTTATTGATCATGGCGCAATATAGTGACGTCACCAAAGACATCAAAAGATGTTACAGGAAGAACATTGAGGCAAAATTATTTCCTTGTATCTGCAGGCCAGTAATCTAGACCTCTGGAAAAAAGATGCAAAACCAAAACTGAAACCTTTCTTGGGCTAAAAGCACTTGGATTTACATCCCAAAGACAAAACTGGGCCTTGCACCTGAAATCTACATCCCAAAGACTGGGATGGGCCAGAGCCTACAATTTAAAATCTCAAAGGTCAGGCCTGGCTAACACTACCTGCATGTCAAAGACCAGCCAGGCTTCTGTGAGAGAAGGAAAACTGCTCTTTTCAGTATACTGAAAATATTTTTCTGAAGGAGCTTGAAGGGGGAAAATGTTCAGCTTCATCCAAACCAGTCAGGACACAGGAGAAATCTCGCCCATTTTAATGGGTCCCTATGTTCCTGTCTGTAGTACGGTACAGTATACATGGGCTCGCCCTGGTAGCTCAGTCCAGCCCCAACACCCATCTGATAAGGGGTTGATATCAAGGGTATACAAGACACTTGTTGAGCTCTACAAGAAGAAAACATCCAGTCCCATCAGAAAATGGGGCGAAGAAATGCACAGAAACTTTCTCAAGGAAGAACTACGAATGGCCAAAAGGCACATGAAAAAATGTTCATCATCACTAATCTTCAGGTAGATGCAGATCAAAAGAACTATGAGATATTTCCTAACACCACAGAGACTGGCACACATCCAAAAGAACAGAAGCAACCGCTGTTGGCATGAATGTGGGGAGAAAGGGACCTTCCTACACTGCTGGTGGGAATGCCGATTAGTTCAACCCAACTGGAAAACAATATGGTCGCTCCTCAAAATATTATAAATTGAGCTCCCATTTGACCCAGCAATACCACTTCTGGGAATATGTCCCGGAGAGGCAAAAAGAAATAGTTGAAATGACATCTGAACTTGTATGCTCATCACAGCACTGTTTACGATAGCCAAAATCTGAAAAAAAAACCCGAATGTTCAAGAACAGATGTCTGGCTAAAGAAACTTTGGTACATCTGCACAATGGAATACTATGCAGCTGTCAAAAAAGATGAAGTCATGAACTTTGCATACAAGTGGATCAACATGGAAAATATCATGCTAAGTGAAATGAGTCAGAAAGAGAGAGACACATAGAAGAATTGCACTCATCTGCGGAATATAAAACAACAGAATGGAGGACTAACACCCAAGAGTAACAGAAATAAGTACCAGATTTGCTCCATGGCTTGGAGACCAGCCTCACATGCTGGAGGAAAGGGCAGCTCAGATAGAGAAGGGAATACCAAGCAAAAATGTGGTGGGAGAACCCACTCAGGATGGGAGAGGTGTGCTCAGAACAGACTATAGACCGAACACATTGGCCACCCAATACCTCCATTGCTAACCACAAAGCTCAAAGGGAGAGAGGGAACAGAGGGCAATGCCCTGCCAAAGAGCTGAGGTGGGGAGGAGGATGGAGTGGGAGTGGGTGGGAGGATGATGGGGTCATCAGCGGAGGACGGACACTGGTGGAAGGATATATACTCAAACTGTATATGACTCAAACACAAGCACGAGAATATGTAATCCTGTATCTGTACCCCCACGGTGATTCATTAATAAAAAAATAAAAAATAAATAAAAATTTTAAAAAGAAAAAAATAAAAGAGTTGTGGTCTTCATGTCTTTGCAATATATTAGAGCTGGGCAAATTTTCCTTAAGCTCTATTTCCTAAAAGCTCATTAACTTAGCACCCTAACCACACCTTTCTGCCTGCAATAGCATAATTAAAATTAATATCATTCATGTTTTTTAACTCATTTAAATATTTTAATGTAAATGGGAATTATTTTTTCTGAATGAAATTTTGTAAGAATTATACATTTTTTTAAGAAATAAATAATACCACGATGGGAATTTAAAGAAATTGCCAAATTAACAGCATCGAAGTAGCCCAAAGGCTGGAAGTACTACCACGTGCAGAAACGGAGGTACCACCCAAAGAAGGGTAGATCCCCTTAGAAAAGTAGAAACTCCAAGAAAAATGAAAGGTAAAATTAAGATTATGAAAAAGAAGTGAACAGACAATTCCTTAAACAAGGCATACAGATAACCAATAGGTATTTGAAAAAGTCGTCTTGAGCAAAAGGGGAAACTCAAGTCAAAATGACAATGAGTTGTTTCCTCACTCAGTGAGGTAAGCACATGTTAAAAAAGACAAAAGCAGTCAGTGTTTTTTTGGTGTAAGTGAAAAGTAACCCTCGGTCACTGGTGGTGGAAAGGTCCACTGATACACTCTCATTGGAAAATAATAAGGATATCTAAAATCAAATCTAAGAATTGAGCTTCCATATGATCTAGGAATTCCACTTCTCAACAGTGAGTTTAAGGACTCAAAGAAAACTATTTCAAAAAGACTATTGCATCACTATTCACAATATGTCAGGATTTGGAAGCAACACATATTCGATAATTGATGACCAAATTTTTAAAAAAATCATGGGTATACACACAATGTGATATTATTCAGTCCTGAGAAAGATATAATCATACTATTTGTTTTTACAAGACAATTATAAGGTTTGATGTTGTTGAGTGACATCAGTCAGAGGAGAGATACAGATATAGAATAAACTTTTTCATATGTGTGATACAAAAAACATAGTAAGGGAGCAAGAAATGACCTTAGTTGATGCATAGAAATGGAGTGCTTCTATACAGAACTGAGTTTATCTAGCAGTGAAAGAATCTTAAAAGGGTCCCTGGGTCACTGGTGGACAGAAGTGGGCACTCTTCCACCATTAATATTGTGAATGTTGTTATGGGCATGGATTTGGAATACTGCACACATCAAACTACCACTTTTGAAAATCACAGAACCTCAAATAAAATGGAGGGTGAATGGAAAATTCCTCCTCCATTTTATGGGAAATACGAGAAAGAAACATGCTCTCTTTAAATTCATAAAAATCATGTATAATACATGTACTCTGTCTGTATTTATTAATCTTAATGAATTTATGTTGACAGAAAAGAAATAATGACTAGGTCCCAGAAGGTTTTTGACTAATATGGATACAATTTGGAGTCACATATTCTAAAACTAAAAATGTCCCACAAATATAGATATATAAGACAAACTTGCTTTTAGGGATAAAGATTAAAGCAAACTAAAAGAAAATCTCAAAATAATTTTTTATGAGGTTTGTGGTAACTCAAACTTTTAAAGCTATATAATGGAATATATTAAAGAAAAATTATTTCAGGCAAAATAATATCTCTCCTGTGGTTCCAGTGAGATTCTGTACCTGGGAAAAGCTGAAGCTACATTATTGAGTCTTAATACAAATTTTTCGCTGGGAACCGAATTTTGAATGTGTTTATTAAATGGTTTTCTAGATATCTAGGGAAAAGTCAAATTTTCTAAGTTTAATAATGAGAATTCATTCACTGTTCTGATAATTATAGTAAAATATTCATTCTTGGACTTAACGTCTGTGTGGAGTATAAAAGTCAAAGAACAATTTATGATTAATGCATGATCGAATTTTTAATAACATGTGTAGGTGCATAGGTATTTAAATTGGTTGGCATTCCATGACCATTAATCAGAGTCAAATATATGAAAGAAAAATTTCTGTTGTAGATCTAATTTCCTTGGACTTCATTTTTATTTTGGCAATGCCAGGAATTGAACCCAGGTCTCCAGAGTGCTCAATCTAGCTCCTGATCAAGAGTCTGTAAGTAAAGTGTTTCTGTTCCTGAATATGAAACAATATCATTGAAACCAAACCAGGCCAAAAATAAATATTAGACAATGACAACAGTCTTTGTCACTAAGCCACAAGCCTAAACGACGAGCAGCCTATTCTCAGATTAAGCTTCTACTCAAAACTTCACTCGTTAGTTACTTCCTTGTTTAGGTTTGCAGTTTAGACATGGTGCCTTAGGGAACCAATTCATGAAGTGGTTTTTATTGCATATAGTTATCCACAACACACAGTTTCTTCCTTAGACTTTCCCTATAAGCACCCTTTCGTGTGATCCTACAGAGAACATGATTTCTTTGAGGACATGAACCACCCACTTTCCACCTTGCCAGCGCATCGCCCATAAAAATCTTTCTTAACCTATCACCATGTCTCTTGTTTGATTGGCTCTGCAGTGAATGGAACTGGACCACCGTGGTTCTAATTTAGTGATTGGGGTAGGCATGGAGTCTACTGTGATGAGCCATGCTCAGATGGGGAAACATTTATATAAAATCCCTTAAATAAAAAAGCATTCTTCACCCTGGAGACTGCTCCTTTTCTCTTTTCCTTTCTGACACTGGCTGCTTCTCAAACAACTTCAGACCAGTCAGAGAAATAGTGGGGGTACATTATTACCACTTGTGTGTGATCACTTGTACGTAATTAGAGTTTAGGTGAACTAGGAATTTTAGGGACTTAGGTATCAGTTGGCTGGATACGTATGAGACTTCCTACTCATCTACTGAGCATCAATGATTTTGTGATGACACTAGCTGGGTATTTTATTCAGTTTTCTGTTTTGTTTGTGTTGTATATTGTATACTATGATTTTTCGACTTGTCTTTGAATCTGAGGATTGGACAGTTTTTCTTTCAAGCTTATCTCTTTGATTTCTGTGTTGGGGAACTCTATTGTCAAACGTGGAAAATATTGGTAAGTCTCATGGTAATTCTAAACTTCAAGGATGAGCTAAAATTATTAATAAAGAAATTCTTTCTATTTCCTGTCTTTTTCCCCCAAGGAGGGGGGATGGTCACTGTTACAGAATTCTAACCAAGGAAAGGCAGCATGAAAGAAATTTGAGGAGGCATTCAGTTTATTATACATGCAGACTCTACCTGGATACTGGCACAAGAGTGCAGCCGCAGGCACAGTTGACTCAAGGCTTTTGTATATTTCTTCTTGGGTCAGTGTGGGGGTGTCTTACAGCTATGCTTTGCATGATTGATACATCTTGTCACAGGTTTATTTATTTTTAATGATTATTTATTTTAACTTTATTATTTTTGTTTGATTTACAATAGTATAAATAACAGTTTCTCCTGGGTATAATTCCATCATCGCACCTACCACCTGTGTACTTATCTTCCTCCCTCAAAGACCTACCTTGAGAATGGCACACATCAAAAAAAATGTAAAAAGACAGTGTTGGCTGGAATTTGGTAAGAAAGGAATCCTTATCTACTGTTGGCAGGAATGTAATCCATTTCACCCTCTATGGAAAGCTATATGGATATTTCTCAAAAACTATATATATATATGTATATATATATAGGAATAGAACTCCCATATGATCCAGTCATACCAATTCTTGGCTTCTGTCCATAAAAGACAAAAACATTAATTTGAATGGATATATACACAACTATGTTCATCACCCCACTTGGTACAATAGCCGAGAATGGAACCAGCTAAAATGTACAACTACAGATGAATGGATAAAGAAGTTGTAGTACTGTGCAGCTCTAAGAAAGAATAAAATCATGTCACTTGTAGCGACATGGATTGAACTTAAGAGTATCATGCTGAGTGAAGTTATTCAGAGAGAAAGGAACAGATATAGATGATCTCTCATGTGAGAATTTTAGATACACAGTGAGTTGGCAATCCTGTTACAGGTATTACAACCGGTTTGCTTCTCTGGTATTGTTCTTGCAATCTAGACCCACCAAGTCTGCTTTCATGATGATTCACAACCCATCTTTCCTGTTCATGGAATGATGTACTCAGTGACTGCGTTTCTCCTTCCCATTTTATGGGTAGTTCTCAAACATAGCTCAGGAGGTTTAAGAGCCCCTCTCAGTGATTGTCAGATAACGGGGCATGTGATTCAACTCAAGGAAGGGCTGAAGGATGAAGCTCAGTCCTTTTAGTATCATAGATGAACCAGTTCATTCTACCAGTGGTCAGGGATCTGCATGGCCACACCTAATTATGCAAGGCTGCATGAACCTTAACCCCTCAACTGTTTGGGGAACCATTTTGTCCTGGCTTGAGTTAACATTGGATCTGTCAGAATAACCAAAACAATGTTTACTGATTTGTTGGATATAGAAATATAAAGAAATAATGAAAAAATATCTTGCCTAACAAAGCAATTTAAAAGATGAGAGATCAAATTATAACAAGTATTATGATCATTTGTAGTAACACCAAAATGTCCCTGAGATTTAAGTGGCTACCAGAGGCTCTTTCTCTCTTGAGTTTAAAAAACATGTAGTAAGTTAAAAACATTTGACCTGAGGGTAAACAAGAAATAGGAGTTTTAGGGTACTAGAACTACAGAAAATAAGGTAAAAGATCACAACTGACCGGCTCTAGGGCTTTTTTATGTGCATGGACTTAGCTGTATCAGAGCAGACTTTCTTTGTGTTACAGATGGAAGTATTATTTGAGAAACCTTAAGAATTTTGAAGCAGAAACAGAAACTATTGAAATCAAGTCACAGCAATATCTATTGTCTGGTTTTACAAACATGGACAATAAGATATTTTCTTTATAGATATATAAATTTAAAGAAAACTAGGGGATTTTTCTTGTCTCAATATGCTTGGATTTCTTACTTATTTTGGCTTGTTTCCTGACAGAATTAAAATATCTGAGCCAAAATTCTTACAGTGTGAGGGAAAAAATTCTTGAAAACTGATATGTTATGTAGTGTTCTAGTTTGAAATATATAGCATAGAGGTCTCTGGATTCACAAAATTGCATATAAAATGTTATCCTACCTGTATTTGTTAATCGGAATTAGGTCAAGTTTATTAAACAGAAGGTAACCAAGTGTCTTACAAGGTTTTGGATTACTGTGAAGATAAAATGGAGTTGCTTTTGTTAATTCCAGTGGAATTTCAAAGTCAGGTAAACTTGCTCAATTGGTAAAAAGATTAAAACATATGATATAAGTACCGATCACTAAGTGATTGCGCCACTCAATATCTCTATTGCAAACCACAACACCCAAAAGGAGAGAGAGATATCAAATTGGAATACCCCGCCACAGAGGTGGGGTGGGGTGGGGGAGATGGGATTGGGAGGGTGGGAGGGATACTGGGTTCATTGGTAGTGGAGAATGGACACTGGTGGAGGGATGGGCTCTCAAACATTGCATGAGGGAAAAACAAGCACGAAAATGTGTGAATCTGTAACTGTACCCTCACTGTGACTCACTAATTAAAAAATAAATAAATTTAAACAAAAAACATATGATATAAAAATTTGGACATATATGGTCTCCTATTGTTGGTAACAATTTTTAGAGATATTTATTTAGAGATAAATAATAGATTTTTTCAGGAAGTATAATTATTCCAAGCTGAGTGAATTAAGTTTCACCCTGATATAGCTAAAATTGTAATATTGAGGTTTGGTAACTATTTAGAAGTTGTTTTTTAAATTTTTACCAAATATTTTAGGAACTTAGTTTAGTAATATGATCTCATCGAATACTTTAAAAAAACCCAGAAGCTTAAACCTCTAAATGCAGGAGCATAATTTAATTAAAGAAAGATAATGGATGAAGTTATCTCTGTTGGTGTAAAAGAAGGAATTCTGACTTAAAGAGAAATTGGTTGTTTTTGAAATAGAATAAAGAAAAGTTACCATACAGAATGGAAAAAAAAGAAACATGTAGCCTTGAGGATTGTGTTTTAAGGACAGAATCTTTATATGACAACTGAATTGTTATAAGGTTCTTAAATTTAAGTTTTAATATTGTAGTTTTGAGTAAAGCCAGATTTTAACATTCCTTTTGTCAAAGGACAGAAAGAATCATAAAGACTTTTAAAGACTGCTTTTTGTTTAATCATTCTGCCTAGAGAATTAAGTTATATGTTATTAAATTATCTCATATCTGTTTTATCATCAGGTATCCTACCAAAACTTGTCACAAAAACCATAACTGGGGCTAGAGCGATAGCACAGCAGGTAGGGCATTTGACTTGCACAAGGACAACCTGGATTCGATTCCCAGCATCCCATATGGTCCCCTGAGCATCGCTAGGAATAATTCCTAGTGCATGAGCCAGGAGTAAACCCGTGCATTGCCAGGTGTGACCAATGAAACAAATGAACAAAAACAACGAAACAAAAAAAAACCCAAACTATGTAAACTATGTTTCAGTTGCATGTTTGAAATAATTGTCTCTTTAAATAGGTAATTAAGTATAATTTCATAGTAATCTGTATGTTGAGGTGGGAATAGAAGGGAGATGTACCAAGTAAACAAGTTAATTTCATTAATTATTCTAAATTTCAAATGCCCTGAAAAGGATTTTCCAAAACAAATAGTAGGGCAGTTAGAACTTGGAGCTAGTAGGAGGTATAGAGCAGCTATCATCCAGGAAACACTCTCTTTGCTGTTTGTCTGCATCCATAGTGAGGTGCTCATTCACAAGTCCCTGGCCACTGCAATAAACTAAGGAAACCCAAGGGGACAAGGACCCACAGGGGCATAGTAATAGAAAGTCCCAATGACAAATTACAGAACAGCAGATACAGCCAGGGGACAAAAGATCCAGAGATCAAGCTGCAGTTTTAAAGTATAAAAGCAGAATCTGAATAGAGTAAGGCATAGAGACAAGAACAGGCATCCTGGTCACTTAATCTTCTACTGCAAACCACAACACCCAAAAGGAGAGAAAGAGCAAAAGGAAATGCTCTTCCACAGAGGTGGGGTGAGGTGGGGTGAGGACAGAGTGGGGGTGGTGGGAGGTATGCTGGGACCATTGGTGGTGGAAAATGGGCACTGGTGGAGGGATGGGCACTTGGTCATTGTATAACTGAAACTCAAGCATGAAAGTTTGTAAGTCTGTAACTGTACCTCACGGTGATTCATTAATAATTTTTTTTTTAAAGAACAGGCCATCCTATGCTTAAGGTGGGCAGACAGCACAGCAATAGGGCCAGGATATTACAGTCTGAAGGAGACAGTGAAGGACAGGCTGAGTGACTTCACACATGCCTCAAAGGAGAGGCCTGGGGATGGGGGAGATATTCAGATTCAAATACTCAAACTTTACAATAAACTTTAACTTTCTAAGCATCTGAGATTTGTATGCAGCTATTTCACACAATAGTCAATTACCCAGGAACTCAGGAATAAATCCATTTCCAGTAACATGTAGGTGTTAAACCTTTTAATAACAGTGAGACAAAACATCTCAGAAACTAAAGAAAAAAAGAAATTAAGAAGGTAAAAGGCAAAGTAAATATGCTTTCTACCTTTATGGAAAAAGAATTACTTTATGACTCAAGTCTATTTAATATGTGAAAGCTTCATGGGGAGAATTTTTACATAATAAGAAATACTTAAATTTCTTAATATGTGAATAATAATGTAGCTATTCTAAAATGATTTGGAAATCGTGAAGACTCTGAAAGTTGTGGTTAATTCTAAATATCTTAAGAAATTGCATGTTACAATTAAGTAAACTTCCTTGACAATTGTGTTATAATAATATCTTTAATTGCAAGCATTCTAAAGCCATTTGAGTCTTCTAGAATTGCTCCAATGCCTTGCTGAGAAGTGCAAAAAGGTTTTTGACAGATGCTCCAGAGTACAGATTTGGAGACAAAAGTGCAGAGCTGTTACAAAAACTAGGTATTAGTATTTTTTACATAGGGACAGATGAATTGGGAATTAATTTTGATTTACAGAAACCAGCTACATTAAATGTTATCATAACTAAAGCAGAAACTTTAGCTTTACTCTCTCCTTGACACCTCTAGCATGTTGTTTTGTACTTCAAGGCATTGTCTTGTTTGCACAAACATAAGAGGAGAAATTGTCCTTGTAATAGATAATTTAGGAACTGGTTATATTCCTGAGACTTTGTCTGGAACACCAGACAACACTACTTAAGAAATTAAGGTTATTTAACCTCAAAATTCAAGCATTTTATGTGTATAGTAATAGCAGAGAGTATATTCTTACAAAAATACTAAACCTTTGGCATATTAGCATAACTTACACTTCAGTTGCCCTAAGATTGGCCTTCCTCTTAATAATCAAGATATCTGTCACATGGAGGACCTCTACAGATTTAGAAAAGGTTGATAGTACATTTTAGGTTTGACTTATGAGACTAGAGACTCACAAGTAACCCAGCTAAACAAATGTGCTGTTGTGGGGAGAGGCTTTGACCCAAAGAAAAATTTAGAAAAAAATGGTGTTTGCAAAAGCTAAAATACTGGCTTGAGACTTATAGCTTGGAAAATATGACAAATTGCTCCCTGGATGCTTCAAATGCCTGTCTGCAAAGTACTGATGAGCGGAGACTGTCTCCTGAGAAAGAAAAGTGTCATAACTTCTGAGCCCAGAGAGGATATTTAAGCACAACCTGAAGTCCCAAGTTAAAGCAGTCTGTATAATTATGTCTATTCTTATTGTGCTTATACAAAATGACTGGCCATATTTGTTAGAAGTAAACATCTCTTACTGTTTATCTTAGTTGGTTAGCAGTGAAGGTGGAGAGAACAGTTTGCTTCAGTAACATGTCTTTGTAAAACTCAGCTTCTAGTATTCTTAATTATGTGAAAGGTTTTTTTTTCCATGTAAACTGGAGTGAATCCTAAAGTTTTCTGTTATCTAGTTGTGACTTAGTAAACAAGTGTTTCTAGTATTTTTTTAGGTCACTGACATTGATGAACCACTTAGATAGTTCACTAAAAACCATGCAAGCTGGAGGCAGAGAATTTGATATAGATTGCAGAATGTCAGCACAGTGTGCTGTTTTGTTTTCCTGAGTGTCTAGGGACAGCAGAGAAACTTCAAATCTGGAACCACTGTTGCCGGAAGATGCATTGGCTGAGATGTAGAGCATGCAGTTCTTGGAACTCAAACCTGGATTTATAATATAATTTTTAACGTTTTCCCCTTATGTCACTAGTGTAGACACAACTAGCTACACGTGTACCAATCAATTCTCTGAACTAAGAGAATGGTTCTATTTTTAAAATATTCAAAACAACTGAGTTGCAGAACTTCTCAAAAAGTTCCTGTAAAAATTAAAGGTGTACCACCCCCAAATATGTTGTGGGTAAATCATGATTTTCAAAGGAGGGGCTCTGAATGAGAACTTATTTGACCTTTGTAAGAATATTTTTCCATTCTCTGTTTTGCCCCTCTTTGGAGAAGCTTGTGTTCTCTCTTGAACATATATCACACTATTTATTTCTCTTCACATCTCTCTACGTTATTTTGAATAAAAAAATTTTTCTTCAGGGGGTTAAAGTGATATTACAGTGGGTAGATAGTCTGCCTTGCACACACCCGACCCATATTTGATCTCTAGCACCCCATGTGGCCCCCAAATCTCTGCCAAAAATGATTCCTAATCACAGAGTCAGGAGCAACCCCAGAGCGTTGCTAGGAAAGGTCTCAAAGGAAAAAACAAAACAAAACACAACAAAAAATATGGCAGAAAGACTTTTACTGGCAACCAAATATAAGGTTGGAAGATGGTTGACTCATGTTCTCAACGCAGCCATCTTACTAATTATAAGAATTTTTTGTAGAAATCAGATAAGGAAGCACAGGTGGGTTGCAAAATAGTAAGCATCAGAATCTGTCACTGTCACTGTCATCTCATTGTTCATTGATTTGCTCGAGCGGGTACCAATAACATCTCCATTGTGAGACTTGCTGTTACTGTTTTTGGCATATCGAATAAACCACGGGTAGCTTGCCAGGCTCTGCCGTGCGGGTGAGATACTTTTGGTAGTTTGCTGGGCTCTCTGAGAGGAGTGGAGGAATCAAACCCGGGTCGGACGCATGCAAGGCAAATGTCTTACCCACTGTGCTATCGCTCCAGCAGGATAAAATTCCTTGGTGGGCTGGTACCTTCCACGTATCATATCTACAAACTAGACTTTAGGGTAATAGGCAAACTGAGGCAAATAGACCTTGACAAAAACAAGTGTCCTTGTCTATGATAGTGATCTTTCACCTGCTCTGGTTTTTTAGCAAAGGACAAAACGAAGATGAAAATCCTCATCTCTAGGCTGTTGGGGAAGGATAAACTGAGGACACACTGTCATTATCTCTAGGTTTAGGCCCAAAGCTGTTTATCCGTCTCCAGTCTAATATTGATCATTTGTCTAGTTTTAAAATGAAATATGAAATTGTTATCAGCATTTGCCTTTTTTTCCCTTATAGTATCTGACAAAACACAGTAATAATGCTGCATGGGATACTTACATATACTTATGTAATAGCAGTGCTCATCCCCTTTTTCATTTCTTTCCCAGTCAAGAATCTAAATTAGCACTCTTTTATATTTTCATATTCCCAGTTTTTAGAGCCATTCTATCATCTTATCTCACATTTGGCATCTGACACATTTTAGGAAATGCTGTACAAATGTTTTCTCAGAGGAGTATAGGTAATGGAAAATGAAATCAAACTTTGACCTTTATACAAAAGCTTCTGTTAACATTGTTGGAGTTGGTAGAAATGGCTCCCACCCAAAGGTGGGGTTCTGGGGTAACTGCCAAGTTATGTTGCAATTCAACTGACTATTGGTTATCTCATCAAGTGATACAATTTAGTTGGGTGAAATGGGGAGCAAGACAGTTAGTCTCTAGAGAAGAGTGATTCTGTTTTCTGCTTCACCCACCTAGGTCTCATGAGGAAATGCCTTGATTGATTAAGGACTGGTAAAAGTCCATTACAAGCCCCTATGCAGCATGCATTCTTACTCCCCATGAACCCACCAGGCAGGCTTCAAGCCATGCTTGGAATCCACTAGATCTGTGTGGCATGAGAACAGACCCATGATCAGAATTCCAGGAGAGTAATGGACTCAGGCTGGAGTGAGGAATAGCTCTTAGCAGGAAAAAGAAATCAATCTTTTATCCTGTCCAGATTTTTTGCATAAAATATAATTTCAGGAGACAAATACACCAATAGTAGTGTGTGTGTATGTGTGTGTAAAAGACAGACACAAAATCACACGGAGAACAAGAATACACAATTCAGGTTGTAATGCTTGTGAAGTGGGAAGGACAGAATACATGTCTTTTGCCTTTGGTTTGCTAGGGCTTTCCTAATCTTCTCCATTTAGGGTTTTATTATTAGTATGAAACCAAATGGAAAAATATAGTTCTTTTGCAAGTATTTACCATAATTTTAACATGACCTGTGTTCTTGTTTTCCAAGGGGATACACTCTTCTCTGGATGGTGCCTTCATGTCCTTGGGTTACTCAAGAGTTGGTGACTGGCAACTACGTCAAATTCTATCTTATTATTTCTTTCTAAAATTCCTATTACCCTGAACTCTGCCTACAACATATATATCATAAATCTAGTTAGGATAAAATTAAATATAAAGTTCCTTATCATATTAAAGTATTTGTAATTTTAAGTTATTATTTTCTTAATTATCATTATAATCATTATCATAAATGGCTTCTCTGCACAGCTTTGTGAGCTCGGACATTAGCTTGTGGTTGCCTGAGGCTCGTGCCAAACCATGTTGACGAATGAGCTCGAGTTTCCGAAGTCAGGTGTCTTTGTGGCTTTCTCACTCTCGGCATTCTTCGCACAGACATGGAGGTGTTGAACCAGTAGATCATATTGCTTGTCGATGTTGTCAAGGACGGCATCTTCCCACGTTGCTGCAATAGTGCCAAAGAGCTCCCAGTTTGTGGTCATTCTGGAAGTTGTCTTCTTAGATTTAAATTTTGCAGACTTTTCTTCCCGCTCTGTGAAGTAGAATTTCGCACGAAGGAGACGGTGGTCCGATCCCGTTTGGAATTTTGGGACAACAGTGACATCGGTCAGGCAAAACCTTCGATTGAATATGATGTGGTCAATTTCATTGTGGAACTGTCCACCGGGAGATTCCCATGTCCAGCGTTTAGATTTGGCCTTCTGGAACTGTGAGTTTCCCTGGATGGTCTTGGTCGACATGATGAATTCAGACAGTCTCTCACCCTGCTTGTTTCATTCTAGGCCATGTGTCCCAATGTGGAGTTCTTCAGGCGACCTTCTTGGACCTATCTTGGCATTAAAATCACCAACAATGATCTTGTAGAAGGTGTGGTCTTCTTTATAGAACTTCTCCAGTTCCATGAATAACCTCTCAATTTCTTCTTCATCGTAGTTGAAAGTTGGTGCGTAGACGATAAAGATAGAAACTGCAGGCAGTGAGCCACATCTATTCAAGCATAATTGTCCAATTTGGGTTGTTAGGTATTCGAATGAATTGATGCTCATGGCCAAGTTCATGTTGACAAGGACACCAACGCCACCAACGCCTCTGCTGTCGCATGTTCCGAGGAACAATTCTTCTCTAGCGTCGAAAATGGCGTGATGTGATTTATGTCTCCTCGTTTCAGTCAGACCAATGGTGTTGTACTTGATCTTCTGTGCTTGCACCATCAGGTCCTCAATGGATGCTTCTGATGCCAGTGTCCGTGCGTTGAAAGTATAGACAATAATTTTAGTCTTTCTTCGTTTTGGCAGTCTAATTAGTCCCTGAAATTTTTTCAGCCTCTCTTTGCTCATCTTTCTTAAAGCTGCCGTATTGGGGGCTCTTTTGGTGACAGGTGAATGAGGCCAATTGTTGCTACTGTTGTTGGCATATCGAATACGCCAAAGAAACATCACTTAACAATAGTTAATGTTCTATGTTCTCAATTACCTGTTTCTTGACATTTATTAAGCAAGTTCTGACTATTCTTTTTACTCATTTTCTTTAATAATTTATCTTTCATCATTTCTCACTCTACACCTCATCAGAGAAAAGTAAGGCAATCATGAATAGACTCTGGTTATTACATTTTCTTATAAGAGCATCCATTCATTTTTCACTTCCTTCAGCTTTCATTTGCCATCTCCAGAATTTATTGTGGTGGTTCCTTACCCTCAACTGGAGCCCAGTTCTGCTAGCAATACCCACTTTTTTTCATTCAATTTTTTTTTATCTATTCCCAGGTTTGTGATTCTTTCCCTTTATCTGGACTATATATTTCTCTGTCACCCTATTTGCCAGAATCTGTAAAATTACTCCAAGAAATTAAACCCATATGTGCTGTCATGCCATAGCACTAGAGGTTCTATAGGTGGGCAACCATTAGAGTAGATTATTCAATTTATTCAATGAGATTGAAGAAGGATCTGGAGAACTATATATAAAAATGGAAGACAGTGACCAATACTCTACACTAAGTATATGTTTGAGTAAATAATGCTGGTTTTATGAAAAATAAATAAAATGTTAAATAAATCAAAATTAGATAAAGAATATGCCAACAATAGGACAAAGACCAAGATTCAAGTTGTTTTGCAAATCAAAAATCTAATTATCTGAGACACGCATATCTTTTGTGACAGCTCAGAGTTAGAAATTTGTTTTAAAGTGCATTTGAAATATTCTTACTTTATAGATATTGTATTTAAAGTAGAAATTGAGATTATTCTAATCTTCTCTTCATCAAAGCTTCCATTTCTTCTGTGCCTTTAATGTCAAGGATGAATTCAAATTAACACACTTGAAATATTTAAAACAGAGGAATAACTCTACAAACCATACCAAATGGGTTTACTTCACATATTAAAAAGGTGATTCTGGTAGAATTACATGTCACTATGCTAGGTTGTATTTTTTGTTCAAAATGTTCTCTGCCACACTCTTCCAGTTATCTCACTATCTTCCTAGGATCTGTACTAATAGGAACAGTATCATTTCTGCTGTTAGGTTTATCCACCTGTCTTGATTAAACTTATAGATTGTAGTAGAAGGGATATATACCCAATCTGAGAAGATATAAAACATACTGTGGTTATAACCATTACTCTTTTTTGCCCTTCAGTCAGCTGTAAGTACCTCTCAGATATGACCCACTTATTCAACATGATACTTTGAGAGAAGAGAGTACAGAACAAAACCAATATTTACATACTGACATAAGTATATATTATGTGAGTAAAAATTCATTCTTTTTTGTTAAAAGGTGAAATTCTGCTTACAATAAGTAGCTCTCTTATTTCATCATTCAACATCTTTAAAACCATGTTATACATGGTTTTAAACTGAAAAATAAACAAGTTTTATCACAGATAAATAGATCCAGTTTCACGAATAGGCATGAATTCCATCTATTTTTTTTTCATATATTGTTTGTATAATCTTCATTTGGCCACATCTGAAAAGAGTTATTTTACTGTTATAAAATTTTTATTTTCCACAAACACTTTTATATATTGATTAGAATTTAACCCTTTGACTTGTGTAAATTTTTAATAAACAGAGACTCTCGTAAATCTTGGAATGTTTCTAAATAGAGCTTTATTAGTTGTTTTGATTCATAGTCCCAGTCTGTTTTGATTTTTGAGACACAGGGCCTTAATAACACAGTTCTATAATCTACAATATCATAGTTATCTGTATTAATCAGTATAAATAAGAGTCAGTCTAGAAAAATAATATTTAGATCTCAATGCTAAGAATAAATAAAAAACTGCTTTCTATCCTATGTTACTGGTAAAAATGGACTGAACTCTTGCCCTATTTAACTTTCCTCTAAGTTATGATTTGAAAATCCGATTTATTTATTTTTGCAATTATATATTCTTGAAAATGTGCTTCTATGCCTTCATGAGGGAAAACATAACAAAAATGATGAGGTAGAGATAGGTATAGTTTATACATCATATATGTTCACATTTCATTGGGCAGAATACATTTAGCCAAACTGAAAACACTTTCAAGGAAAATTGAAAAATATAGTCTCTCTACTGAATGTTATTTTAGAAAGATGGAGACAGAATTGATGATCATTCAGCTAGCTTGTTATTAAAAAGTCCTTCTTCACATTCTGCCTTAGTGATGAAGAAAGTGACTGGTGGTGCATGACTAGTTAAATTTAACCATAATTTTAATACAATCTTTATAAAAACCACATGCAATATGAGATATTCATTCAGCAGCTATAAGACCAGCTTAAACACTTACTTGTACTTAATATGTCTACTTGTACTTAATATGTCTACATAAAAAATATAGTAAAATGAACAGATTGAATATTTAATTCATATCCTGACATTCTATTATAGCAACCTTCCTCTCACCTACCAATATGATCTAATTAAGTGGTCAGATTCATTGTTGTAGCAGAGGAGGTTATATTTCTCTCATGTCTATCTACATATACAAAATCATCATATGTGGCTCTCTCAATGATTAGTCAGGATTTGAAAGATTGATGTAGTTACATGCAATATTAAAATATACTAATTAAAATATTAGTTTGTCTGTCATCCACATGTCATTGTCCTGTAGGGCTAATTTTGTTTCTTTACCTCTGTTAGTATCTGTGAAGGCAAAGATGGCCAAAAAATAATCTCTTATCCCCTAGCGACTTAAACTTTTGAAGTCCAGGAAGTGTGAACAAATTAAGTTAAATATGTATCAGTAACATTAACAAAATGCTCTTCAAGGAAAGTCAATAAAATGTCTCTAGAAAAATTATGTAGAAAATAGCAAATTATCCGTGAAACAAATTTATCAAAACTATGAACATTGGGGCAGGACATGTAATGCAGAGATAAAACACTCACCTTGTATGCAGTCGACACTTTCTGTGCCCTCTTAATGTTCCCATTTTCCTCTAGAAGTGATTTCTCAGTGCAGAGCTGGTGTTTATAGCTGGTTTATGGCCGATCTTATAGCTGCTGAATGAATATCTCATATTGCATGTGGTTTTTATAAAGATTGCATTAAAATTATGGTGAAATTTAACTAGCAAGTATGGCCCCAAACCAATAAATAAATAATAAGGTAAAGAAATGGAAGGAAGGAAGGAAGGAAGGAAGGAAGGAAGGAAGGAAGGAAGGAAGGAAGAAAGGAAGGAAGGAAGGAAGGAAGGAAAAGAAAAGAAGGAAAGATAACCAACCAAGTGAATGTTTAGTTAAGTTGAAAACAAAAAGAACATAACAAAAAAAAAAAAAAAAGGAAACCTTGAATCTTTGTAAGACAGCTGTATGAGTTTTACTTATCCTGGTTTTATCAGTGCATATCTACCTATTGGTGACTTTGAAGGTAACATTACCCATAAAGATATCAAGTTTCACAGAACACAGCTAGCTTGCCAGGCTCTCCGAGAGGGGCGGAGGAATCAAACATGGGTCGACTGCATGAAAGGTGCACACCCTACCGCTGTGCTATCACTCCAGCACTTTCATTAGGGATACAGCCTATAATTTTATTTTTCTGTGGGGACTCTGTTTGCTTTTGGTACTAGAGTGATATATGCCTCATAGAAACTGTTTGGGGAGTATTTCTCTTTCTTCAATTTTCTGGGAATGCTTGAGAAGAACTGGCAATAGGTCTTCTTTAAATGTTTGGAAGAGGAGCACCCCGGGCTTCCCTCCCCTCCGGGCTGCCGGCCGAGTGGCCGGCGCGCCGACCCCAAGCGCCGCCGCCGTCCTGTCTTCCGGCAAAGGTCTGTGGGAAAGGGGCGTGGCCTAACCACCAGGGGGCGTGACCTAAGAAAAGTGGGCGTGGCCTCATTACCGGCGGCCAAAGCTCACGCGGCGGAAAGTAGTTTTCTCAACATCCTATCCAAGACTAACATCCTACCTATTCGCAAGCAGTAGGACAATAAAACACAAGACTTCACATAAGAACATCTCAGTAGGAGACCAGGTTCTACACCGGCAAGTAAAAAGCCAACCACTATTAACTGAGCCTATCCACAATCCTTTTTCACAACAAAAGGAAACAGGGACACTCATCATCAAGAGCCCTCTTTCATATCACCACAAACAACATGAAGAAACAGCGAAAATCCCCATTGCAACCAGAGGACGATCAAAGGAATCCGGAAACCTCAATGGGCGCCTCCTACAAACTTGACCTCTCTGAGAAAGAATTCAGACTTGAAATCCTCAACATGTTCAATCAACTCAATGCAAAGATGGACAACTTCAAGGAAGACCTGGCGGAAACAATACAACAGACAGCCGACAAAATACGGGAAGAAATGAGAGCAGAAATAAAAAACCTTCAAAAAGAAATGAAGGATTCCGTACATGAAATCAAAAACTCTCTGACTGCCCTCAACAATAGGATGACTGCAGCCGAAGACAGAATCAGTATGCTTGAAGATGAGCTGCAAGAGGCCTACAGGCAACATCAAACCATGGCAAGAGACCTCAAAATAGCTCTAGCCAGAATCAGAGTCCTAGGGGATGAATTCAAGAGGAACAACATTAGAATCATTGGACTACCAGAAACACAGGGAACCAACCCCAACGAAAAAGACACAGTCAAACAAATCATTGCGGAAAACTTCCCACAGCTGGACAATGCAGGCATCCAGATTCAAGGCGCCCGGAGAGTGCCAGCTAAAAGAGATCCTAACAGAAAAACCCCAAGACATATCATAGTTACAATGATGGACATCTTCCAGAGAGACACAATACTCCAAGCAGCAAGGTCCAAGAAGGAAATCACATACAAAGGAGCACCCCTTAGGCTCACAGCAGATCTATCAGAGGAAACCCTCCAAGCTCGAAGGCAATGGTGGGATATAGTGAAAAAACTCAATGAAATCAACGCTTCACCAAGAATACTTTATCCGGCTAAACTCTCATTCAAACTAGAAGGAATCATACACTACTTTGGGGATAAACAACAGCTCAGGAACTTCATAGACTCAAAACCAAACCTAAAAGAAGCACTAAAGGGGCTATTGTAAGACAAGAACAACCTCTACAAGCACAACAAACCCTTGCACAAAGACGGCACAAAATCCCATAACAATAATCTCCCTTAATGTCAATGGTCTGAATTCACCAATTAAGAGACACAGACTGGCAAAATGGATTCAGAGACTCAACCCAACCTTCTGTTGCCTGCAAGAAACACATCTGAATAGTCAGAACAAACACAGACTCAAAGTCAAAGGATGGAAAACAATCCTGCAAGCAAACAACTCCCTCAAGAAAGCCGGAGTGGCTTTACTAGTATCGGACAACATAGACTTCAGGTTGAAAAAGATTAGAAGGGATAGTGAAGGCCACTTTTTATTAATCAAGGGATGTGTACATCAGGAAGAAATCACACTCCTGAATGTCTACGCACCCAATGAGGGACCAGCTAAATACCTACAACAGCTGCTAAGAGACCTCGAGAAGGACATCTCGAGCAACACAATAGTAGTTGGAGACTTCAACACTGCACTGTCTCCTCTGGACAGATCTAGAAGATTAAAACTCACCAATGAAATACTGGCTTTGAAGGAAGAAATAGAAGAGAGAGGGCTAATAGATCTATACAGGGCTTTATATCCCCAAAAAAAGGAATACACATTCTTTTCCAGTGCACATGGAACATTTTCCAGAATAGACCATGCGCTGGGCCACACAACATACCTCAACAGAATCAACAAGATAGACATTGTACCAGCTATCTTTTCAGACCATGATGCACTGAAGATAAAACTTAACTGTGGACAGATGCAGAAAACCAAATCAAACACCTGGAAATTAAATAGCTCGATATTGAACAATGAGTGGGTCAGGAAGGAAATCAAGGAAGAAATCAAAAGGTACCTAGAAACAAATGAGAATGAAGACACGAGCTACCAGAACCTGTGGGACGCAGCTAAAGCCGTTTTAAGGGGAAAATTTATAGCTCTGCAAGCATATCTCAGGAAGGAAGAAAGGGCCCACATAAATAACTTGACTTCACAGCTCAAGACCTTAGAAAAGGACCAACAAAAGGAGTCAAAACCAGGCAGAAGGAAAGAGATAATAAAACTTAGAGCAGAAATTAATGACATGGAAACCCAAAAGACAATCCGGAAGATCAATGAAACCAAGAGCTGGTTCTTCGAGAAAATAAACAAGATTGATAAACCACTAGCAAGACTCACAAAGAAAGAGAGAGAGAGAACCCTTATAAGCCGAATCAGAAATGAAAAGGGGGACATCACGACAGAAACCAATGAAATTCAAAAGATCATCAGAGACTACTTTGAAAATCTCTATGCCACGAAACAAGAGAATCTAGAAGAAATGGATAAATTCCTCGACTCCTATAATCTCCCAAGGCTGAACCAAGAAGACCTGGAGTACCTGAATAGTCCAATTAACATCAAGGAAATTGAAATGGTAATCAAAAGTCTCCCCAAAAACAAAAGCCCAGGTCCAGACGGATTCACTAGTGAGTTCTTCCAAACATTTAAAGAGGACCTTTTGCCAGTCCTTCTCAAGCTCTTCCAGGAAATTGAAGAAACAGAAACCCTCCCTAACAGTTTCTATGAGGCTCATATCTCCCTAATACCAAAAGCAAACAAAGACACCACAAAAAAAGAAAACTACAGGCCAATATCCCTGATGAACACAGATGCAAAAATTCTCAACAAAATATTAGCAAATAGAATTCAACAACTTATCAAAAAGATCATACACCACGACCAAGTGGGATTCATCCCGGGGATGCAAGGATGGTTTAACATCCGGAAATCAATCAACATAATCCACCATATCAACAAAAGAAAAGATAAAAATCATATAATCATATCAATAGATGCAGAGAAAGCATTTGACAAGATCCAGCATCCGTTTATGATGAAAACACTAGCCAAAATAGGTATAGAAGGGACCTTCCTCAATATAGTCAAAGCCATTTATCACAAGCCTATGGCAAGCATTGTCCTCAATGGGGAAAAACTAAGAGCCTTCCCTCTGAGAACAGGGACGAGACAAGGATGCCCACTCTCTCCACTTCTGTTCAATATAGTACTGGAAGTACTTGCAATAGCGATTAGGCAAGAAAAAGATATTAAGGGCATTCAGGTAGGAAAGGAAGAAATCAAGCTCTCACTATTCGCAGATGATATGATACTATACTTAGAGAACCCTAAAACCTCTACCAAGAAACTCCTAGAAACAATAGACTCGTACAGTAAAGTTGCAGGCTATAGAATCAATACCCAAAAGTCCGTGGCTTTCCTATATGCAAATAATGAGAGAGAAGAAAGTGACCTGAGAAAAGCAATCCCATTCACAATTGCGCCTCAAAAAATCAAATACCTCGGAATCAGCTTAACAAAGGAGGTAAAGGACTTGTATAATGAAAACTATAAAACACTACTTCAGGAAATAAAAGAGGACACGAGGAAATGGAAAGACATCCCCTGCTCATGGATTGGAAGAATTAATATTGTCAAAATGGCAATTCTCCCCAAAGCATTGTACAAATTCAATGCGATCCCTATAGGGATACCCTTGACATTCTTCAAAGAAATGGAGCAAGCGCTCCTGAAATTCATATGGAACAATAAGCCCCCACGAATAGCTAAAGCAATCCTTGGGAAAAAGAAAATGGGAGGAATCAACCTCCCCAACTTCCAACTCTACTACAAAGCGGTAGTCATTAAAACAGCATGGTACTGGAACAAAGGCAGAGCGGCAGACCAATGGAACAGGGTTGAATACTCTGACATACACCCCCAAATATATGATCATCTAATCTTTGATAAGGGAGCAAGAAATGTGAAGTGGAGCAAGGAAAGCATGTTTAACAAATTGTGCTGGCAAAACTGGACGGCTACATGCAAAAAAATGGGCTTAGACCTCCATCTATCACCATGTACAAAAATCAGATCAAACTGGATTAAAGACCTCAACATCAGACCAGAATCCCTAAGGTACATTGAAGATAAGGTCGGCAAAACCCTCCACGACATTGAAGCCAAAGGTATCTTCAAAGCTGACACGCCACTGGCTAAGCTAGTGAAAACAAAGATAAATAAATGGGACTATCTCAAACTAAGGAGCTTCTGCAACTCAAAAGAAACAGTGACCAAAATACAAAGACAGTCTACAGAATGGGAAAGGATATTTATGCAGTACCCATCCGATAAAGGGTTGATAACAAGGATATACAATGCACTGGTTGAACTCCACAAGAAGAAAACTGCCAACCCGATCAAAAAATGGGCTGATGAAATGAACAGAAACTTTTCCAAAGAAGAAATCCGAATGGCTAAGAGGCACATGAGAAAATGTTCAACATCACTAATCATCAGGGAAATGCAGATCAAAACAACAATGAGATATCATCTCACACCACAGAGACTGGCCCACATCCCCAAAAACAAAAGCAACCGGTGTTGGCGTGGATGTGGGGAGAAAGGGACTCTCCTTCACTGCTGGTGGGAATGCCGACTGGTTCAGCCCTTTTGGAAAACAATATGGACGATTCTCAAAAAGTTAGAAATTGAGCTCCCATTTGACCCAGCAATACCACTCCTGGGAATATATCCCGGAGAGGCAAAAAGGTATAGTAGAGATGACATCTGCATTTCCATGTTCATTGCCGCTCTGTTCACAATAGCCACAATATGGAAAAAACCAGAGTGCCCGAAAACAGATGATTGGCTAAAGAAACTCTGGTATATTTACACAATGGAATACTATGTAGCTGTCAGGAAACATGAAGTCATGAAATTTGCATACAAGTGGATCAACATGGAAAGTATCATGTTGAGTGAAATGAGTCAGAAAGAAAGAGACAGACATAGAAAGATTGCACTCATATGTGGAATATAATGTAACTGAGAAGTACAAGTTGGCAACGATGCAACTTCTGGCAGATATCTCTCTGGACTTAGTTACTAAAATACTAAATTACAGAAACCCAAAACTGAGAGGCCGCTAAGTGTGGTCACTCGACCTCACACTTCTTCATCCTCAGCAATGGAAAACAAATTACCTAATGCTTCCTTTTCAGCAGGTCTGACTTTAGGGGAGAGACTCTCCAAACAATAATAGTGAGTTTTGTTGAAATATTGTATGCAATCAAAGTGAAAGTAAAGTGAAATTTATTAGTTACACAGGCGGGGGGGGGGCTTAGGGTGGGGGGTCTAGGGGCGTGGGGGTGTTTGGGGTGTGAGGGGGCGGGGTGGAGCTATACTGGGATTCTTGGTGGTGGAATATGAGCACTGGTGAAGGGATGGGTATTCGAGCATTGTATAACTGAGATTTAAACCTGAAAACTTTGTAACTTTGTAACTTTCCACAATAAAAAATTAAAAAAAAAATAAATAAATGTTTGGAAGAATTTGCTTGTGAATCCATCTCGATCTGAGCTTTTGTTTTTGGAAAGACTTTTTATTATAGTTTCAATTTCCTTGATATTAATAGGTCTATCCAGGTATTTCAAGTCTTCTTAGTTAAGCCTTGGGAGGTTATAGGAATCCAGGGATTTATCCATTTCTTCTAAGTTCTCTTGTTTCCTGGCATACAGACTTTCAAAATAATCTCTGATGTTCTTTGAATTTCTCCGGTTTCTGTTGTGATGTCTCCCTTTTCATTTCTGATTCAGTTTATTTGAGTCCTCTCTCTCTTTATTTGTGTCTTGATAGTGGTTTATCAATCTTTATTTTCTCAAAGAACCAACTCTTGGTTTCATTGGTAAAGTGGTATTGTTTTTTTTCAGTTTTATAAAGATATAGTTGTTACTTAAAAGTATGTATAAGTTTAAGACGTACAATATAGTGATAATACACATGTGGATATTTCAAGGACAGAATTTTAAATGTCCTGGACAATATATATATACATATATATATGTATATGTATATATATATTGCTTTTTGGGTCACACCCAGCGATGCTCAGGGGTTACTCCTGGCTCTGACTCAGCAATTACTCCTGGCAGTGCTTGGGGGACCATATGGGATGCCGGGGATCGAACCCAGGTCGGCCACGTGCAAGGAAAATGCCCTACCTGCTGTGTTATCGCTCTGGACCCATGTCCTGGACAATATTTGAAAACATTCTTGACCATACATACATTGTTCATCTGCAGACACAAAGCTGTTTATTTGCTTATTTCAAGGCATTTAAAGAATTATATGACAGATAAAATACTAATAGATCCAAAACACCAAGTTCACAGACAACAACGTATATTGAATTTTCGAAGTAAGTAAAATCAGAATGATAACAACAATATCTAGAATATGTGGTGGCTGAAGCGATAGTATGGCGGTTAGGGCATTTGTTGGCTGTGCATGTGTTCGACCTGGGATTGATTCTTAGCATCTTATATCTTCCTCCAAGCACCACAATTAATTCTTCATTGGAGAGTCAGGAGTAAGCCCTGAGCACTTTTGCAGTATCACCCAAAAAATAAAATAAAAAAAAACCTGAACAAATCAATGAAAGAATATTTTTATTTTTAGTTTCTACATTGTAATTTAAAAATTGTACACTTTCAACAAAAATTACAAAGCATATGATATATATAAAAGTATCAACAGTCACTAAGGTAAAAATTAGTGATTGTTGATAATTAAATAATTATTGGTGATAATTAAATTAGTATATTATCCCTGTGGAGGTACACACATTTTGCTCAATGTACAAATACTAAACCAACTATATTCCTATGCTAAAACAGTGAAAAAAATAATGGGAACTTAAAACAGTGAAAAAAAATAATGGGAAGTTAAGTACATTATAAGAATAAAGTCCCAATAATATACATAGCTAATAAATAGAGAATAAATATATTTTGGAAGTAAAATTTATAACAACATGAAAAATTAACCAGAAAGGTATAGTAGACTGGTAGAAGAAATAATTAGTAAAAAGTAAACTTGAAGAAGTCAATTGTGATTGTCCAATAGAAAACAAAGAACAATAAAAAAGAATAAACTGATTTTAAGATAAGTAATAAGTACTATCAGATATACATGGATGCACATAAATAATGGAGAAATGGATGCACATAAATAATGGAGAAATATTATGGAATGTTATTTAAGGAAATAATGGCTAAAAATGCACACTGATCAAAATATGAAAGTGTATTGCAAAACCTAGACTTATGACAAACAGGATAAATTCTGAGCCAGGCAAATGTACACATAATAATTACTGTCATACTTCAGAATACTGAAAGCAGCAACGTAGGAATATTTAAGTACAAGGGATTCTTAGTAATATCAATAGCTTATTTCCATTAGTGATTTTTGAAGGCAAGGTGGAGTTTAATGATAAAGTCAATATTTTGGGGAAAACTTTTAATCAGGTATACGATGGGGGGAGAAGACATGATCAGATAAACAAAACCTGGGCATGTTTTGTCACAAACTCTAAAGAAAATCCTAGGAAAAACCTTCACTGAGAAATAAAAAGACATTTGACAATAACTTGAATAAGCATGAACAAATACTGGTAGACTTAATCACGCAATTAAATATAAGCATCAGTACTAATGCATATTTATTTGTAATTTCTCTTTTTCCTATCAGGATGAAGCTTAAATCACTGTTACTGTCATCCGGTTGCTCATCGATTTGCTCGAGTGGGCACCAGTAATGTCTCCACTGTGAGACTTGTTGTTACTGTTTTTGGCATATCGGATACACCACGGGTAGCGTGCCAGGCTCTGCCATTTGGGCGAGATACTCTCTGTAGCTTGCTGGGCTCTCAGAGAGGGCGGAGGAATCAAACCCGGGTCGGCCATGTGCAAGGCAAATGTGCTATCGCTACGCCCAACCTGCAGTGCTATCGCTCAGGTTAAATAACTAAAATAATAATTGCAATAATATGTATGTATCTATAATATACAAATATGCAATTTTTGAAAAAAATAAGATAATAAGAAATATGAAGTTATGAGATAAAAGTATTTGCACAATAATAAAGCTAGATTAAAAGTAATACCAATATATTGTTATAAATTAAAATGTTAGTTAGAAACTCAGGGCATTCACTTAGAAGATAACAATAAACATTGTAAATTAATTAAATGAAATTGGAATAAAACAATAAATTATAACGATCACATGTAGGTGGTAATAAGGGAAACGATTAATAAACAATACCAATTATGTATAGAAAGCAATTGTCAAAATAGTTTAAATAAGTCTTCAGTAGCAAATTTTCCAATTCTATTTTTGGCTTCTTTTTGGTCTCACCCAGTGAAGCTACGTTGCTACTCCTGGCTCTGCACTCAGAAATTAATCTTGGCAGTGCTTGGAGGACCATATGGGACGCTGAGGATCTATCCACAGTTGGCCTTGCGCAAGGCACATGCCCTTACCCGCTTTACTATCACTTCGCCCCCATAAATGTTTTAATGTAAATGAATTAAACTATAATTTTAAAACAAAGATTGGCAAAATTAATAAAATAACAGGATAGAACACTTTTCCATCTATAAGATTCAACTTTACGTCAAAATAGATGCACACATGTAGAACTAAAGAACAAAGATTTCATGCAAACATTAATCTAAAGTGCTTAAATCAAATATCTAATATCACAAGCCTTTGAGTTTGTGATAAAAATACAAATATTATGCATATTTATTAAAACAGAATTGTAGAAAAAATAGAACAGTTATTATTAGTCACCTAAAAAATATTTAGAAACTGTTGCGTGAATATTCGTGCGGTCGGAGGCGCTGAGATAAAGCACGTGGAAGAAATGTCTTGATTGGAGGACTAAGGCTCTCTCTGGCTCTTAGCAAAGGCAGAGGGCCTCATGGACCTCCTTTTATTGAACATGGTAGCTCTAAAGGGCCCAATACAGTGACCAGTGTCTTCACCAAAGGCATCAAAAGATGTTACAGGAAGAACACTGAGGCAGCATTATTTCCTTGTATCTGCAGGCCAGTAATCTAGGCCTCCGGAAAGAAGATACAAAGCCAAAACTGAAACCTTCCTTGCGCTAAAAGCACTTGGGTTTACATCCCAAAGACAAAACTGGGCCTGAAATCTACATCCCAAAGACTAGGCTGGGCCAGAGCCTACAATTTACAATATCAAAGGTCAGGCCTGGCTAACACCATCTGCATGTCAAAGACCAGCCAGGCTTCTGTGAGAGAAGGAAAAACTGCCTCTTTCAATATACTGAAGTTATTTTCTGAAGGCAGCTTAAAGGGGGAAAATGTTCTTGTCTGTAGTACAGTCTACTTGGGCTTGCCCTGGTAGCTCAGTCCATCCCCAACAAGAAACAATGGAATTTGAATGAAAAAAAAATTCAGAGACTGAAGCTGGAGAAGTCCATGCTGAATTTTCCATAATGGGTAGAATATACAAACAAAAAGGTAAGAAAGTAAAGGAATACTTGATTATTAATATTATAAATTAACCAGACCTAGCATATGCAGGACCATCCCCCAACAACAAGGAAACATTAACCTCTTACATGGAAATTAAACCTTCTCTGGCATGAAGTATGCATTCAATCACAAAATGAGCCTGAACAAATCCTAAAATACTGAAATTACATGAATTTTGTCTGATACCAATGGTCTGGATTGAAAGCACAGTGGATAGGGGATTTACCTTACACATGGTCGACCCGGGTTCGATTCCTCCGTGTCTCTCAGAGAGTCCAGCAAGCTACCAAGAGTATCCAGCTCACACGGCAGAGCCTGGCAAGCTACCCGTGTGGCACATTCGATATGCCCAAAACAGTAACAAGTCTCACAATGAGGTCATTACGGGTGCCCACTCGAGCAAATCAATGAACAACCGGACAGCTGTGATAGTGCTACAGTGTTACTAATAGTCTGAAATAGAGGTATAATAGAAGAATGCAAAAATAGCAATCATGTGATAAAGGACATTCCAAATGTCCAAGCCAAACTTATAAATATATAACCAGAACACAATATATCCATACAATAAAATATTAGCCTCAAAACAAATGCAGGACTGATGTATACTAAAGCATATTAAATATGATGAAACTTGAGAACACCATCGTGAATAAAAAGTTGCATCAAAATGTGACATATTTCATGATATTATTTATGTGAAATGTTCAGAATAGATACTATATTATCTCACTTGTAGTAAATAGGAAAATATTCTTGGGATGTATAAATCTATATTTGAGATTGACATATTAATAGTGGTTTGCTCGATGTGAAATGGTAAGAATGAGACTTGTAAGTCTCCCTGAATAATCTTCACTTTTTGCAGAAATAGTGTTAATGTAATTATTATCATTAACATGCTTTGGCACATTTGAATTTTTATGTAAATTAATTTTTTCTTGTCACTTAGGTAAAATGTTTGCAACAATGTTAACCTTGGGACCAGAGAGTAGTGACCTGAGTAGGGCACTTCCTTTGCATGCAGTAAGCTTGCTTTTGATACTTGGCACCGGTAAGGTCCTCTGAGCACCATCAGGAGTGAATCATTATCATAGAGTCAGGAGCAAGCCTGAGCATCACTGGGTGAGGCCCCACACTTCACCAACAGTGTTAACTTTAAAGATTTTTATAGTTATTGCATCTTGACCATCACCAAAGTGTTCGGATCCTCCACCACTGTCACTGTATCAACTCATCTGCCCCTTCCCTCCTCTCCTTCCCCGTGGTTTAGTAATTTCACGTTTTCATTTAAAGAGCAGAAATTTGTCCTTGTTACTAGATATCCATTCCCTTTGTTTTTTCTATACACCACAGCTGAATGATATCATCTGGTATTTTTTCTCGTTCTGAATTATTCACTTAATATAAAGTAACAAACATCTTATAAGATCAATTCTGCTCAATTCTATTTTTTTCTTTTTGGGTCACACCTGGAGATGCACAGGGGTCACTCCTGGCTCATGCACTCAGAAATCACTTCTGGTGGTGCTCAGGGGACCATATGAGATGCTGGGATTCGCACCTGGGTCGGCCTTGTGCAAGGCAAACACCCTACCCTCTGTGCTATTGCTCCAGCCCCTCAATTCTATTTTATAGGTCAATTAAAATGTAATTAAATTATGATTAGAGAAATGATATCTTGTTTCAAAAGTGTCTGAGTATCTGAAGTGTGGTGACAGATATATAAGTGAGCCTATAGCAATTGTTGACTCCTATATCCGTTATCACCCACACCCAGATTGAGCTTTGAGATTACTGTGTCATAGAAAATCTCCTGGTGGAGATTTTGTTAAGAAGTTAAAGGAACTTTCAAACTGAGTTATGAGTACACCTTAAAAGCTGAGACATAGTAAGGTTCTTTGATGCATATTGGTATGCATAGGCACATCAGTGGGCTAGATTATTCCAATAGAGGATAAAATGATATGTATTTCTGTCAATCTATCTTGAATCGTTCTTAGTTAAACTCAAGTGTGTATACAGGACTAAGGTATTATATTTACACAAATATATTATGAAGGAAAAATTTTAAGGCAAATATAAATGTGATTTTTGGGGAAATAAATTGGGAAAATACTAGATAAATTCAAGTGTAAATATGTTAGAATAAACTGATTGCATTCATAGAAATCACAATCTGAAACTGAACTAAATTTTAATTCTTGTATTATACATCTTTGGAATAGACTATACAATCACCATTAAGAACTTAGAAAATTATTAGTCAATTTCTAAATATATATATATGCATATATATATATAATTGTATCACTCTCATCCCATTGTTCATTGAGTTGCTCGAGCCGGCACCAGTAACATCTCCATTCATCCCAGCCCTGAGGTTTTAGCAGCCTCTCCTTACTCATCTTTCCCAATGATCAGAAGCTCTTTCAGGGTCAGGGTAATGAGATCTGTTATTGTTATTGTATTTGGCATATCAAATGTGCCACAGGGACCTTGCCAGGCTCTTCTGTGTGGGCGGGATACTCTCGGCAGCTTGCCCGCCTCTCCAAGAGGGACGGATAATGTTTTTTTCAGAAAATAAAAGCAAGTATGCTAAAACTGGGAAATGGGAAATCTGGGAGGAGCAGGCCCAGTCCCAATCCGAGCAGCCTTAGAGGCCTCAGCACTGGGTTCACACACCTGGGTTCCTCTGCCGATTCCTTCAAGCGTCAGGCTCGTCCGAACATGTGGAGGGTGCCTTGAGCATGGCTGTTGCTAGGCTCCAGAGGTCTTCCGACACCGGGAGCTCTGCTCGGGGTGGGGAGGGAAGCTGGAGCCCATCCCACCCGAGGAGGCCCTGGGGAAGACAGCCAGGCGCACAGGCAAGAGACTCTGGTGCCTGCCATTACTGGTGGGCACCAGTAATGTCTCCATTGTGAGACTGTTGCTACTGTTTTTGGCATATTGAATATGTCACCGGGTAGCTTGCCAGGCTCTGACTTGTGGGCAAGATACTCTCAGTAGCTTGCCAGCATCTACCAAGAGGGGTGGAGGAATCAAACCCAGGTCGGGGCGTGCAAGGCAAATGCCCTATACTCCCTTTCAAATGAAGAACATTTATAAAACAAACTAAATAACTGAGACATGAGTGAAGTCTATCACTTTATACTAGAAAATAATGCAGAAATCTGAGGTCATCATAGACTTTTAGATTCAAGGATGTTTTGTTTCCTTTAATTTTTTCACGAATATACATTTGAAGATTATAAGATGTCAAATCTTCTCTGAATAATACAGATACAATTTCAGGCTGGAAGTTGGTGAATTAGCTACCTTATCATCTTTATCTTTAAGATATATTTATAGAAAATTTACTAAAATGCTATTATTTATTTCTGTCAATTATTATTTTGAATGATTAATATTATTTTATTTCACTTTATAATTACCCATAAAAACATTATTAAAATTTTTGTTTAGTGTGTAATTAATTTTAACTGTAATCTAGTTATAAATATAAAATTATTAGCTATAATTATCATAGCATTTTCTCTCTCTCCATCATTGCCTCTGCATACAAATACAGTTAATATAATTATGTTTTCCACATTCCATTATTTCTTGTTTTTGCAAAGACCAGGGGTTGAATGCACATGATTGTAGTGATTTCTAAGGTTACACACTTGGTTGCAGTTGTGTTGTCTACACAGGTTTTGTTTTTGGTGTGCACCAGGGTCACACACTTGGTTGTGGTGCTTACATACACTGATGTATGGTGTTTGCCAGACACTGACAATTTCACCCTTTTTGATGGCACCAGGGATTCCGTAAAGCAGAGCCACTGAGATAACATTTGAGCATAAGGAATGGTGACAGAGATTGAACTTGTGGCTTCACCAGCCTCATACATGTAAGGCAGGAGCTCTGTCTATGAGCTCTCTCTGAGGTCCTCAAATCAAATTTTCTAAAATCTAATACACTCTGTTATTTATACAAATAAATGCATGTTATACTTAAGTTTTACACCTGGGTAATTAAGTACTTTTATTTTGTTTAATCATTTCATGTGGGAAATGGTGAAGCATCAGGAAAATTTGTGACCTTTCTTAGTATCTATGCTAAAGAAATTTTCTTATAGGCAATGTGATGTAGTCTTCCATCCCTAGTCATAGTTCATACAATTAGAGAGAAGATGGTAATTAGTGTGTCTTTGATAACTACTGAATAAAATTTGTGTTAGGTGACAAATAAGAGAATGACATTTGTAATCTAGATAGGAAATAGTGTCATGATACAGATTCAAAATACTATACAGACGGAAAAATTGAATCCAGCTTATATACCCAAACAATAGAAGCTTTGTAAAATAAGTTAGTAAAGACTTAAATATGCCAGAGGATTAATTTGCACTTCAGTGATATTTTGTACTATTTTAGTCAACCATCAAGAAGAATTGAAGTTACTGAAGCCACCACAAAAATTCATTCATTTTTTCACTTCTTTACTGAAAAGATTTATCTAGAACATATATTCGATACACTATGTTGGATTACGCATATATATGTATGAATGAGTCCATCAATGGAAACTTGTATATTTTTGAAGTATGTTATAGTGTTTATTCATACTTCATACAAGGTTACTTTTTGTGTGTTTGTTAGATACCACGTATTACATTAAGAACTACGGATATCCAAGATATAATACAAGAATTGAAGGTAATTGCCTTGAATGTGAAGTTAAATTCCCAGTGGCATATAGACTCCTGAACATCATTGGGTACAATCTTAGAAGTCCCTAAACATTCCCAGGCCTCTAAGAAGTATTCAAGTGGCCTGGGTAATCCTCAGAACCACAAATCCAAGTGGCACTGCATTCTCAGACCCTATCGTTGAACCATTGGCTTGGTTGTTGTTTGAAAATCTGACTTTCATGTTTCAAGGTAACCTGTTCTTCTCATTAAGAGAACCACTACACCCAAAATAACTATAAACACTTTCAGAGCCCAAACTGAACATATTCCTTTCTTTCACATTACTGATTTTTAAATAGTATGTGTGTATGTAGGTGTGTTTAACTATCAATCTAATGAATGCATAAATGCAAACTAGATTATAAATTATGTATTGTGGAACATTCTCAAAGGAAAATAAAGAGGGTCTCAACTGTAACAGTAGAAAACTACACTGAAATGAAGAATGTGGAATTGAAAAACTTGTTCCAGATAGTTTAGCAATTACATGGGCAATAAATAGCATTCTCTCTGATTAATTAACATAGAGTCTAATCCCTAATACTTCTTAATATTAATGCATTTGGGTATTGGTTCTTTAAAGAAGTTAAAATAGGTTATTAAATATGCCCTAATCCAATTTAGATTATTTTCTTATAAGGAAGTACTAAAAAACATGAATGACAGAAGAGATATACACATGGAGAGGAAAGATCATGTGAAGGAAGAGCAGCTGAGTTCTGAAAGGCGGTAAAGTGTTATGCATGATGCTCTTTCAGTAACAGCATTACAAAACACACCGTGCCTAAAGGGAAAATAAGAGATAGACACAGAGAGAGAGAGAAAGAGAGAAGAAAAGCATATGCCATAGAGTTAGGCTGAGGGGCCGGGGTGTAGGGGAGGAAGATAGGAGTGAGGAATATTGTAGGACTGAGACGTGATCATGAAAACTTTGTAACTGTATATCTCATGGCAATTCAATTAAAAAAGGTAAAATAACAGTGAACCAGTAGCACATTGTATATATACATATGTATGCATTATATATACATATATAGAGAAAGAGAGAGAGAGTGATAGCACAGTGAGTAGGGTGTTTGTCTTTCATGTGGCCGACCTGGGTTCGATTCCTCTGCCCCTGTCAGAGAGCCCAACAAGCTACCGAGAGTATCTCACCCGCACAGCAGAGCCTGGCAAGCTACTTGTGGCATATTCGGTATGCCAAAAGCAGTAACAACAAGTCTCACAGTGGAGACGTTATTGATGCCTGATCAAGCAAATCGATGAGCAACAGGATGACAGTGATACAGTTATATAAATATGCATATATATACGTATATATATACGTATATATACATATATATGAGATATCTGCAAGCCAAGGAGAATGTTAGAGGAAACCAAAACTATTGATTCCTTGATCTTTGACCCTCAACATCCAGATGTGCGAGAAATAAATTGTTATTTTTAAGCTGTTTAACATGGTTTCTCTAGTAAATATTACAGAAAATATTACAGTAATTAAGAGAGAAATTAGAAAGTGTTTGAACCTGAGAGATAATACAGTGAGTAGGGCATTTGCCTTGGATGCAGCAGACCCAGGTTCAATCCCTTTAACCCCATGTGGTCCCAAAGTATTGCCAAAAGTAATCCCTAAGAGCAAATCCAGGAGTAAACCTTGAATTTAGCCTAGTGTGACCAAAATACCGATCGCATGCCCCTCCCCCAATGAAAGTAGAAAATGTGAACATTTGGAAGAAGGAAAGAAAACAGTGATGCCAAAATCCGAGCTTGAATTTTCTCAGTAACAAAATGGAAGCAGACTGTGAAGGGCTTTATAAGTCACTTTAAAGAACTTAATTTTGTCCACAGAGTAACCAGAAAACTACTGATCGTTTTGAACATGTATATGTAAACAGGTTAGCTGATATATAAAATTATATAAAATCAATTAAAGTAATACATAACAATCCCCCAGATTAAAACCAAATGATCATATAAGTGGGTGCAGAAAAAGCTGTTGTCAATTTTAAACATCAATTCATAAAAAAATCTCAATAAAATAGGGATAGACTAAAGATACTTTAAGATTGCCAAACCACTTACAACAAACCCAAAGGCAACATCATAATCAATGATGAAAACCTGGGGGACTTCCCTCTGAAATCAAGTACAATGATATCCACATTCTCCATTACTCAACATTATTTTGGAAGTCCTTGCTACTTAAGCCAGGCAAGCGAAAGAAGTCCAAGACCTCTAAATTGGAAAAGTTAAGCTATTACTATTCAAAGATGACATAATATACAAAGACCACAAGTATTCCAGTAAAAATTCTTAAAACCATAAATGAACACAACAAAGCAGCGGGCTACTAAATCAAAACACAACTGCGCATTTATATATGCAAATATTAGACTATTACAGAAAGTCTTTTTAAATGGCATTTAAAACAGTTACAAAATATCAGATGAATGACAATCAGCTTAAAAAGGTGAGAAAAACATATATTCAAAACTGTTAATCACATATAAATAAAAAGAGTAAATTAAAAATGTTTCATGTACAGGGAATGAAAGAATGAATGATAAAATGTCTACCTTGGGGTCTAAAGAGATGGTACAGCAGGCAAGGCATTTGCACACAACCAACCCAGATTCCATCACTGGCAACTGATGGTGCTTTGAGCACCGCTTGGAGTGATTCCTGTGTGCTGAGGCAGGAATAATCCCTCAGCACCTTTAGTGAGACCCAAAAACAAACAAAGGATCAAAAGTAGTCCTTGTACTGGAGAGATAGGTCAGTAGGTAGGGCATTTATCTTGTACCCACCAACTAATGTTTGATCCCTGGCAATGCACATAAACTCCTAGTACTCCTAGCCAGGAGTACTTCCAGGTGTAACTCCAAAATATAAATAAATAAATAAATAAATAAATAAATAGTATTTACCTGGAACTTTTGGAAATACAATGTAATCCTCATTCAAATTTTAATGACATTCTTCAAAAAGTTAATACAAACTACTAAAATGTGCGTGGAACCATAAACCTCCTCAAATAGCAAAAACAATTTTGGAGTGAATGAAGATGGCAGGTTTTGCATTTTGTAACATTAATTTATACTATAAAGTTGTATAATCAGAACTGTGTGGTATAGGAATAAATATACTCTCTTAGATAAATGAAACAGAATGGAGAGTCCAGAGATAAATTCTCAGATTTATGGGCAGTAAATCTTCCACAAAGGACCTGGGTGCATGAAGAGCAAGGACTGCTGATTCAGCAAATGGTGTTTTGAAAACTGAAGATCTGTATGTTAAAAAATAAAACTGGAGCAATATCTTATACCATAAAAAAGTTTATTGAAATGAAATAAATACATCAAATTTAGACCACAATTCATAAAACACTGAAAAAAAAACATGTAAGTGAAACTCTTTCAGGATAAGGCTATCAGAGGTGTCTTCAATTATTTGGCTCATGAGATAAAGACTGAAAAATAAACACATTGGACGGCATCACATTAAAATTGTTTTGCATGGAAAAATGATCTTAAGCTAAAACAAGTGACTGGAAGAAAATATTTGCATACCATTCCTCAGAAAAGTGACTAACCAGTCAAAGTTCTCAGATGCAGGCTCCCCACTGAGCCCGCTAGGGTGAGCTCGAGAGAGGATTGGGCCATATTTCCACCCTACTAGAGAGAGCCCTGGAAGCCATACTCGTGTCCCAACACTTGCCACCATACCTCTAACTGGACTCAACTGTCTCACAACTGAGCTCTACAGAGATCCTATGTTGCTGAAAATTTCAGGTACATGGGTTTGTTTTGTCCCCAGCAGTCACACCCACATCCCAGAACTGCTGCCATGTTAGCTCACCTGCCAGCCTTATTCCAGTGATAAAGAAATCTTGAAAGTGGTCTCTGTTAATTGGCTGAAGTGTGAATTGATTGAGTTGGAGAAGCTGCTGCAGGCAGCAGCCAACCAGTGGAGAGGGTTCTAAGGATCAGGATCCAGGATGGATTCTTAGCACAGAATCCAAGCTGGTTATGCAGGCTGGATCCAAGGTGAATCGCTCACTTTTGAATTAATAGAACTAGAGAAGCCATTGTGAAGCATCAGGCCACGGCGCTGTATTGGGCAGGGACAGGGTTAGAGTCTGGCTTCAGGTTTGACTATAATTTGTAACTCATCATTCTTTAAAGAATTATATTATATCTATAGAGAACTGTAGCACTGTAGCCATGTGATCCGGTTGTTGATCGTTTTGCTTGAACGGGCACCAGTAACATCTCCATTGTGAGATTTGTTGTTACTTGTTTTTGGCATATCGAATATGACATGGGTAGCTTGCCAGGCTCTGCCGTGCAGGCGGGATACTCTCAGCAGCTAGCCAGACTCTCCGAGAGGGACAGAGGAATTGAACCCAGGTTGGCCGCATGCAAGGCCTGCCCTACCTGCTGTGCTATGGCTCCAGTCCACTAACTTTTACTATAAAGAAAACTTATAAAATATGGAATTCCAATATGTATACCTCTTACCTAGTTTCCCTTTATGCTAACAACTGCATTGTTATATAACATTCACAAAAATCTAATACACTACATGTGATATTGTACTATTCACTAAAAGGAAGAAAAAACTTTTATTTACAGTGTTTCCCTACATTAAGCACACAGAAGAGTTTCTTTCCACTGGCCCATTTCTTCCTTGGATGTTAAGTAATTTGGTCTTGGGAATCTCTTTCTGTTAGATTTGGGACATAATGAGTTTTCACTATCTGTATATTTTTTCTTTTATATGGAAGTGACTTTTTTCAATTTTATATATTTTGTTTTAAAAATTGCAGTTAACAGTGGGATACAGAAATAATAGACAATTGCCTTATACTCAACTGAACCAGGTCCAATCCCTGGCACCACATATGGACCTGGAGCACTGTCAGAAGTGATTTGTGAGCAAAGAACCAGAAGTAAACTCTGAGCACATCTCAATGTGGCCCATATTCAAATATTTTTAAATGGAGTAAGCTATTCACTTTAAATTAATATCAATACATGAATTATCTGTTATTTGAAGAGGAATTTGATATATCAAAAGTCACAAATAGTAATTTAAATTTTAAAGTACATCATTTACATAAAATGTTCCTAATTTACTGTGTTTATATACTAATATTATAATCTATTGGGATTCTTGCATACAATTAGTCACTTTGTGAAAATAATTTTGTGTTTTAGGTAAATGCTAATTAAAATGCATTTTTTCAAATTTGAGATTGCTCTTTGAGGGAACCATTTACAGTATAGCAAGCACTAGATTTGTGTTATTGAGGGTGGGAAATTGTTTCCTACAGAAACCTGGTGGTAAATGCTTCTAGCTAAGATAGTTTAGGTATTAGAATGCAAAGAGTTTGCAGAGATGCACCCAGGAAAGAATACTATGGCATAAAAGAATAAAATAGATAAACATCTACTACCTACATAAATGCAACAGACAAACATAGAATAAAGACCTTTGAGGGTTTTTTAGATGTAGGGACAATATGGACAAAAATGGAATAGAAAATTGCCAAACTTTATACTTTAGGGTGCCTGCTGATTAGCTTTATGAAATACCCCAGTCTCTGATCTCAATCTTCCTATTGAATATTAATGTCTCTGTAAACGTAAGCAATGTCACCACCGTGCCAACAGGGCAGGAGTGGGGCAGCAATGAGGCATTGAATCAATGGCATGCCTGTGAGACCGCTCATGACTGCTCAGGCTAAAGCTTGGTCAGTTCGTGTGTGTTCAATTGTACCCTGTTTGTCTCATTCTCGAGAACAGCCTCCCGAGCCAATCCTGCTGGGCAGGATTCCTGACACTTGAGCTCTAATTTGGAGATTTTTTTGCTTCCTTTAAAAAAATTGCTTTTGGCTACACCTGTCAGTGCTCAAAGATTATTCCTACCTCTGCACTCAGGAACCCTTCTGGTGGAGCTTTGAGTATTTTATGGGGTGCCGGGGATCAAACCTCCATCAGCCACAAACCTCGGTAGCAAGGCAAGCACCCTACCAGTTGTACTCTCTCTGGTCTTTATTTGGCTTTATCTGAAAAATCTGATATGTGTCATAATTCTTCGTTTTTATTAGCACCCTTGTTTTTTTCTTGCCACTTTAAGAAGTCTACTATAGCGTTCATTTTTTATCATTTGATTGCAGTGTGACCTGGTGTTGATTTGGTTTTTGGTTTATTTTGATTCTCTTTGTCTCCTGGGTCAGGGCATCAGTTTCTCTGCTCAGAGTAGTGATGCTCTCACGTATTAATTCATCAACAAGTTGTTAATCCCCTTTCCCCCTTTCCTCTCTTTCAAATTTTCTATGATCTTGAGCTTGTTCTTCCTGGTAGAATGAATAATAGTTTTTAATTGTCCTAATTTTTCTCAATCTTTTTCTTACTACTGCTTCTTTATAAGTGGAAATATGTATTTCAGGGTTGCTGATTCAATGTACAGCTTCTTACGTTCTTCTATTGAGACATTCTACTTATTTCTTTAACTCCTTCATTTCTACTAGAATGCATTTTCATTCTTATACCAGTCTGTCTTCAAATGAATTGGTTGTGTTTTTATTTTTTCACATAATTTAACATCAAATGGACTATTCTAAATCCTTTAGCTAGTGCAAAATGATCTATTTTAACGGAGTCTCTTTTGTCACTAGGACTTTTGTCACCATCAATTGATATAGCTGAATTATTTCTTTTATTTTATTGCTCCTGGTGCCCTGTGGGAGCTAAGTATGTGTGTCCAAGTTGCCTCAAGCTGCTATTTAATGCTTTTCTTTGTCTGTGGGATGGGACACAGTCCACTGCCATTATAAGGTCTGCCAGTGACTCTCTGGTCTGGCTTGGCTTCTACCTGGGTGTCAGGAGAAGATTGCAGACCCTGCAAAATCGAACTGCAGTTGGAACACAGGACTGCTAATGTCCACAGCTAGGATCAGTTCCCTCCCAGGGTCAGTGCAGAGTCCAATAGCTGCAGTTATTGAGGTAGTAGTTGAGGCCACTGCCATCTCTGAGAACTTGCTTTTTCAAAACTTACTCGAACTTTTATATTACGCAGTATCTTTGGAAGTGACAAAAGATTGATTTTTGGAATCCCATAAGAAAATGAGTCTCCTTACTCTTATGGCTCATATTTTTGAATTGTCAGAAGAAAAAAATATATAAGAAGAGATTTGCATTTGTCAGAAACTCCATTTCTGTTTTTTCGGTTTTCTTCTTTGTACTTTTGACACAAATGACAAGGATCCATTGTGTAGAGTGCTTCTCTAAGATTCTTTGTCAGTTAAATTCAAAGGTTCTGTAAGATGCAAACTATAACTTAATATGAACTCTAGTTTACAAGAGAGAAGTTATATATACCAGTTACTAAAATTTAATTAATTCCACAAGATACTTTCCTAATTTCATTATAAATAAATGTTATTTTTTATATATCACTAAAAATCTTATGTAGTAAATGTACTATACAGTGCTATTCTCTATTTGCAACTTTTTTCCCAGGGAAAATATTCCTATTCCCTATAGTAAGTTTATCATCATGCAACACTATAAAATTTAAATATCTGGGACACATAACATTGAGATGTATTTTATATGTTTATGAATGAAAGGCAAAGCCCTAATTAATTTATTTGGAAAGGGCATTTGGGCCATTCCTTGTGGTGATCAGGGTTTACTAAGGAGTAAATCTGAGTTCATAGATCACTTTCAGAGGTACTTTGGGTATCATATGTAACGCCTGGTCAGCTACAAGCAAGGTAAGAGCCCTAAATATTAAACTATTTTCTTGCCCAAACTTCTTTGATTTGTGTAATGCTGTAAAATTTTATTCAACAGGTATATCATATCTACAATTCTTTTTACTTAAATAGTTATAGCAAAAAGAGGCGAAAATTCCCACTCTTTGGAGCTTATATGTCAATAAAATTACAATAATCAAAGCAGATAATATATTATTTAGAATAATAATTTTTCACAGCGGGTAGGGCATTTGCCTTGCACGTGGACGACCTGGGTTCGATTCCTCCGTCCTTCTCAGGCAACCCGGCAAGCTAATGAGAGTATCTTGCCTGCACAGCAAAGCTGCCTGGCAAGCTACCAATGGCGTATCCGATATGCCAAAAATAGTAACAACAAATCTCACAATGGAGACGTTACTGATTCCACTCGAGCAAATCAATGAACAATGAAATGATAGTGCTACAGTGCTAATATAAAAGTGGTTGACATACAAAAATATTGGTGTGCTAAAATTAAATATGAGGTTTTAAGGGTAATTCATTAAGAAGATGCTTTTGATTAAAAATCTAAAGAAATTGAAGGAGCCAGTATTTTATATAACTAAAGAAAGTTCCTTCTTGAGATTGAAATGCCATGAATAAAGACCCTCATGCTAGAGAACAAACAGCACGTATAAAGACTTTCAAAAACTGCAAAACTGTGTAAATTGCTAAATAAAATGCTTAAAGAAGGGTGGAGGGTGACAGTGCTGGAAAACTGGATTAGAAAAAAATAAGAACTAGCGGCCTGAGTGATCTATAGTGAATATGGTTCTTGCCTTGCATTTGGCTTACACAGATTTGATCCCTGGCATCCCATGTGGTCCCCCAAGTCCTGGCAGGAGTGAACTCTGAGCACAGTGCTAGGAGTAATCCTTGAGTATTGATGAGTCCCCAAGCCTCTACTGCACAAAAGGATAAAATAATTGAGAACTAAATTATATGATGATCAATAGGCCATAGTAAGGAAGAGGTATTGTTGTATTTATGAAATGAGAAATTATAGGTGACTGCTAAGATAATGAAAGTTACAATTGAACTTATAATTTCTGTTTGAAATAAATAAGTACATGTGAATTTTATAGCAGAATAAGAAAGATAATAAAGACTACACTGAAAGTAGATTTCAATTAAAAATTGTGAGATAAGTATAAATATAAGCCGAGGTAGCCATACTAGTATCGGACAATATAGATTTCAGGTTGAAAAAGATTAGAAGGGACAGCGATTGCCATTTCTTACTAATCAAGGTATACGTACAGCAGGAAGAACTCACACTCCTAAACGTATGTGCACCTAATGAGGGACCAACTAAATACTTAAAACAACTGCTATCAGATTTTAGAAAGGACATTACTAGCAACACAATAGTAGTTGGATACTTCAACACCACCTTATCACCTCTGGATAGATCAACAAGATCAAAACTCAGAAAGGAAACACTGGCCTTGAAGGAAGAAATAGAAGAGAGAGGGCTAATAAATCTATACAGGGCCTTGTATCCTCATAAAAAAAAGAATACACATTCTTTTCCAGTGCACAAGAAACATTCTCCAAAATAGATTATGTGCTGGGCCACAAAGCATACCTCCATAGAATCAGGAAGATAGAGATTGTATCAACTATCTTCTCAGACCATGATGCACTGAAGATAGAATTTAATCATGCACAGACACAGAGGACCA